>NW_012133970.1:362610-366439 GCF_000956105.1 Propithecus coquereli | reverse complement strand
AGCTACTCGGGAGGCTGAGGCAGGAGGATCGCTTAAGCCCAGGAGTTTGAGGTTGCTGTGAGCTAGGCTGACTCCACGGCACTCTAGCCTGGGCAACAGAGCGAGACTCTGTCTCAAAAAAAAAAAAAATAATAATGAAATAGAATAGAGAAAAATAAAGTCAATGAAACTAAAAGCTGGTACTTTGAAAAAAATTACATCTCAGTAAAATTGATAAACCACTAGTTAAAATGATCAAGTAAAAAGGAAGAAATCACTGATATCAGGAATGAAAAAGGGCATATCTCTATAGATTCTATAGACATTTAAAGCAATAATGATAGAATATTATCAGTAAATGGGCAAATTCCTTGAAAGACAAATTACCAACATGAAAATAAGAAGTAAAAATCTGAATAGCCACATAACTATTAAAACAAATTAAATTCATAATCAAAAACCTTCCCATGAAGAAAACCCCAGGCTCATTGGTGAATTCTATCAAATATTTTGGGAAGACACAGTATCAATTCTACATAAATTCTTTCAGAAAACAGGAGAGGAGGGTGATACTTCCCAAGTAATTTTATAAGATCAGCATTGCCATGATATCAAAACCAGACAAAGATATTACCAAAAAAAAAAAAAGAAAAGAAAAGAAAAGAAAACAATAGGCAAATATCCCTCATCAACATAGACACAAAAAGCCTTGACCAGATTTCAGCAAATTGAATCCAGCAATATATAAAAAGTATAATATACCATGACCAAGTAGGGTTTATCCCAGGAATGCAAAGTAGGTTTAACATAAAAAAAATCAGTATAATTTACTGTACCAACAGAATAAAGGAGGATACCATATGATTGTTTCAATAGGTGAAGAAAAAGCATTTGATAATATTCAATACTCATTTGTGAGAAAAAATTCTCAGTAAATTAGGAATAGAAGGGAACTTCCTCAATCTAATAAAGGACATTTTTATAAAACCTACAGCTAACATCCTACTTCATAGTGAAAGATTAAGTGCTTTCCCTCTATGACTGGGAACTAGACAAATATATTCACCCACCACTTCTACTCAGCATTGCACTGGAGGCCCCAAGCAGTGCAATAAGGTAAGAAAAAGAAATAAAAGGCATAAAGATTGTACAGGAAGAAGCAAAACTCTCTTTATTCACAGATGACATGTTTGTATACATGGATCACGCTAAGAAAACTACAAAAAATCTACTAGAGCTAATAAGTGAGTTTAGCAAGTTTACATTACTCAAAATCAATATAAAAAGTCAATTGCATTTCAATATTCTGGCAACAAACAATTGGAAATTGAAATTTAAAAATACCATTTACAATAACATCAAATTCATGACATACAGTATTTAGGGATAAATTTAACAAAATTTGTGTAAGAATTGTTCACTGAAGAGTATAAATTAAAATTTGGAATTAAAGAAGACCCAAGTAAACGGAAAGATATAATAAATTCATGGCTTGAATGATTAAATATTGTTAAGATATTATTCCTCCTGAAATCAGCTTATAGATTGAGTGCAATCTACAGGTTACACTGAAAGACTGTTTTATATCAGTAACATATGCTTATATATAAATTGACTTAATTCTTTTTAATGGCTACATATATTCCCTAATATGATTGAAATATAGTTTATCTAATCAGTCTATAAAAAGCAGTCTGATTAAGTAGTGTATTGCAAATATTTTTTGTTAGTAAATGTACCTGATGATACATATGTGTGTGTGTGTGCCTTACTCTATCTTAGATCATGGGATCTAAATAATATTACTGGATGACAAAACATTCTTATATATATAATAGCCCAGACAATTGTGCTAAATTAGCCATGTTCTGTTCTTTTTATGGAACGATGTCACCGTTAGGCTTTCTGTATGGTAAAGATACCTGGGCCAATCATATATGCAGCCCCCATTCCTCTCAGCTTTTCTAGTTGGGCTCAAAACTCTTCTTCCAGCTGGGACTGCCTCCTTATTGCACTGCACGCTTGACTGGCCAGCCTGGCTCCCCAATGCCTGGACTGAGACTAACTCTCTGATCACTGGCCATATGGCATCACTGGTTTTATATCTCATGAGGGCTATCCTTGAAGTCCCACCCATAATCACTTCTAATATTTGTGCTGGGCTTTTGCCTTCCCAATTCTCTTCCCTATATTGGTAATCTACTGTTTTCTCGTGGATACACCTATTTCCTATAGCTGAGATACCTGGGTACTTCTTGCAAAATAATAGGAAATTGCTTCTGGGGTTAAATTGCATTCCCAGAGAAAGGCTATATTATGCTTCCAATTTTTACATCTTAAAAATAGGAATTTCCCAATGTGAATGTTGAGGCACTTATTCAAACACTCATTTATTCAGTTGTTCACTTAACAAATGAACACCAAGTAGATGGGTGCTTAACACTCTGCTAAGCACTGAGAAGGAATGCAGAAAAGCAAAACACAGATGACCAAATGAATGATACAGACTATAAATGTTTTAGGAGTATACTTTAACCTCTTAACAAGTCTGCCTGTCTCAAGTCTCTCCCCTTTGCAATCTATCTTTCATGCTCTACCAAGTGAGCTTTCTAAAAAACAAAGCTCCCTAAATATTCTGCCATGAGATTACTGGAATTGATAAACAAATTCAGCAAAGTCTCAGGTTACAAATTCAATGTACAGAAATCAGTAGCATTCCTATACTTCAACAACAGTCAAAATGAGAACCAAATCAAAGACTCAATACCTTTCACAATAGCAACAAAGAAAATAAAATACCTAGGAATATATTTAGCCAAGGAGGTAAAAGACCTCTACAGGGAGAACTATGAAACACTGAGGAAGGAAATAGCAGAGGACATAAACAGGTAGAAAACCATACCATGCTCATGGGTCGGCAGAATCAACATTGTCTATACTACCCAAAGTGATCTACAGATTCAATGTAATCCCTATTAAAATACCAACATAATTTCTCGCAGATCTAGTAAAAGTAATTCTGCACTTCGTATGGAACCAGAGAAGACCCCATATAGCAAAAGCAATCTTAAGCAAGAAGAAAAAATTGGGAGGCATCAATTTACCAGATTTCAAGCAATACTACAAGGCTATGGTAACTAAAACAGCATGGTAAGGGCACGAGAACATAGGCCAATGGAACAGAACTGAGAACCCAGATATAAAACCATCCTCATATACCCATCTAATCTTTGACAAAGCAGACCAAAACATACACTGGGGAAAAGAATCCCTATGCAACAAATGGTGCTGGGAAAACTGGATAGCCACATGTAGAAGACTGAAACAGGATCCACACCTTTCGTTTCTCACAAAAATCAACTCATGGTGGATAACAGACTTAAACCTAAGGCATGAAACTACAATAATTCTGGAAGAAAATGTTGGGAAAATCTCTTCTAGACATTGGCCTAGGCAAAGAATTTATGAAGAAGACCCCAAAGGCAATCACAGCAACAACAAAAAAATAAATAAATGGGATCTGATCAAATTTAAAAGCTTCTGCACAGCCAAGGAAACTATCACAAGAGGAAACAGACAACCTACAGAATGGGAGAAAATATTCATGTTACACATCCCATAAAGGGGTGATAACTAGAATCTATATAGAATTCAGGAAAATCAGCAAGAAAATATCAAACAACCCTATTGAAAATTGGGCAAAGGACATGAACAGAAACTTTTCAAAAGAAGATAGACTAATGGCCAACAAACACATGAAAAAATGCTCAACATCTCTAATCATCAGGGAAATGCAAATCAAAAGCACAATGAGATATCACTTCTTTCCAGTGAAAATGGCCTTTATCAA
>NW_012133970.1:342043-362375 GCF_000956105.1 Propithecus coquereli | reverse complement strand
CTACTCAGCCACAAAAAACAATGGTGATCTAGCACCTCTTGTATTACCCTGGATACAGCTGGAGCCCATTCTACTAAGTGAAGTATCACAAGAATGGAAAAACAAGCACCACATGTACTCACCATCGAATTGGTAATAACTGACCAACACTTAAGTGCTCATATAGTAATAACATTCATTGGGTGTCGGGCAGGTGGAGGGGAGGGGATGGTTATGTACACACCTAATGGGTGTGGTGCGCACTGTCTGGGGGATGGACACACTTGAAGCTCTGACTCGGTTGGGGCAAAGGCAATATATGTAACCTAAACATTTGTACCCATATAATATGCTGAAATAAAAAAAATAAAAATAAATAAAAACCAAAGCTCATCTGTTTTTATATAAAAAATGTGTAAGCTCTTTAGTATAGCATTTAGGGTTTTTCATAATCTGGCCCCAATTTCCATTCAAGCCTTCCTACTCTCTCTCAAAGTCTTGTTAAAATATTTCCCCTATGTTCCTCATCTGTCCTGAATTTGAGCACATTGTGTTGTCATTTTTACTAGATGGTGAAATTTTTTTTTTTTTTTTGAGATGGAGTTTTATTATGTTGTCCAAGCTGAACTTGAACTCCTGGGCTTAAGTGATCCTCCCACCTCACTCTCCCAAGTAGCTGGGACTACAGATGCGTGCCACTGTACCTGGATAGATGGTGAGATTTTTGAGGGCACAGGGTTAATCTTGTTAGTCTCTGTATCTCTGAATCCAGAGATGGGGCCTAGCAAGTAGTAGGGGACCAATGAATATTTGTTAAGTGAATGAAGTAGTAAATGAACAGAAGGAAGAGCTCAAAGGGGCCTGGTATATTTAGATAAGGGTTTTTGAAAGGCACACTCCTTGAAGCTGGACCTAGAAAAACAGTAGAGAACCGGGGAAAGGGCATTTGGAGGAGGAAGAGGATTATTATCCTAGGAGATGGAAGAACAAAAGCCCAAGACAGAGAGCAGAGAGTGAAGAAGTCAGCTAGGCTGCAGCTGACTGATGCAATATACCTTTTCACCTACTAGATTTCTCAATTATATTTTCAGCTCCCGGAGGGCAGCGTATTTTGTGTACTCCTTTGTATCCCCTTTCTATTTGATACACAACTCCACAGTCACTGTTCTTACTACCTCATGGTTGTATTTCTTCTCTGTGTTATAACTGTCTGTGCATTTGCATATCTCCCTAGCATTTGCACCATCCCTCTCCTCCCAGCTGCTTGAGGTAGAGGATGAGGTTTTACTTTGCATCTTCCAAGATACCTCGCATAGTGCCTGGCACATGATGGGTGCTCAGCAAATATTTTTGATCTACCATTTGTTGATCCGATTTCAGAGTACCACAAGGATATTTGTGTGCAACTGTGTATTGTGACACAAAACTTATATATGCCTTCATACTGTGTAGTCTATTTTTGGCGATTTTCATTAAAATGTTATTTTATTGTACCTGGAAGACTGTCATTTCAATTTTCTTCTTTGTTCCTTCTTGGATGACTCACCTCTCCTAAACTAGAAGGATATGACAGAAGGGATTCACAAAGGGTTTGGACAAATTTATGAATGACATAGTCATAAATGTCTGGGTATAAGACGTCAGGAGCCTGCAAAGGGGAAGGAGAGAACTTGCATTTCAAAAGTGCCTGTTAGGTGCCAGGAACTATGTGTTAGGTACTTGACAGACATTGTATCTCATTTAATCTTACAGAGTATTTCAGTATAAAGTCAGAACATCTCTCCATCTATAAGGACAAGTTCACATCCATTCAGGCACATAGCTTCTCCAGGTAGCAGAGGAATATTTACCTTTGTTAAAATTTTATCAATCTTTTACACAGATGAATCTTTGGATTTGCTTTTGCTTCTTAGGAACAGAACATTCATTCTCAATTCATGCTTCTACAGCTTAAAACTCCTTTCTGACATAACTTGATCAGTTTTTAAAGTCCCAGAGCTTTAAATTACAATGCAATCTGAGATATTCCCACAGCAATAACAGTGATTACATTTGTTCCTAGCACTTACCTTTATATTTCATTAAGCTTCCAAAATACTGAATAAAGGTAAGCCAAGTCAAGAAAAGAGACTTCTATTAACTCTGACACCAGCAAATTGTCTCAAATTATCGCGTGCCTTCTATTTGTATTCTAGACATGTTGAATGGTTTTTCTAAGATATATATTATACCTTACCTGAGGTTAGAAGAAAATTGGTAGAAAATTAGTTTAAGTTGTTCTAATTTTTTAAAAATAATAGCAACTTTAAAAAGCATAATGCTCCCAAGTATACAGCTTCTGAATCTGGCAGAAATCATAACATTATAACCAAAGCGGCATCCCTAATCTTTGGGAAATAGCTTGAGAAGGTGGAGTTGCATGTACTGATTTGTTATTTTAAGTTACCCAGTCTAAGGTCTGCAGCTATACATCCTGATCTTTGATAACATGCTTCCTGTTGAGGTGGGGGATGGTGGGTGGGAATAAAAGGGGTATGCCTTTGGATTAAGGATTATCAGCACACTTAAAGGTCTCAGACAACTTTCTATTTACTTGTTTTGGGAAAACCAGAACAGATATCTTTGCTCTGGAAAATGTAAAGCCCATCACTTATGACTAAAGAAATGGCAAGGGCTCAAATGACATGTTTCACATATTGGATGGTCCTGTCCCAACCTCTGTGTGCCACGAATTGCTGGAAAAACACCAGACCTATATTTGTAGTCATTATGTGTTTCTTAAATTTTATATTAGTCAAAAGAAAACTGAGAGACCAGGACTACCACCAAAGAACATGTGCTACATACCAGCTATGGGACTTCTAAAAAATAGATGAGAACCCAGCTTATACATTTTAAAAATAGTCCCTTCCTTTTTGAGGGGATGAAAATATGCACATATTCCAAAGAGTTCTTTGTGTGAACAGGTGACTCCTTCCCACAGTCTCTGTAATTAATTGAGAAATTAAAGTTGGTTGGCCTTTGAGATCTCTTGTAAAAAAAAGGCAGAAGGTCTTGGATATTTTGGAACAAGAGTCCACTATTCTGCCAAGACAGTGTGTTATTGTTATTGAAGTGTCTCTCAACAAAACAGTATTGAGTGGTGAGGACGTGATTTTGATTAGGTGGAATGACTCAGCTCTTCCCCTTAAAGAAGAGAGGACTTGTCAGAGTCTTACTTACCTCATGATCTGGGATCTCAGAGGATAGTGTTTTCCCTAGGATGACCCCGGTCAAGTATGTCCAGCATCGAGCCGTGTTGGCAAGGTTATAGCCTCCTGTCTCCATCAAGAATTGTGAAGTTAGGAAAGAATAGTCACAAAACAGCAGGAGAGGGAAAAGGGGTAAGGAAGGAGAGAAAAATGTTTTAATAGAAGGGCTAAAAATACAACTCCAACTTGTAGAATTTCACCTAAATATCAATTTATGATTTTCTTTTTTTGTAAAGACAGGATCTCACTATGTTGCCCAAGCTGGACTCGAAATCTTGGCCTCAAGCAATCCTCCTGCCTTGGCCTCCCAAAGTGCTGGGATTACAGGTGTAAACTACTGTACCCAGCCCCTTTATGATATTTTAAAACTACCTAATAGGTAGACTTTGGTGGACAATCAGGTCATGTACAGTGTAGAACTGGGAAGTCCAAGTTCTACAAAGATTAAAGAGACTCTCATCTCCCAACAAATATGCAGCTGAGGAATCCAAGGTCCTCAAATTCCAACAAGAGACATTGGCAAGACTGGGATTCCCAGAAGCCAGATCTCTTGATGTGACCTACCCAATGGAAATAGTTCTGTGATGAATTTTGCAACAATTCTATAAAATGACTGCTGGATGTGATTTGCATTTTAAAGCGATTGGCAGATCTAGCCCTAAAAGCATCCAGGAAAGAGAAAAGGAAAGTTCTGACAGAAACAGACTTCCTTCTTTTAATATCAGCATTCCTTTTCACCACAAAACATAGGCCTGGTGGCAGAGGTCAAAGAAAGTGAGATGAGGAAAGGACCGTTGATTGACACTCTGACCCATCTCGTCAGGTCCTGTCACAGTCACCCAGCAGTCATATTATATTGGCTAATAATCAGCATATTTTTGTGCTGAATAGATGTGCTCTGCCATGCAAGCACTAGAACAGTGGCCTTTAGCTAAATTCCAACAGTGTAAGGGTAAAATGGAATGATTTCCTAACCTCAATGCAGCCTAAGGGAAATAGAATCTGGTCTATTTTAGGTAGGGTGACCATACAAATTATCATCCAAAATGGTATACTTTCAAGAATAAAAGAGGACACTATTAATCTTTACACTGGGATAACATGTATAAACTGGGACATATGATCACCCTTTTCTTAAGCGTTTCTACTACTTGGGAGGTCAGGGATGCTGGGGCTTTTGAAATGTCTTTTAGGCTTCAGTGGGGTCCACTGTGTGGCCATCTTTACTAGTTGTCTATGTGTTAATAGTAGCTGAGAATTTCAGTTAAATTGTATAGGTATTACTTTAAATACTCCTGACATGGAAAGATGTGAATTTACAAGATAGACTTATTTGGCATGATTATTTAATTTCAAAAAGAGTCATTATAGGTTTTGCTTAAGTATGAGCTGTCTCCGGTGTACATATAATATGACTTGATTTGGAGAAGTTTGATTAATGCACAAGGATTTTCAGGAATACACATATTATATAAGAAGAGATATATATTCAAAAGCCAAAACTTTGGGCTGAGAAAGCAAAAAAGCTTTAGAAAATGCTAACAGGCTCTTTAAGTAAAGGTTGTAGCCTCAAACAAAAGATGTATGTTGTATAAAGGTACTTTCTTTCCCCCTAGCTGTACCTGTATCATAATCACCATTCTTAGTGCCATCAAGCAAAGTAATATGTCATGCAGTGCTTATCAATTTTATCTTTTTCTTGATTTAAAGTTAATATATTTCTCACCAGCTTTTCATAAGAGATTATCTCTTATAAGCACCTTTAATTTTGATCCCTGTAGGGTCTGAGGCTGCCAAAAGACCAGGCCTGTGCATTTGTGTTGAATGCTCACTTATTTACATAAGGCCTCCCTATGATTTCCCCTAATTTGATTTTTCCAACAGGTTGACAAAACAACCAACTATTAGCTCTTCTATAACGTATGCATTTTAAGCTCAATCTGCGTGACCATGTTATTTTAATACACAAATCCATTCATCCAATGAAATAAAGATGGTTCCTGGTAGGTGGACAGAAGAGTCTAAGCAGGGCATCTTCAAAGGTCATTGTGAAAAGTTCCTTTCTCAAATGTATAAATGCTTCTATTGAATAGACCAAGCTTTCTGTTGGTTAAGTAATACCATTATCAGTACACACTAAAGGCAAGAATGTCCAAGAGACTCTTTGGATCTCTCAATTTTGCTTCAAATCCATAACAAATCCATGATTTTTGGGGGGAGAGTCATTCTTGAATTCAGCTCGGGTATTTAATTAATTCATGTGTTTGCTACTTATATGTCAGTTGAGTTAGAATTTTAGTAGTATGTTTCCAAAAGATGATTATTAGAACTGAGAATCAAAGACTACACTGAGAGAAGATGGATCAAAGTCTATTGGGGTTAACATCCTCTATTCTTAAGATCTGATGTAACTTTTAACCAAAGGACCTTTGCTCCAGAAATTGAAACTTAGACTTCAGAAGGCCAAGGAGTCAATGCACATGCCAAGCTGAGGAGAAGTGTGTCAGAGTACTTCCTTATGTTGAACTGTGGAGGTGGCAGATTTCATTGACTCAGGCTTCTGGGCCATAGGCAGGTTGGTATTATCCAATCTGAGAAAGCCAAGTGTTTCAAGTTCCGTGCCAATGGACAATATGTGGAGGAAGGTCAACAAATGCTCTTGTTAACCTTCCTTTGTACTCACCTCCTCCCAAAATGAGTGTTGCCAATTGCCACTGAAGGATGTATTTAAGACACTTGCCAATTCCCACAGGAGTCATGTTAAAGGAGCACATGGGATCTCCAGCTATTGTGTCAGCTCCCAGCTGTAAGACCACTGCTTTGGGATTAAAGGCTTGGTATACCTCCTTTAGTACACTGTAAAAAGGAGAAAAGATACAAAATATCAGAAAAATATAGGTCAATTTTGTCTAGGGGTAGTGGTGGTAGTAGGGTGAGTTGGAGATATAGTTGAATCAGGAAATAGTTAAAGAAAAAAATCATAACCTGTCAAACTCATCAAATTTTCTATCTAAAATGAGTGAATCAGACTATATATAAATGATACTTCAATAAACCTGACTTACAAAAAAAATTCCCCCTACCTCCACCCTCACCAATGAACAAATTTGCCTTTCTGTTTTAAAACTCAGAATTTCTTGAAATATTCATGTTAATTTTACTTCAACAGCCACAGGACATAGCATACACATTTACTCCATTGTAAAATCTGGGAAAATAACATGTATGCATTGAATAGTTATTAAAGGTCCTTTATGATAACTTAAGATTGTGACCATACTTGGAGTTAACACCTGGTTATCAGTGGGGGCTGGGGGTGAGGAGTACATGCTTTGAAAGCATAGATTTTATCAGCTTACTTTTTATTATGCAAACGGACTAGAGGGTTATGAAATACAGTCCTCCCCAGTGCATATGTAGCCAGGGTATTATAAGGAAGGGAACTGTAACAACTGATCTAAAGTTATAAATCTGAAAACACCCTAAAGAACAAATTGTAGTGGGTAACAATAAGCATAATTTTGGTAGAATCATTCAATGCTATTCAATCAACCTAACTGCTTTTTTTGATAGTTAGAAACCTTATAGACGAAAAGGAAGATGTCAATGTGACAGATGACCTTAGTCAGGATTCCAATATTATCATTAATTGAACATTGACAATGTCCAGAGTGCATTCCTAGGAGTTATAAGGTCCCTACTCTCAAGGGGCTTACAATCTACTTTCCAGACAAAACATATACCAGTCCTCAAGGGCCTGAGTAACTCTTACAGAGACATATAAACAAGTGCAAATTAACATACTTCAGAATTGAGAAAATACAGAGTCAAAAAGTGATCAAAATGTTGAGGTTAATGACCCCCTCATAATCAACATGTCAAATTACACCAGTGCAGCAAAACCAGAAAAATCCCAGATCCTTCTGAAACTGCAAAAGGAATTCAGGAACATAAAATGCTGTCCTCCCAAATTCGTATGTAACCAGGGTATTGAAACTATTGAATAATGCTCAGCCACAGAGGCATTCTTTGACTCAAAGGACTGTTTTGTTTTGATTCCTCATCTACACAAATATTGAGTGATCATAGAGATTATAAGGATATTATAAAAATTATGACATGTGGTCCTTAATACAAGGATACTTGGGTCTATTCTGTCTTTCATGTGCTTATCTCCTGGGTGCAGAGGGAAGATAAGCCACCTGAATAGTTTAGACAACATTTATTGAACATCTACATGTACAGAGCACCCCATAAGCTGCTGCTGGGAGACACAGAGGAAGGTGTGATGTGTGTTCTAAAAAGGTTTCTAGTAAGGGAGGGTAGAGGGAGGCAAGCAAGACTAATGTTCTCTTCATTCATTCTTTCCCTCACTTACTACACATTTACTGAATGCTCACTGTGAACTTAGCATGTAACTGCACCGGACACTGCGGGAATAAAGATAACTGTGGCACAGCTCCTATCTTCATGTAGCCCAGAATAGAGGGAAAGACACAGACTATGTCAATAAATAATTAAAGTACAATGATAAATGAAGTATCAGAGATGGCAAAGAGGAAGGAGTAATCAACTTTTCCAGAAGATGTTAGAAAAGGCTCTACAGAGGTAACTCTTGACTTAGGTCCTAAAAGATGAGAAGAACTACAACGAGCCAACTCTCAAGATGGCTAAAATGAAAACAATGGTAACAACAATTCCTGGTGAGGATGTGGAGAAACTATCTCACATATCTTGCTGGTGGGAATGTAAAATGGTATGGCCACTCTGGAGAATAGTTTGGCAGTTCCTGTCAAAACTATTAATAAAAACAGACTTATCACATGACCCAGCAATTGCACTCATGGGCAATTTACTCCAGAGAAATTAAAACTTATTTTCAGGTAGGAACTTGTACATGAATGTTTATAGCAGCTTTATTTGTAATAAACCGAAAACTGGAAACAACTCAGATGTAGTTCAACAGGTACATCCATACCACGGGAATATTGGTCATCAATAAAAAGGAACAAACTATTGATACATGCAAAAAATTTGGATGGCTCTCAAGGGAATTATGCTGGTGATATAAGGCCAATCTGAAAAGAATATATATTGTATGATTCCATTTATATTACATTTGTGAAATAGTAACTATAGAGATGGAGAATGGATTAGTGGTTGCCAAGGGTTAGGGATGGGTGTAGCTATAAAGGGGTAGCACAAGGGAGCCCTTTGATAGTGGTACAATTCTGTGTCTTGATTGTGGTTGTTATGAAAGGCTACACGTGTGATAAAACTGCATAGAGCTGTTCTCTCTCTCTCTTCTCTCTCTCTGCACCCCCAACCATGAGTGCATGTATAACTGGTGAAATCTGAGTAAGCTCTATGGATTGCTCCAGTGTCTATTTTTTGATTTTGATGCTGTACTGTATTTGTGCAAGATGCCAACATTGGAGGAGGCTGGAAGAAGGAGGCATAGGACTTCCCTGTACATTTCTTTGGAACTTCGTACGAATCTGCGATTATTTTGCAATGAAAAGTTTTTTAAAAAGGTATAGCAGTTCATAGGCATGTGGGGTGAAGGTAGGGGAGCTGAAGGCAGGGATGGCTGTAGGGGTTACTGGTAGGGGACAAGGTTCAGAGAGGGAAGTGCATATGCAGGAGCAAGAGGGGGTGAAACAGGGAGTGGTGGGATGAGGCTAGAGAAGCAAATGTGGGCTACAAATGCCAGGCAGGTGAATGAGTTTGGACTTTTGCTTAAAGGGTATGAAATGTTTCAAACGTGTGTGTGTGTGTGTGTGTGTGTGTGTGTGTGTGTGTGTGTGTGTGTGTGTGTGTTGGGGGCGTGATTAGATTTCCATTTTAAAGATACTAGAGTCCTAGTGTAGTATACCTACTTTAAAGGTTGATCAGGGCTTTTGCAACAATATAGGCCAATGACAGCAAGGATGGGGAGGAAGAGATGGACTTGGGAGATATTTCCAAGGCAGCATTGCTAGGGTTAATGTAGAGTGACCCACAAGAAAAGCATATACATATAACATTCATGAGCATTTGGTAATTAGGAGAAAGGAAAGGATAAAGGCGGGCAGGTGTTTCTGGAATACTTGTTTTAATTATAGCCAGTTAGGGAAAACAAGTTCTCAAGGAGTTCTGATCAAGAGGGCTCTGGATGTGTAGAGAAAAGGGTAATTATAATAGAAGCTTTGAAAAAGGTAGGGTATTTTGTACATGGTGCAAATTTCAAAGCAACTGAAGTAAGGACAGAGGGCTGGATGGTGGACATTCTTGAATCAAGACTGCAAGTTTTCATTTGATTTGATAGTCAAATGGGAGCCACTGGATAGGTATGAGGTAAGTACTGATGTTGCTAAAAAATTATGCTTAGGAACTTTGCTTTTTTGCTCACATGTAAGGCCAAAGTGAGAAAGTATGGAGGCAGAGGGGGTTGGCGAAAAGGGTACTGAAGCATTCTAGGCATGAGGGCATGAAGGTAAGGTAGATTTGGAAAAAATTTTCAGAGCTAGGTGACTGAGTAGGGGTGGAGGGTTAAAGGAGAAAACACACTGTGTCCATTCCCCCAGAATTCCCAGGAGAAGAAAAGTTAACCTTTTCAGGAACTGCTAGACTATTTTCAACAGTGGCTACACCATTTTACATTCCCATCAGCAATGTATGACGGTTCCAATTTCTCCATATCCTCGCCAACACTTGTATTTTCTGTTTTGTTCTATTTTCAATTAATTATAGCCATCCTAGTAGGTGTGAAGTGGTACTTCATTGTGGTTTTGATTTGCATTTTCCTGATTATTACTGAAGTTGAATATCTTTTAATGTGCTTGTTAGACATTTGTATATCTTCTTTAGAGCAGCAATATCTATTTCAATCTTTGGCCCATTTTTAAAATGGGCTGTCTTTCTATTAATGAATTGTAAGAGTTCTTAATATATTCTAAATGAAGTCCCTTATCAGATATATGATTTGCAAATATTTACTCCCATTCTGTGGGCTATCTTTGCACTTTCTTGATAGTGTCATTTGGAGCACAAAAGTTTTTAATTTTGACAAAATCCAATTTAATTATTTTTTCTTTTGTTGCTTATGTTTCTGATGTCATATCTGAGAGACCATTACTTATTTGAAGGTCATGAAAAGTTACATCTGTGTTTTCTTCTAAAGAGTTTTATAGTTTTAGCTTTTACATTTAGGTCTCTGATCTACTTTGAGTTAATTTTTGTACATGGTGTGAAGTAAGAGTCCAACTTTATTCTTTTGCATGTTTATATCCAGTTGTCCCAGCATCATCTGTTGAAAAGACTGTCCTTTCCCCCACTGAATGGGCTTAGCTCCTTTATGTAAAATCAATTGACTGTAAATGTGTTTTTTTCTATACTCTGAACTCTGTTCCATTGATTTATATGTCTGTCCCCATGCCAGCAGCATACTGTCTTGATTACTGTAGCTTTGTAATAAGTTTTGAAGTTGGGATGTGTGAGTTTTCCAATTTTGTCCTTCCTTTTCAAGATTGATTTGGCTAATCTGGGTTCAGTTTCCACATAACTTTTAGGATCAGCCTGTCAATGTGTGCAGAAGTCAGCTGTTATTTACAGCTCCATTTTGACCATGCCAAATCTCTCATCTTACCTCTTCTATTCCGTCTCTGTTAGTGCTATCCATTTTTTCAGTCACCCATCTTCAAAACTATGAAGCCCTTTCTGATTCCTCCTTTTTCCTGTTCCTCTTCAATTACCAGTCTTTCACCAATCTCTCTCCCATTCCTTCCTTCCCACTCCCACTGCTGCGCTCTAATCTAGCCCTTATGACCTCCTTTGTGGATCACACCAATAGCTTCCTAAATAGTTTCTCTGCCTCAAGTCTCTTCCCTTCCCAGTCCTTTACACAACTACTATCAGATTAATTTTCCTTAGGGATAGTTTTGATCAAGTCACTTCCTTACTCAAAAATCTTCAATGTCCCTTGGTTGTCTTTAGACAATGCTTAAAATTCTTAGGCTATGATCCAAAGACCTTCATGATCTGACTCTGGCCTACTTTTTAAATCTTATTTTTTGATAACTCCTTAACCTATATTATTCTTTAGGCAAACTGAACTCTCTCCATTGTTTACCTCACTCACCTTGCATTTTCCTGCAAGTAATCTTTTTGCCCTGTACTTCCTTGTGCCTGAAAGTCACCTCTGTACATCTCTGTCTCATACCCATTCTTTAAAGCCTAGCTCAAATTTTATCTCCTCCATGAATGAAAATGATAATAATGACAACAGCTAAAATTTATTGAGCACTGTGTTTAAAACAGAGCACTGTTCTATGTACTTTATATGAATTATCTCATTTAACCCTCATAACAATTCATAAGTGGTATGGTTTGGATATGATTTGTTTGGCCCTGCCAAGTCTCATGTTAAAATTTGATCCAAAAAAGTTGGAGATGGGCCTGGTGGAAGGTGTTTGGGTCATAGGAGTGGATTCTTCATGAATGGCTTGGTGCTGTTCTCATAGGAGTGAGTGAGTTTTTGCTCTTAGTTCTGGTGAGACCTGGTTGGATTTTTTTTTTTTTTCAGGCAGACTTTTGCTCTGTCGCCTGGGCTAGAGTGCCGTGGCATCGGCCTAGCTCACAGCAACCTCAAACTCCTGGGCTCAAGCAATCCTACTGCCTCAGCCTCCCGAGTAGCTAGGACTACAGGCACATGCCACCACACCCGGCTAATTTCTTTCTATTTTTAGTAGAGATGGGGTCTCGTTCTTGCTCAGGCTGGTCTCAAACTCCTGAGCTCAAGCGATCCTCCTGCCTCAGCCTCCCAGAATGCTAGGATTACAGGCGTAAGCCACTATGCCTGGTCTGGTTTTTTTTTTTAATTATGTAAAAGCATGTTTAATCAATTAAAATGGGATGTCTGTAGTAGCAAAGATGTGAAATCAACCCAAGTACCCATCAGTTCATGAGTGGATTAATAAAATGTGGTATATGTATACCATGGCGTACTATTCAGCCATGGAAAAGATGAATTAATACCTTTTGCAACAATCTGGTTGGAACTGGAGACCATTCTCTTAAGTGAAGTGCCTCAAGAGTGGAAAAACAAACACCACATGTACTCCCTATTAAATTGGAACTGACCAATGAGCACACGTGTGCACAGAGGGAAATGAAACTCAGTGGAAATCAACTAAGGGAGAGGAGGGAGGAGGGGAGGGACAAAAACCTACCTAATGGGTACAATGAACACTACTTGGGTGATGGACACACCCTTAGCCGGGACTCAAGCATTATAGAAGTGATCCATGTAACCTAGAACATTTGTACCCCCTTAATATTTTGAAATAAAAAAAGAGATCTGGTTGTTAAAAAGAGTCTGGCACCTCCCTCCCCTTTCTCTTGCCTTCTCTCTCACCACGTGATCTGCACGCGCAGCTCCCCTTTGCCTTCCACCACGAGTGGAAGTAACCTGAGTCCCTTGCCAGCAACAGATACTGGCGTCAGATGCAGACTTCGTGTACAGCCTGTAGAACTATGAGTCAAATTAACCTCTTTTCTTTATAAATTACCCAGCCTCAGGTACTCCTTTATAGGAACACAAATTAACTAAGACAATAAGATAGGTATTATTTTAAATTCTATTTTATAGATGGGGAAACTATAACACAGAGAGGTTAAGAAATCTGTACAAGATCACACAGCTATGAAGTGGCAGAGCTGGTTTTCAAACCCAGGCAGCCTGGCATCAGAGTCCTGGCTCTAACCCACTACTATATACCTGCTTCCACAACTTACTGAGCTACTGTGCATCAGGCACTGTGCCAGCCACTTCACCCACATTAGTTTATCTAACAGCAGCAGCAGCCACAGCTTTACTGGGAAGAGTGTTAATCTTGCCAAGCAAGCTTTGATTTCATTATTCCCTCATTTTAAAACCTTCAGTGGCTCCCCAAATGCTTACAGAATATGGTACAAATTTTCGTGGCTAAGAATTCCAGCTCCTCCATGATGTGGTTCCCACCCACTTTTCCAATCTTCTTTGCAACTTCTCCTGCTCATGCATTTTACAGTACAGCCAAACGAAACCACTGCTATCCTTTGTACATAGCTTAGCCTCTCCTGACTTTGATCTTGCTGTACCCTCTGTGTAGAACATCCTTTCCTACAATCTCTGTATATTCACTTGACCCAGATTTTATAAACACACATACACATTCACACACTTCACACGCTTTGTAAAGATATAGTAATTAGCTACCCTTTAGAACACAGATCAAATGTTACCTCTTCAATTAAGCCTTTTCCTGAAGTATTTTCTCCCTTTGAATGCCCACAGCATTCTATCTCTTATGGTTCTTACAAGTTTCTATGTTTCATTTTATTCAAATGTGTGTGAATATGAAAATCAACCTCTATCTATCTATCTAACATTTTAAAATTTCCGCTAACTTCCTTGAGGGTGGAATCAATACTTTATACACAGTAGGCATTCAATAAATAGTCATTAAATGAATAAATGAATGAAATATCACTCCAGATTGCTTTTGGGAAAGTTCCCCTAACCACTGTAACAGTACTGTTTGCTACACTGCAAATCATTAATTTTAGGTTTTGTGAAAGTATAAAATCTCTTACCCAGAAAGGAGGGGGAGGACAGGCATCTCATTACACTACATTAGTAACTTCCCTATAAACACACAAGATACTCATTTGAAATGCAGTTTTCTTGACGGGAAACCTGATCCTTCAGTATTCAGTAGTCTGGTTTTCAGACAAGGCTGTGCAAATGAGGAAGAGAAGCCGCGGCAGCTTTTTCTACAGGCCTGGATTTGGGGGCGGGGGGTCGGTGCTGAGGAGGATAAAAGCCAGGGGTGATGACATTAATGATGCTTTTAGATAACAGAAAAGCCCAAGAACAAAATTGTAGAGTTAATTTCTTTTCTTTTATTCCATCAGGGTAGACCACAGCTTCTACTGTGTGCCATTGGGATCACTCACTGGTACCACTTTACCTCTAATAACAGGGGCTGGATGTGTTTTGTTTGTTATTTAGATGATTAAAATCCTAAAAGATTCATCTCAGGGCAATGGGATGCCACAGTGATGGTGTGACAGTCACCCTGAATCAATGCTGGTGGTAGGTCTGGTAACACCAATTCATCCCTCCAGCGAGGCCTCTGATGGGTACTATCTCTTGACTTTCTAGCCTGCGTATCAGCCTAGACCAGCCTTGTCATCTTCACCTTTTCCAACAAGCACTCTCAGCATCCTCTAGAGACTCCTTCAATAGAGTTTGAAGAAATGAGAAATTCAAAGTTGAAAAACCAAGAAGGGTAGGATGCAGAGGGAGAGAAGACAGAAATATTTGCTACTAATGCTTTGAGCTCCCAAAGTCAGCCTGAGAAAAGTTATTGCCAGCAGCAAAACCTCTTTCTAAGATATAAATTTTAAACCTATTGCATGTGATAGGATTCAGAGCGGGATTGTGTTAAGGACCCAAAGTATCACTAATCAGTCCCAAATGGGAGCTGTTCAACTTTTCATAGGTATGCTTTCTCCAAATTCACTCAATCCTATCTCAACTCAGGTACTGCTGACTCATTCTGCAACAAGTCAAGCTGCTAGGGGACGCAGCATATGGTAAATGCCTCAGTGACTCCTGAATCTCTATTACAAATGGTTCAGGGATGCAGGGAATTGTGGAGGGGGATGGTGGTGGTGGGGGTCCCTGCAGTGGAGGATGATGTGTCATTTTGCTGGGGGCCATAGTTGCTTCTTGGAAATATCCAAAAGGCATTCCATTTCCTATAAGTTTCTTTTTCTGCTTTTAGCATCAGACAAGCTTTACTGATTCCATAAACAACCAAAATACGTAAAACAAAAAACCCAAACCCATAAAATAAAAATAAACCTCAAACCCTTAAACCAACCAACCAACCAACCAGCAAACAACCTCACATCCCTTTTGCTGTTTTAATTTTCACAAGGTAGTTTCTTAACATTTTAAAGGGGCATCTTTTCTCTCACTGCTCAGTCCATTATATAAAAACATAGATTCTAATTGGCATCTCTTTCTAATACGCCTTGTAGTAAGTAATTCTACTCATCAATTATATGTCACCTTGGCAACAGAAAGGGCTGTGCACTATTTTTAGCGTAGTATTACTTATCTCTCGCTATACCTCTTGGAAGTAAACTATTCTCATTCACACAAGGGAAAGTGAGTCATCCAGAATTAAAGGACCTTACCAGCGGCCTGGAGTGAATCGTCAGAGCTAGAATTAGAACACTAATTCTAATTCGAATTCAATGCTCTCGTCACTAAATCCCAACGCTCTCTGGCTCTCTTCATTCTAAAAGGCCAGAAGCCCCAGGAAGCAGAGTATATATTATCTGGGCAGGGGGTAGGGTGGGCGGAGAGGCAGGCTGGTTTGGAGAGTTAAGCTAAAAAACAACACAAAATGGAAGAAGACTTAAAGAATATGAATCCTAAGGCTAGCTGTGCTAATGGCCCTTTATTTGATCTGGGGTAGGTCATTGCACTATGCTCTATAATCACCAGGACTGCTCACAGCGTAGATTGCATTCTGCTTTGTGTCACATCATTTGGGCATATATGTCTCATCTGTCCCCCTTTGCAACTCCCATAGCCCCTAGTTCAGGGAGAACGCTAGGCTTAGAGTCAGATGAACTTGGATCCAGCGTTTGCATGGCAACTTGGACAAATCACTTCTCTGAACCTCAGTTTCCTTCTCTGTCAAACAACATATTCTCTTCCTCACAAGGTTATTGTGAAGATTAAATGATACAACAGTTGTGAAAGTCTTCTCTCAGCACCAGGCATATAGTAAGCACTCCACAATGCTGAATGGATAAATGAATGGCTGTAAGTCAGGCCCTCTGAGTGCTATGTTAGTTCTTTCAGCCCACTAGGATACTGGTGAGTTCAGCGCAGCGCACCAGAGCAGTGACTTCCTGAATAGCGCTCTAATGGTCTCCAAAGGCAGAGAGAAATTTCATAGTGTCACTGCCCGGTTATACCTGTTCTGGGAATACAGTAATTCATTTTCCAGTGCGGCCAATCTATTACCTTTCACCAAACACAAAATTCACTTTAAGAAGGGGCAGAAATACAAGTGCCTTTCTGTTATATAGAGGTTGGGAGAATATATTATTAAAATTGAAACCGACTTCTCTGATTTCTTAGGCAAAAAATCAGATTGGAAGCCAAACAGCTATTTGGCCTTTGCAGACCCTGGATAGTGATGCCCTTGGGGGAAAGGAGAGAGCTGGACTCATTCCAAACTGTAGTTACAACATTTGTGTGTATATTTACTGCTTTTGCTGATGCTCTCTGCACTTAGTTTTTACTCTCTAAGCCTTGAAGAATTCACAATTTACCCAGAGTACAGTTTAATACGTATGGGTAGAAAATATAGGCCTACATCTCTGTTTCTCATTTCCTAATCATATTTTCTACCCTCCCTATATAAGTGATACTTCTTCTTTTTCAATTCAATTGCTTGGCTTTTCGAACTTAGGTGGACAATAATGATTTGTTAACAATAAACATGCCCCTAGCCCTTCCCTCAACCCTTCTTTACCCCTGAGGGCCTCCCTAAGATTCAAAGCTGAAATCCTGCCATATAGTTAGCACCTGGCGCAGCTCATCAAAATATAATATCCTTTCCCAGATGATTGGAAATCTCTGCAATGCCGTCACACAATGAGGTGTGCAAGAAAGAGTTTGGGGATTGATTTTCATCATTAACTTGATATTGCATGGTTTTTGTGGGACTTAAAAAGAAACGCATTTTTATTACTTTTAAGTACTGCACACAGAGAAACTCCAGCTCATCATATTTTAACAGTTATTTTGTTGGGGCAGGATGTATTTTAAACATGCCTATGTTAGAGTGTCTGGTGGATCATTTAGGATCAGTGTCCTGTTGCTTGATGAAATCCAGATCACTTCAATGAAATCCAGATGGGGAAACTGGATCTCTGGCAATGGCTGCCAGATCTTCTCCATATGAAATCTCTCCAGTCTGTATGCAAATTCAAAACTCCATATCCTGGAAATCCCAAACCAATCAAGTGGCGCTCCGCTTCTTAGTTACTGGACTAAACAGAGGGAAGCGATTCATTCTTCCCCGAGGAAATAAGCATTTCTTACATACATCTATCTTGGCACAAAAAGGGCTGGCTAAGCGAATTAATAGTGTAAACAGGACTGCACTGGGGAATGTTTGTCCTACTTAGGAGAATAAACTTTTTATGCACTTTGTGCACATCCACTTACATACAAATAATTGATATGCTAATTACAAATGATTCTTAAAGCCCCTTCCCCCCGAGGTGCTGTACTGTGCTGTTAGTCTAGTTTGAATTACTAGCGTGTCCAGTGCTTGAAAGTAATAAAAATGCATTTAAAAATATCCCATGATTCAGGCTGGCTTTCCTCTAATTAGGCTGAGTTAGTGAGGCTTGCCTATATTTAGATAGGATAGATATTTTTCCACTTCACCACTAACATATTTAAGACGGTCCTCCACCCCTCTCCATACCCCTATCCCTCTCCATCCTCCTCAGGACGCTTGTGCATGGAGCTGCCATGCACAAACCCCTTCTCCTCTGGCTCACTACGCGACGGCCCTTGCATCATCTGTAGGCAAACGAGCTGCCATTTGCTTCTTAACTTGTTAGCTGGTTATTTGATATAGCTTTTTTTGAGGAGTTTTTTCTTTAGTCCTTTAAGTACCAATGGGCATGGCTCTTTCCTGATAGGACAATGGATAACAGTGCACACAGAGCAAAGCCCAGCCAAATGGAGCGTCACACTGTTTCATCAGGTGCTGGACACTGGATTTAACTAAATCACTGTACAGTCCATGTCAACAGAACACAACGGAGCAGCAGCTCATCAGTCCTGGCAGCTGCTAGGTATATGCAACGTCAGGCACAGTTGTTCACAGCCGCAGCATGTTGAAGCAGATTCTAAACAGTAGTTTCTCTAGGCTAGACTGAAGGGACAGAGTAGTGACTAAAGAATATAGGAGGAGGATTAGGGCTGGGGTAGGGGGTGCTTGGTGGAGAGCAGATGAGAGGAATAATAGGAATTTTGATGTTAGAACATCCTATGAAACACAGAGTCAAGTTTGTGATTCTTTTCAGGGCAGCCCTATGTTAAAGGGTGTAATTCTCAAGATTTCCATTTAGGAGCAAGGTCTTCCTGTCTTTAGAGAGTTTCAGAACACGGTCTAGCACCAGAACCTACTCATCTGCTGCCAAAGAATCAGGTCACTTTCTCCAGGGGGCAGTGATCAGTCAGCACTAAGACAGCAGGGAAGATGCACATCAGAGTAACAGAACAAACCCACAGAATTCCAGAAGATTGTCCTCCTTGATGCAAATGAAAAAATATCACCTATGAAGACCTGTTTGCTTGGGGTAGGAAAGGGGGATGACATGGTGGCAGTGTAACAGAGAGAACAGCCTAATAAAGGGTAAAATGTTTTACAAGTTGTCTCTTTAAACACCCTTCCACCTCTTTTTGGGAACTAAAACCTGCATTCTTGCCCAAGGCCAATGATCAGAGGGGCAGGGGAGTGTCCTTTGTACCACAGGAGATGGCTCAACCAAACTGTCTGGGCAGAGGTCACAAGATTGTCTTCACCAGAGATGCCACAGTTAAACAGCAATAACCCAAAGCTGAAAACTCCCTTTACAAGCTCCGTATTTCTCCTTATAGATAGGACAGTGGTACTTTAAGATGAGAGTCAGCCATACTCTTCATTTGCTGGCAAATTGACAAACTTCTCTTTCCTTCTCCTGAAACCACTTGTCTTCATTCTTCTGATGCAGCCTTGAGGACAAGTGCTGAACTTTCCATAACAGCAGGGCTACTTGGTGTAGTTTAGGAATTGGTTATGAAAGACACTGGTTGAGAGGGTAGGAGAAGAATACTATAAGAATGGTCCCTCTAACCATCTGGATTTAAAGCCTTAAGGATTAGGTGAGGGAAAACCCTAGTTCTCCACTGCAACCTTAAACAAGTCTTGAGGGCTGGCAAGGTGAGCTCACTGACTGAGGGTTCAGGACAACTCGGATAATGAAACACAGTAACCCCCTCCTCCAATTTAGCCTACATTCAGAGGCACTTAATGCCTTTTGAATTTAATATGTTAAAAGACGTGTCAAACTAGGAATAATAAATGAATGGCCCACTTTGGCCTCATTTCTACCTATGGCTAACATTAACAGTGAATTTAATTAGTGTCTGAGTCATCCATTTTCCAGAAACAATAGGTAATTTTACATCTGCCATATCACAGAGAGGCAGGATAGAAGTTTATCAAATAGAATGAAAGCATTTAACACAAATACCTTACAGAGGGCTGAGTTCAAAGTGCAAGTCTTATAAAATGACTTAGCAGCTTCTTTTACCTTTATCATTGGGCCAAAGTGAGCTAGTGATTATCAAGGTAGTGTAGCTGTGACCAACTGAAATGAGCTAGAATAAATTTGTAAAGAATTTTTACCAGCTCTCAGATTGTAAGGAAAATGAGGATGAAGATGGAAAGCCATATAACTATTTGTTCTCAAATGTAAATTTCCAGAGAGTTCACCCCTTTTCATCAAATGGAAGAATTTTTAAAAATTTGTATTGCTTAAGATATTTATTTATGAATATGTGTGTGTATGTGTTGCTTTTGGCACATCATCAAGCCCAAAGGAGTAAATCATAATTGTCGTGTTCTCCTTCACTAGGGGCCTACCTGCTTCTAAAACTGAATGATAAGAAGTCTCAGAGTCCCAAGTGGAAGACAAATTCTAAATGACTTATCGTTATAATGAAAGCAAAACCTATCATCATTAAAACATTTCTTCTTTAAATATTAACATTAAAAATCAATAGTGGTATATGTGTACCATGGCCAGCCACAAAAAACAATGGGGAACTAGCACCTGTTGTATTATCCTGGATAGAGGTGGAGTTCATTCTACTAAGTGAAGTATCACAAAAATGAAAAACAAGCACCACATGTACTCACCATCAAATTGGTATTAACTGATCAACACATAAGTGCACATATAAGAATAACATCTATTGGATGTTGGGC
>NW_012133970.1:318219-341203 GCF_000956105.1 Propithecus coquereli | reverse complement strand
CCTCGGCCTCCCAGAGAGCTAGGATTACAGGCGTGAGCCACCGCGCCCGGCCAGTAGTGATGTGTTTTTTTCTCTTCCTTGTTGGGTATCAGTGGGGCTCAGCATAGCTGGACAAAAAGATTCCACTCAGGAATTAAAAACTTAGGCTTAAATGAGCTATATTCCTTTAATGACCCTGTTGTTGTCCTAGGGAACCAGTTCTTTCTGGGTAGGCTACTCTGGTTAGCCAATTAACAGAATTAATGTTCCAGAAAAGCAGTTGAAGAACTATAAAAGAATTATTTAAAAGTAGAAAAGTGAAAGTCTTTATTTCCCCCTCATATACAAAACTTAGTTTTACAGGATACAAAATTCTAGACTGGCCATTATTTTGTTTGAGAAGACTGAGAATGGGTCCCCAGTCCCTTCTGGCTTGTAAGGTCTCAGTTGAGAAGTCTTCAGTTAGTCTGATGGGTTTTCCTTTGTGAGTTACCTGATGCTTTTGCCTTATGGCTCATAGGAGCGCCTCTTTCACATTTATTTTGGCACGTTTGATGACCATGTGTCATGGAGTTTGCCTCCTTGTGCTGAATCTCCCAAGAGTCCTTTGAGCTTCTTTTACCTGGATATCTATATTTGTAGCAAGGCCAAGGAAATTTTCCTTAATTATTCCCTCAAATAGACTTTCCAACCCTTGTGTATTTTCTTCTTTGCCCTCAGGGATGCCTAGTTTTCTTATATTAAGCCTATTTACATAATCCCATATTTCTTGTAGGCTTTGCTCATTCCTCTTGTTTCTCTGCTCTATCTCTGTGACTGACTTGTTTAATTCAAAGATGTTGTCTTCAAGCTCTGAGATTCTTTCTTCTGCCTGATCTAACCTATTCTTAAGGATTTCCACTGTGTTTTGTATTTCCTTGAATGAATTTTTCATTTCTAGAAGTTTTGTTTGATATTTCTTTAATAATTCAATTTCTTTAGTGAATTTTTCATTTATTTCCTGCATTGTTTTTGTGGTTTCTTTGTGTTGGGTTTCTATTTTATCTTGTATTTCATTGAGCTTCCTTACAATCCATGTTCAAAATTGTTCGTCTGTCATTTAAATATTCTGATTTTGGTTGATATCCTTTGCTAGAGAGCTGGTGTTCCCTTTTGGGGGTGTCCTGTTGCTCTGATTCTTCATACTTCCAGAGTTCTTTTGCTGATTCCTCCTCACTGGAGTAGCTGTTGCTTCTTTTGGATTTTCTTTCTTTATTTTGTTTTATTTTATTTTATTTCTGCATATTATGGGGGTACAAATGTTTAGGTTACGTTGCCCTTGCCCCCTCCCCCCAGTCAGAGCTTCAAGCGTGTCCATCCCTCAGACGGTGTGCATCGCTCTCATTATGTATGTATATACCCATCCCCTTCTCCCGCTTCCCATCTGCCCAACACCCGACAAATGTTATTCCTATATAGCTTAAAGAGATACAAGTAGAACTACCATTTGATCCAGCAATCCCATTACTGGGCATCTACCCAAAAGAACAAAAGACATTCTATAAAAAAGACACCTGCACTCAAATGTTTACAGCAGCAGAATTCACAGTTGCAAAGATGTGGAAACAACCCAAGTGCCCATCAATACATGAGTGGATTAATAAAATGTGGTATATGTATACCACAGAGTACTATTCAGCCATAAAAAATTGGTGAAATAATACCTCTTATATTACCCTGGATGGAGCTAGAGACCATTCTTCTAAGTGAAGTATCACAAGAATAGAAAAACAAACACCACATATACTCACCATTAAATTGGAACTAATCAATCAACACTTACGTACACGTATGGAAATAACATTCATCGGAAATCAAGCATGTGCAGGGAGGAGGGGATGGGTAAATTCCCACCTAATGTGTACAATGCACACTATCTGGTGGATGGGCACACTTATAACTTTGACTCAAACAGTACAAGAGTAATTTACATAACCAAAAACGTTTGTATCACTGTAATATTCTGAATAAATAAATAAATAAAATAGAAAAGTATAATATTTCTTTCACAAAAGGAAGGAGGTAAAATATTAAGTTGTTTTTTTAAATTTCTGGGGTCTCTGATTGAATTCTCCTTTTGGCCAATGGTCTTTGAAGGGGGAAAAAGTTTCTTTCAATTTGAGCTATACAACATAAGCAGAACTCAAGGTAAACAGAACTCAAGGTAAATAGGCCAAGGACCAAATACAGGTAGATTCTTATTTTAATGAGTTCATTAAAATAAGGTTGTTCTTTTGGTCGCATTGATAGCTCTAATTAGCAAAGTTTTGCATCTAAAGACTGCTACTGAATGAGAACTCCAGTTTAATAAAGTCTTTCATGAGTATTATTCATTGAGAAGTCTGTTTAACAATGTGTCTTCCTTTGGTGAAATCTTTATACAATGTCTGTACTTAATTATCTCACAAAGTTGAATAGCTGACTATTCTTAATGTGATTTTTTCTAAAACTTTTCAGGATGCATATACTGTGTTGACTTCATACATACTATAAGCACCATATATATAATTTTCCTGTGAGATATATACTAATCAGATATTTAGGAAGAATACTTTCTTGCTGTTAGGGCTGTAAAATAATAGGTAGTATACAAACTAAGAAGTATCAGCACAACTCTGAAACTCTTCACTCAAACTCCACATATGTCATGGTAATTCAGAGTGGGCAAGTAGTTGGGTCAACTTGCAAGATTTGAGGTCTCAGAGTGGTGCCCTACTATTTATCAAACCCTCCCTTGAGCCAAGACCAAAGCAATACTTGTTATTGTCCTTCCCTCTCACAGTCCTTAACTATAAATTCTCCCAAATTCATCAATACAGCATTTTAGGTAATAAATATAAAGACTATCTCAGGGTGCATTCAGATATACTTAGAGAGCAAACACGTTACGCATAGGCAGAGCAGTATTTCCTCTTCTGGATGACAAAGCATGGGAACTAGCAAACCTTCCCTTTTGCAGAATATCCTCCCTCTCCAGCCAAACTTTGTGGGTATATGTGTGTGTGGCATGGGGGTGGGGTCCACTTGAAGGAGTCGGCATGCTTATGTGAGCGATGCCCATGGTCCTTTATGCTTGTTAAAACAGGGCTCTACTTGTAATACCAACTCCAGTAGCTCCCATGGAAATTATGGGAAGCCATTGGGAAGTAGTGGCCCTTGCCCTTAATATCCAGTGACCTAAGGAGATCTAACTGTGAAATTGTTATTTACATAAAATGGGACCCAAGGTCTTTTGGTTTTAGGAAATGTTCATGTGAAGATTCCATATCCAGTCTATTACAAAAAGAAACTCTAAGCCAATTTTTTAATAAAGGAGGAGTATTCAACCTTAAGTTGAAACCACTAAGTTCCTCCTTCGCTAGCTGGCAAAGTAAAAAAGGTTATGGCAGGAGAAAAGGGTACCTTATTTAAAAAGAAAAGAACGAAGGAAAAAAGGAAGGAAGGAGGGAAGGAAAAAGGGAGGGAAGCAGGAAGGAAGAAAAGGAAAATAGCTTAAGTAAATCCCACAGGGAGAGTCCGTTTAGGAGCAAACTAGCAATTGGGTGGCAAACAAAAATGAGAGCATCTTGAAAGTGAACCAGCAATAAGAGTTCCTTATATATCACAAGTAAGGAATGAGCCACAGAACCAGTGGGACCATGGAATAAAAAGGATGAAAAAGAGACAGTAGATACACTGAATGACTTTTTTAAAAAGAGTAAGCCATTCCCATGTCTAATATATCTTTTGAGGGACCGGGCGCGGTGGCTCACGCCTGTAATCCTAACACTCTGGGAGGCCGAGGTGGGCAGATCGTTTGAGTTTAGGAGTTCGAGACTAGCCTAAGCAAGAGCGAGACCCTCGTCTCTACTACAGATATAAAGCAATTAGCTGGACAACTAAAAAAATATATAGAAAAAATTAGCTGGGCATGGTGGTGCATGCCTGTAGTCCCAGCTACTCGGGAGGCTGAGGCAGGAGGATCGCTTGAGCCCAGGAGTTTGAGGTTGCTCTGAGCTAGGCTGATGCCACGGCACTCTAGCCCGGGCAACAGAGTGAGACTCTGTCTCAAAAAAAAAAAAAGAAAAAAAAAAAAGGAGAGGTAACGTATCTTTTGAGGTAGGCAGACAGGTCAGGGGTAATAATGGCAAATGTGTAAGAGACTCTGGTTCCAAGCCACGCACCGGAATAGTCAAAAGCATAGTGACTGGGACTGAGTGATAAAGTTATCAGAGCTGATCCTCCCCGAAACTGCTTAGTTGGCAAAGGTTGTTTTGGGCTTTTGTACCCCCTTCCCTGTACTGCTCCAGTACCCATCTCTTGCCCCTCTGGATATTCAGGGAGCTCGCGCTCTAACACTTTCAAAACCTGCTGTCAGGAAAGGTTCTGTAAAACGAAACACCTATGGCAGAGTAAGGGTGAGGAAGAGAGGCTGTGCCCAAATTTCATTTTAAGGCCTATTTCTAACTGTAGAATAAAAGTATGTTTCCTGTTAAAGGAATTTC
Organism: Propithecus coquereli; assembly: GCF_000956105.1. Taxonomy (NCBI): domain Eukaryota; kingdom Metazoa; phylum Chordata; class Mammalia; order Primates; family Indriidae; genus Propithecus; species Propithecus coquereli. The sequence goes on along the minus strand of NW_012133970.1, from coordinate 336,701 downwards.
AGGTATTAGTCCAACAGATGGGAGAGATGTTTGGGCCAGGAAGCTTTTCTGGCACCCTCAAAATCAGAGGTGCCTTCACGTAATGCCCTGACCAGACTTGACTTCTGAAGGAAATCAAAGGAAAAAATCACTGTACCTCTAATGAAAACCTGGAACCTGTTACTCTGCATGATCACTGTGTGGATTGCTGGTGTGGCTCCACAGGCAAAAGGGGCCCCAGGAACTATAAACTGATGAGCGTCTGGTTCTTTAGCAGGCAAGCTGGAAGAATCTTTAATAAATGTTAGCCTCTTGCACACAAAAGCCATCACTCTACTGGGGTGCGGGTGGCCAATGTGGTTTCTATAAAGAGAAATCGTGTATAACCTTCTATGGATCTTTTCCTTACTGCTAAACTTACTCTTTTTTTTTCTTTTTTGAGACAGGATCTCACTGTGTCACCCAGGCTGGAGTGCAGTGGTACGATCATAGCTTACTGCAATCTCAAACTCCTGAGCTCCAATGATCCTCCTGCCTCAGCCTCCCCAGTAGCAGGAACTACAGGCACGTACCATGCCCAGCTAATTTTCTTTAAATTTTTTGTAGAGATGGGGGTCTCACTATGCTGCCCAGGTTGGTCTCAAACTCCCGGCCTCAAGTGATCCTCCCACCTCAGCCTCCCAAAGTGCTGGGATTATAGGCATGAGCCACCGTGCCAGGCCTTAAATTTACTTTTAAAATGCTTCTAATTAAGTTTGATACCAAGGCTAATGTGAATTACCATGGGATTTAAACTATTTTAAAATCATGTAGTAGGAACTGGTTTATACAGGAAAAAAGAAAATATAGGGGAGAAACAGACATTTTTCTGACTGAAGAAGGATAAATAGTAGACTTCCTTGGGGTGGGCACTGGGAAATCCTCAAATCTCCATATAATACTCAGCTTTTCCAGGCGGTGAAATGCCAAGTTGATGGGGGATAAAGGACAATCTCAGGAGGTTTCATGATTGGCAGATGAGTTTCAACAGGGACACCTGTCCATTTAGGGAGGGCTAGATATTACAAATTATACTTGCAGGATGATGAGTGCTGACCTTTCAATTAAGACCCAGGAAAGAGCTCTAGGAAACCCTGCGGACAGTGTACCAAAGAGAACAACCTTGTTTCCCGCTATGACAAAAAAAGGGCAACAAAATGTTGGGCGCTGTCAAGAAGGGGATTAAAAGAAAAACAAAACAATTCTCCTTTTACACAGAACCACAGGACATCTTCACTGGTAGAGTTACATAAGCAGCCCTGATCTGCACATCTCAAGGACAGAACAGAGCCTAAGGGGAATTAAGAAGGGCAATTAAACCATCAATGGCAGGCTCCAAAAAAAAGAAAGTCTTTTTCAGTCAGACAATACAGAGGTAGCTAGGGGACATGACCAAAATCATGAAGAGGCTAGTGCCGCTGAATGACTGAATGATGACTTGGCTGCCAAATCTCTTGAGCTAAGAGGCACTTCTGAAGCATAAAGTTTTCATTTTTTAATAGTTCTACTCTGTTTATACAACTGCCAGTGATGACAGCCAGTGCAGGCAGGCTCCTTTGGGAAGTCACTGTTTTCTACCAGAGGTTGGGAGAAAACTGAGTTGAATGGGGGAGGGGTCAAGAGTACCTCAGTTCCCACTACTTACCTTCAGCCATGTTGACTGGCTGACTTTTAGTGAGACCCGCTTTCTCTGCTGCCATTGTCAGCAGTGAATGTGTGCCTGACCAATCTCAATTTTTATGAATATGAGTTTAGTGCTCCCCCCATTCTGTAGGGCTTTTCAACCCCAGTGGTTTACACACTGGCACCAACCTGTCTGCCTGCAAGCGTCTGTAATCTTAATCCTTAGTGTAGATAACACAGATTTCTGACTCCAATTTTAACACAGTGGATAGAATTCAAGAATCCATGATAAATAAAAATAGTCGACTCTCTAATATTCACACCAGAGGGGAGGAGCACAGGTCTCCAAAATGAACTCTGCTAGGCCAATGAAATTGTAAACATGCAGGTTTCTTTAGCTAAGAAAGTAGCAGACAAGGGATCCCCCGGGTCAGCCTATAAGCTCTGTTCCTGGGATGGCCTTAATCATATTAGACAGCAGGTAAGATCAAACCTGGAACATGGCTCTGGTCTAACCACTTGGCTCTCCCAAACAGGGGATGGCTACCTGATCAAATAAGCATAATGAGCAGTATACAAAGCTATGTGGATATGTAGTGGTTTTCTCTTTCGCATTGTTCCTTGGAACAAGAATTCTGTATCAAAGTAAGAGAGGAATTTTCTAAACAAATCATTTTACTAATTGCTCTTCAAGTAGGAAAAACTGACCTGTTAGTTAATATATTGACATATCTTTATAGTAGAATGAAGTAAAATACTTGCGTATTATTTGATGTGATAGAAGACATAGTAGCAGACTTCAATATTATATAATCTAAAGGAAGTAAAGACATCTTCACAGGTATCAGAGAAAAACAAAGAATTCCTGTCTGGATGTTATAAATGTATTTTATATCCACTCACTAAATAATTAGTCTCTTTTAAGATGGAGAAATCATAACTCTGGTATTACTATATCAGAAGAAAAATAATAGTTTTATAGTTGTTGTAAGTTTATTTTAACCACTGAGCATATAGTTGATTTTCAAATGCATTTTGTAGACATTGTGTGAAAATAATTTGTTTTCATTAATAAAACGTACTTTTTTAATGTTTTAACACTGATGTGTAATGAATGGAATGTTATTCTTTTATCCAACTTAAACTATCCCATTATATCCAAGATTGTCGTTGTATCCAAGATTGTCGTTAACAGATGTAAATAATATTTTATTTGGTAACACAGTGGAATGATTTCTCTGGTGATCCCTTTTTCCTTTTCTCAAGGAATCATAATTCTTATAATTTGGATAATATGTTTCTCATAGTCACTATTTTATATTCTTTTCTGATTTTTGTAACTATTTGGGATATTATGATGGTTATAATAAAGAATATATGAGTGTATAATTGAAAACATAAAAAAAAAAGAATTCTGTGACATGGAGGAAATTTCATGCTGTAGAAATGCGATTCACTCATTATCGGCTCAGTGTTACTGCTTTACCTTTCACAGATGTGGTAATATTTCTCATCCTGTATACCATCCTGAATGGGCACATTTACACTGTAGTACCGTCCCTTCCCTAGGCCAACATCAGAGACATCGCCTGTTCCTGTAAAAGGGAAGAACAACATGATTAGTTATTAAGGATATGAGAAACTAGAAAACTTAAAGGATTCTCTGATAGGAATTATTAAGACCAAAAAGGTCAATTAGGAGAACAATCCTGAATTAGTGATGGTTTCTAAGGGAATTAAATTAAGAAAAACAACATGGAGAAGTAACTATTGTAAATAAGATGTCAGAGAAACATGCAAACCATAAGGAAACGGAAAAGCCTTAGTTTCCATCTTACTGGATCAAATAAAAAATAAGAGATTAACTCCTTTGCTTGAATTTTCATGCTTCTTAGGTTGATGTAATGTCAATATATTTTTGCAATTATCAGGATGTTAGGAGTTACATGGGGTGTCTGATAGTATATAGTAAGCATAAATGATCTGTCTGTTGACAGTCCATAAAAATCATCTGGCAGAGAAAACAGTGTTATTGTCACCTGAAGTGACCTGTGTTAAAATTTTGCATAGAATAGCACCAGTAAGGTATTAACAGCACGGAACTCTCCGAATATAAGATATAAGAAATGTATAGAAGAACTGCAATGTTTATTCAGCAAATGTAATACTAAGCACATAGATCACTTGCCTGGGAAAAATCCTGGGGAGAATTTGTGCAGGGACACAGTCATGACTTTGGAGGTGAAACTGAAGGCATCTTCTACACCTACCAGAGAAACAAACATCAGAAGAATCACTTCATCGCTTTATCATATACCTGAAAATCTGGAAAGCAGTAGTGGGAAGGAGGGGAGATGAGAAGGCAGCAATAATAAAGTCAACAAGGTGAGGAATAAAAGTAATACAAACCTCTGGTCTCTGTAATTACAAGATGAGGTAGAACTTTGGCCCCAAGTGAAGTTTGGGGGTTACTTTTCAAATTCATGGCAAACTATAACCTTTTGCAAGCAATGGATGTCTGGGTTCTCTTTGACAACTTGTTCTAAAAGTTGAAGAAGTCTGAGAGCTCAAAATGAGGCATTATCAACAGACCTGAATAAAGGAAACTGGCACCGTCTTGGAAGTTTTATGTTTTGTTTTGTTTATGTGGTTCTAGTTAAATTCTTGGGATTTTTTTCAAAGAAGTACAATGTGATAATCCTTTGAAAAATATGACCAATACAAACGTTAGACATTATAGAGTGAAAAGCTAATTATAAAGTATCTCTCTATAGTGTTGATTTGGTTATAAATGCAGGTCACCCAAAGTTATATGTGTACTAAGTAACTTATAGTACTTCTTTCTGGCTTAAACAGAGAAGGCTGAACACAGGCCATGACCTTGTCTCTTAATAGCACACTTATAACAGAGTTTTAAAGCCTGGAGAAAGATGGGGGGAAATCTTTTCTAGAAAGGGGTCTCCCTTCCATTTAAACAGTGCCAGAAAATAATTAGAGTCCTGGGAGATATTATAAAAGCTGGGATTTAAAGTAACCTGCACAAGTCACTACTTACATAGAAAAACACACTGCCCACCTCTACTCCTTTCCTCTCAGAATCACATATAGTCATACTAAGTTCAGATAATCAGTCTATATAATGGAAGGACTATTAGCAATCTCAGGTACTATCCTCTTTTCTACTTCAAACAAAGAAATTGTCTCTGTGTTTACTTAATGTTTTCAGTCTTCATTAGAGGACAACAGAGAGCTTAAAAAAATATTAACTCTATTTGTATATAACAGGTATGTTTGAATTTCCCAAGCCTATGTTTTGCCCTAGGGAGGCAGTTAAAACCAGTTAAAGGCTCCAGGCACAAAGCATGTAGTAAACAAAATAAAACAAAATAAATGAAAATAGCATTTCAACTTAGAAACTGAAGTCTAAACAAGGATAATTCATGAAAATCCTGATTATTTATCCATCCAGAAATGTTGTACCAATTTACATTTCAACCAGCCATGCATGAGAGTTCCCATTTTCTCACACCTTGACTTGTACTGGCTATTATTATCCTTTTTAATCTTAGGAAGAAAGAATGGTCTTGTTCTAATTTGCCTTTTTCTGAGTATTAGGGTGTTGAGCACCTTTTCATAAGTTTAGTAGCCATTTGTACTTCTTCTCATGGGAAATACCATTAGGCATGGCTATAAAATCATACTTAAAAGAGCACATAGACAGATAGGTGGAGGCTATGGACTTGGTGGGAAAGAGGAGAGTGATCAGGTAGATGAAAGGAGGTGAGAACAGGGTAGGAGTGGCCAGTGAAGCCACCACAGGATTCCAGTTATGGAATCACGGAAGATTTAAAATAAACCAAATGTGTAAGAGTTTGGGGGTGGGGCAGGGGTCACTGGAAGGGAGGTGCTGAAGAGGGGAAATAAACTGAAATGAAACACACCATAAAAGTTGGCTAAAACAGGAAACTCTAACGGGTGTAGAAATAACATTGCAAATGGAAAGAATGGTTTCAGGTGACAGTCTTATTTCATTCTTATGTGGCTCTACGGAACTAATTCTATTCTTGAACTCTGATACTAATAGTTTGAATTTCATAATCATCCATTCATTCAACAAATACTTTACTGAACTACTACTATGTGCACAGTACTGTTGGTTCAAGGCATTGTATAGGACAGAAAGAAGTAAACAACTTGATCTCTGTTCTGAAGGAACTTAAAAGTTTCTATGGGAAGAGAAGACATAGACACATTAAAAATTAATTAATGATATAATATATAACTAAATATCAAATCAGCAATATAAACAATACGGGACTTGAAAGGAGGGAGAGAACACTTGGGTTAGAGTGGTCAGGGTAAATTTACTACTCTTGGAACTTGAACGAATGGGTAGAATTTGGGGGAGGAGAAAGCAAAATTAAATTAGGAAAAAGGGAGGCAACATCAGGGAGATGGCAATAGTGAGATGTGCCGTGAATAGTGAGACATACTCATTGAGTAGAGTAGCCCGGATAGTTAGTAATGACAGACAGGGCTGGAAAGATGAGGTGAGGCCTATTGGAGGTAGGCCTTGAATGACAGGGTAAAGAATGTGGACTTTACTATTTTTCAAAGTGTGGCCTTAAGAACAGCTGGGGTATTGTTAAAATGCAGATTCTTTACTTCCATGTCAGACCTACTAAATGTAAATATCTGGTGGCTGTGGCCCAGCAATCTGCACTTTAAAACAAACTTCTCCAGGTCATCCTGATTCAAGTTTGAGAACCATTGGTCTACGCGAGGGGTCAACAAATTAAGTGGCTAGATAGTCAATATTTTAGGCTTTGCAAACTATTAAGGTCACTATTGCACATATATGCAATTTTTTCCCTTTATAACCCTTTTAAAATGGAAAAAAAAATTCTTAACCATCCTTAGCTCATTGGCCATACAAAAATAAGCCATGGGTTAAATGTTGCCCCTTGTTATAGGCAATAGGAGGCTTTGAAGGTTTTTGAGCAGGGCTGTGTTTCGTACTCACTGAATATGCAGATATTCAACAAGCATGATTCTCAAAGTAGCATGTGGGTTGTTTTAACCCTCCTTTCTTCTGTTACCTTTAATTTTCTCTCGTTGTTCCATGGTAGCATCCATGCAGGTAAAGCTCCCTGGGGAGGTTCTCCCCACAATTTCTTCCTTCCTTTTCTGTTTTGGAAGCAGAGCTGACTTGAATCTCAGACACATATTATTCTTTTCCTCCTTATGCCTTGATTATGTTATTAATAGTTTGTCTCAAAAAAATCCCTGGAGAAGCAGTAATCACTGGTGTGGGGGAGGGGAAGGGATAACCTTAACTAATAATTTACTGGATAAGTTCCTAGATGAATGGAAATACTATGCGTCACAGACAGGATTTCTTAAAGAAACAGAATGTGGCAACTGTTACCAGAGCTCTACATTCTAGATGGAAAGTACATAGGAGGGTTGGATAAGTCCTTTCAGTGAAGTCTTTTAAGAGGGGATTAAGGGGTTAACGCAAACTGTTAAGAGATTCTGCTATTAAAAATTAGGGACGATGTCTTGGGTTTGTGCAGGACTAAATATTTTAGTAATACAAAGAAAATGGCACAGATTCTGATCACTACATGGGTTGGTAGCTTATTGATGAAAAATTCAGAATGTTAGCCCATCATACGTCCATTTTATCTTGAGAGAAGCATCAGTGAGAAGAGATAAGGCTGTCATCCCTAACTACAGATTTTGCTTAGAATCAATGGAAACAACCTGAGGGAGGTTACTGAGCACAGGAGTGAACACGAGGTAAAAGTTCCACTTCTTAACATTCTCTACTATAGAGCTTGCTATAGTAGGAGAGAAGAGAGGAAATTATAGGAGCCTGGCTTGGGCAGCAAAGCAGAAATTGCATCAGCTAGAGGAATCTCTATACTACCTACTTGAGAATTCTCAGTTAGGAAAATTTCAATTGCAACAGATATTTCTCCTTTTACCAGTTGCCTAGAAGCAGCTTAACTGATAAAAACCTGCTGTCCCAGCAGCAAAGCATCTTTGAAACTGAAGGGCTTACCATCTCCATGGTGCAGATCCAAATCCACATAGAGAATACGGTCAAATTTCCGTCGCAATCGTAATATTCCCAGGACAGCATCATTGAGATAACAAAAACCAGATGCTTCATCTCTGCAAGAAAACAAGTTGCTACAGCCAACAGCCAAAAAGCAATCCAAGGGTGTCTTTACAGCCAACGATCTAACCCTTGAGATGTAGTCTTTTAAAATTTCCCCTTCTTTTAAGAAAAATAAAAATCCACCTACAAAGATTATGCAGTAAATGGCTCAGAATGATCAGGGAATGAAGTGTTTTGGTAAAGAAAATATTTGGGTAAACTGTAACATTTTCCATGCAGGGTCGCAGGTTTTCAAAGCATTGGAATATTATAACTATATTGAACAACACAGAACCTTTCTCTGAGGATTTCGGAATTATATCAAAAAAAATTTGTAGTACCCTGGGTCATCAAGATGAACACTGTTAACACTTACAGGATACTTAAGAAACCTAGATTCTAGAAGGGGCCTTTTCAGACAATCTTGCTCAGCCAGATGTAGAAGATGTTGGAGACTGGATTCTCTGTACTGACTCTAAGACATAACCTAGAAGTTTTTTTTTTTTTGAGTAAGTCTTGGCACTTGTTGCTCATAAAAGCTGAGTGTCAAATGTACAAATGCACAACCTCCTGGGCAGTATGTGTGCCTTTCTGTAAATGTAATTATTACAATGAAGAGTAAAGTAGTCTTTTCTAAAGTTATTTTGTTTCCTTCAGTAGAATTGTCTTCATGGACTTCACTATTGTTCTCTAACTTTGTTGCTGTTGGTGATACCACGTTACTAGAAACTCTTGTCAATGTTAACCTGCTCTTTTATTACACTTCCATTAAACCTTGCTGATTAGATGTAAAAGAACACTCTTTATCATCAAGAATGTATTATAATTTATTTTTAAGGTCTCATCCTAAATGCTTCATTTCTCTTGCTTCCACAGACCTTTCAAATATCCAACCCATTTTTTCTAAATTCTCCCTGAGGTTTTGTTAATATTTGAAACAGAATTCTAGGCATAAGCAACAGTTAAAATGGCATCTTTGCTACCATGAGACTGTAAGGTCTTTCAAGTGTCTACACAATACATAAGCTTCTTTATGAACTCTCTTCCATAATAACATCTCATATTCTAAACAATGCCCCGGTCCACAGGCTGAACCAATGGGACAGGTATATTGGCAATCAGGAAGTTGGGAAAAAATACCTCTAGACACTGATTTTGCTGCATGAAGGTGAACTCAGCAATCATCGAGCCAAAGAATAGCTTGGCTTTAGGTATACAACCAGGAAGAAAACAATTAAAGAAAATGATTTGTCCATTTATGAATTCTCTGTAAATAACTAAATATGTGACTGAAAGTTCTTGGATGTGAATGTTATATTCCAATTATGAAAAGCTTACATTTTATAAGTCTACTGCCTTAGCACATCAAAAAAAGCGATGATCTGTCCTCCTACTAAACATCAATAACTTTTGGGTAGCTGGGACAGAACACGAAGTGTTAGGCAAAAAGAGGAGGGTGATGGGGAGGAGGAATACAAATCAATACAAGGCATACTTCCTTCTCTCAGAGAACCTACGATTAAGTTAGGGAGACAAGTCATAAGCACAGAAAAACCAAAACCAAAACCCAATCATCTCAACAAAAAAGGCAACTGGAAATAATATGGCATACAAAGGAGAATACAGAGAAATTCTATAGACAAAATTGATAAAGTAGACTCATCTCATTGACAGTACTAAACTTTATCTGAGCCCTGTTCTTCTGGAAAGCACTGATGGTTAAGATACCCTCCTCCCTTTTGTGTTCCAAGAAACAGTGAACTGCAAAGTACCATGTTGCCCTGACATATTCCAAGGAAAGACCCATGCCATCCTTCCTCATGACTCCCATAAATGGGCAGATGACTCCACTGTTTATCTGCCGTTGTAAAACTCCTGGCTCCCCTCCTTTTTTTAAAAAAAATGTTCCTCATTAATGAACATTCTCCCCATGGCAGTAGCCTGAATAACAAAACTGATGATGATGATGATGATGATGTCTGTCATTCAGAAAGGTCTTTATGTCTCTTTGTGTGAATGTGTAACATTTTCCTACTTCTGGATGGTATCACCAAATTGTAAAATTTCTTAAAGTAAAGGAGCTCTATTCTCAGTGGCTTACAGAAATAATAAGTGTTTAGATAAATAGAATATTGTTAAAATTCTCAGAAAATGAAGGAAATGAATTTTCAAGACTTTCAATGTGCTAAAAAAATGTATCCCTATAAAAACAAAGTCAAATATTTTAAGAATTCAAGTTCACATAATTCAGGTAAATCTTTGGCAAATAAGACTAATTTAGCAATTTTGGTTTACCAAAACTAGCTATGTCTTTTCTGATTTATCAGTGTTAGGTATAATACACCGGTAGATTTTTATTCTACTTGGGTATGTTCTTCCTAAACATATATAGATTTACTGATTGAGCTAATATTACTTCTACTAAATGCTTAAGATTATGAAAAATGAAAATTTGTTTAACCAAGCTGAGTCATTATTCTGACAAACTTTATTTCAATGGTAATTATGTTTTATAGTATATCAGTTTGAAGATAATTTATAAGATCTTTAGGCAACAAAAAACTTTGGGCTGATACTAAATTGGATTAATTAATGAATATTCATTAGATACCTAGACCATTCCTAAGTAAGAGAATGCTGAAACATTAATTACTATGTATAATTTTGAGTTGATGTGCTTGTGTTTATTTTTATATATTACAAATAGGAGATATATATATATATGTGTGTGTATGTGTGTGTGTGTGTATTTGGGTCTATTAATGAACACATTCTTTATTTTTTTTTTTTTTTGAGACAGAGTCTCGCTCTGTTGCCTGGGCTAGAGTGCCATGGCTTCAGCCTAGCTCACAGCAACCTCAAACTCCTGGGCTCAAGCCATACTCCTGCCTCAGCCTCCCGAGTAGCTGGGACTACAGGCATGCGCCACCATGCCCGGCTAATTTTTTCTATATATATATTTTTAGTTGTCCAGATAATTTCTTTCTATTTTTTAGTAGAGATGGGGTCTCGCTCTTGTTCAGGCTGGTCTCGAACTCCTGACCTTGAGCGATCCACCCGCCTCGGCCTCCCAGAGTGCTAGGATTACAGGAGTGAGCCACCGGGCCCGGCCTGAACACATTCTTTTTTGCCACTTAGAGAAGTTGTACTATAAAGGATGTGCATGGATATAGAAAATTGTAGAGAATTCATAGAAAGGGAAATTTATTTGTTGAGGTTAAAGCTGGCTAAGGTTTGATGAGTTTATTTATAAGATTTACAAAAAGAACTTTAGTATCAAATACATTGATGCAAAACTAAAGTTTGGTTTTCTCACTGTTAAAATGACAAAAGTTTTTTTTTGATTATTGGTCTGTCCTTAATAGCGGGTTGTAAATGTTTTGCTTTACCTTCTGAATAATCTTCCCTAATAACAAAGATTCTGTAATCTTTGTAATCTTCTATGGTGTATATTGACTTTATTATGTCCTTGATTATTTAAGAAAGCAAAGTCTTCCTGCTTAGGAAAGAGTTAAGGATTTTTACAATCATGTTACTTCCTATGTTTACTTTTAAAATCTTTTTATTGTCACTTTGGTAAAATAGAGAGCCAAGTATTATTTTTCAATGATTCATGGTCCTGTCTTAATCATGTCCCAGAAGGTCCATGGATAATCACAAAGGATTTGATCTTTCACCTTGTAAAAGGAGAAGTGTTAGAAATAATTAGGTTTATTTGATATGTTACTATTGATGAGTTACATGGGAAGAATTGTCAAATCAGAAGAGATGCCTTTTCTAGGTTAAATTGGTATAGGTAAAATGTTACTTATTTTTTTTTAAAGATGGAGTCTCACTATGTTGCCCAGGCTGGTCTTGAACTTGTAGCCTCAAGCAATCCTCCTGCCTTATCCTCCCAAGTAGCTGGGATTACAGGTGTGAGCCACCATGCCTGGCTGTATAGGTAAAATGTTATTAACATAAACATTTCAGAAATTGTATATGCTGTGTGGTAAGTTTCTACAAATTCATCGGTGCCCTCACTTTCCAAGGATATCTTTCTATTTGTTGGAGTTCTGGTGTTGCTTTGCCAGATATTAGACAACTACAGTACAGTGTTTTCAGTCATAACTTGTTTTGTTTCTTTTTGAGACAAGGTCTTGCTCTGCTGCGAAGACTGGAATGCAGTGGCATCATCATAGCTGTACTCTCAAACTCTTGGGCTTAAGGGATCCTCCTGCTTCAGTCGCTAAGTAGCTAGGACTACAGGCACATACCACCATGCCTGGCTAATTTTTTCTATTTTTTGTAGATACTGGGTCTTGCTATGTTGCTTAGGCTGGTCTCAAACTCCTGGGCTCAAGTGATCCTCCTGCCACGGCCTCCCAAAGTGCTGGGATTATAGGCGTGAGCTACCAATCCTGGCCAATTTCAGGTTTTTTTTTTTTTTTAATGTTAACTTGGTCTCAACTTTGTATTTTATTTTGCATCTACTAATAGCATCTTCCTAGTCATTGGTTTTCAATTGGGGTTTCACATCTCTTACCTATGAAATTTTATGAATGTACAAATATTTAAGACCTATTCCAGATTACTGAATCTCTTCATTTGATATTCTTGATATATTCTGGGTATATTCTAACAATATGCTTGGTATATTCATTGTATATCATGTCAGGATTATTATATATCTGAGTTGTTTTTTCTCTATAAAAGACTATGTTCAGGCATTTTTATAAATTAGATATAATACCTCCTCTTCTTTTAAAATAGGGTTAATCATTATTTCATAGATACTTTGTCTAAACTTTTATTGGATTGACTTTTATCTTGTTTTGCATGCCACAGAAACAACTACATTTCCTTGTCAGTTGCAGTATTACTCTTGTAATGAACTCTCATCAAGTTTTCCCCTTTTGAAAATGATCAGTAATAAGTTAACCACAGCTATTGTAAGTCTTTTATCATTTACAGCTAGAAAGCTTTTTATGTTTTATTCTGATGCTTCCCTGAAAGCATTTGCAATCAGCTACAAGCTAAAAGGGCTTCATCTTCAACAAAGAAAAACTCTCTCAAAGCCATGTGGAAAATAACTATGCCTGGTACTTCTGTGTACAGGCTTCTGATGAGATGGTTTAAACAACTTTGAGACCACACTAGTGAACTGAGTCAGGATTTTGAGAACTCCAGTTGAGAAGTAGGTGGGTTAATAATACTGCTGACCTAACGTTGAGTGGAACGAGAACTAATTACATAGATCTGAATGCACTGATGAGGGATGATTGTCGGTTTTGTTTGGAATACTATTTTAATATTCTATTTTCTGAATACATAAGAAACCTGTAATATTTCCCATTTCTCTTCTCTCTTATACTATATATAACTTTTAACTGTTTAGTAGTCCATGCTTTTGTAAACAGAAATGAATCATTTATAAATGATATCTTATTCCCCCTGCCTGGGTTCTTCAGAATTTGGAAACTCTCACTGAGTGTTCTTATTTTCATAGCAATACAATTATCTGCATAGGTTCAATAAAAATCTGTCTTCCTTGTGATCAGCACATAATTAGAAACATTGGTCTGTAACCAAGGCCTTGCCTGGAATGTCATATTTGTGAATGATGCTCATTGAATCAGATATGATCAGACACTTTTAAGAAACTAAGACTGACTTTATGGAGCCAATGCATACAAAGCTCTCTTGGGAAAACTACCCTAGTACCTGGCTTACAGGGTTCCCAGCCTTACAAGTGAGTAAGGAAGGTTATTTCCTGGCAGGCCCTGGAAGCTTGAGATATTTTGGAGACCTCAAAAAGTGAACAATTCTCCCAAATGTATAGTTACTACAGGTAAAATCATCTTAGCTTGGCTTCCCAGCCTTAATAGACTTTTAAAATTCCAAACTGAGATTCCTTATGAAAACTTCCAGCAGAGCAAGCTTAAGGTCTATTTGGTAAATTACCATTCTATGGAGATAATCAGTTTAAATCTAATGAGACCTAATTTTAACATATTTTTACTGATATAAAATTCATATAACATTAATCATTTTAAAGAGTACAATTCAGTGGCATTTAGTATATTCACAATATTGTGCAACCTTTACCTCAATCTAGTTCCAAAACATTTTCATCACCTCAAAAGAAAACCCCATGCTCATTAAGTAGTCACTCTCTATTCCCCTACCCTCAGCTTCTGACAACCACCAATCTGTGTTCCGTCTCTATGGATTTATTTATTTTGGATATTTCATATAAGTGGAATCATATATCATCTTTTATGTCTGGCTTCTTATGCTTAGTATAATGTTTTCAAAGTTCATCCCTGTTGTAGCATATATCAGTACTTAATTCTTTTTATGGCTGAATAATATTCCGTCACACATACACATAAATACTCCTCCCCCCACATTTTGATGAATGGATAATATTTGTGTTGTTTTTACCTTCTGGCTATTATGAATAGTGCTGTTATGAACGTTTGTGTACAAGTATTTGTTTGCAATTATTTTGGAGACATACTTATAAGAGGAATTATTAGGTAATATAGAATTCTATGTTTAACCATTGAGGAACAATCAAATTGTTTTCCACAGTGGCGGCACCATTTTACATTCCTGTCAACAATATATAAAGGGTTCCAATTTCTCCATATCATCACCAACACTTGTTATTTTCCAGTTATTTTTGTCGTTGTTAAATTCTAGCCATCCTAGTATGTATGAAGTAGTATTTCATTATGGATTTGATTTGCATTTTCCTGATGACTAATGACATAAAGCATCATTTCACATGCTTGCTGGCCACTTGTATATCTCCTTTGGAGAAATAGCTGTTCAAGTCCTTCGCCCATTTTTTTTTCAAGAGACAGAGTTTCACTCTGTCACCCAGGCTAGAGTGCAGTGGTATGGCGATCATAGCTCAGTGCAGCCTCAAACTCCTGGGCTCAAGGGATCCTTTCTTCTCAGCCTCCTGAGTAGCTGGGACTACAGGTGCATGCCACCATGACCACCTAGTTTTTTCTTATATTTTGTGGAGACAAGGTCTCACTATGTCACCCAGGCTGGTCTCAAACTCCTGGCCTCCAGTGAGCCTCCCACCTTGGCCTCTCAAAGTGCTGGGATTACAGGCATGAGCCACTACACCTGGCCTCTGCTAATTTTTAATTGGGCTATTTGTCTTTTTGCTGTTGAGTTGTAAGAGTTCTTCATATATTCTACATACCAGCCCCTTATAAGATATATGATTTGCAGATATTTTTATCCCATTCTATAGGTTGTCTTTTCACTTTGTTGATAGTGTCCTTTGAAGAGAAAAAGCTTTTAATTTTGATGAACTCCAATTTATCCACTTTTTTCTTTTGTTGTTTGTGAAACCAGCTTTATTTTGAGTTCAGGAATAATTTTTCTTTGAGATTATTTTTGGTCAAAAAGGAGTGACTGTAGAGAGAAATTTTGTGTTTCAATGGAAAACTTGCCTCATCTATAGCACACTATTCCAGGATATCAGACTCTAGCCCTGTTCCTTGTCTTTGAGCTATTTTGTACCTTTTTGTTAATAAATTTCAGGTTACTGGGTAACCAGTATGGGTATGCAGACTTTGTCTTGTCTGGTGGAGATAAAATTGGCTTCCTTTTTTTTTTTCTATGGCAAACCAGTTTTGGTACCTACTTGTAAATCAAACTGGATTTTTTTTTACCTTGCCCAAATTATCAATATTTACCAAATTTTCAGTTCCTCCAGGTTTCTTCAATATCTAGCTACTAATTTTCCCAACTGTTTTTCCTCCCACTTGACTCAAAGTCACTGAGAACTAAAACTTGACTGCCCAAATCCCTATTAGGACTTTAGGTTGTCTTGCAGCTTGCCCTATTATCTAGGATCTGAAATAGCCCTGGAAACTAAAGCCCAATGACTTGATATAAACCTAGAAGAACACGGCACTGCAGCAGACCATGCATGACTGGAATTCTCCCTGAACAAGCTGCTGCCTAGACTACTATGGAAGTCTGGAGAAATGCTTGGATCATGCACATCTTTATATGAGAGATAATTGTCTTACTCCATTTAGTGTTACTGTAGCAGAATACGAGCGGCTGGGTAATTTATAAAGAAAGGTTTATTTGGCTCATGATTCTGGTGACTGGAAAGTACAAGATTGGGAGTTGCATCTGGTGAGGGTCTCCCTCATACTGCTTCTACTCATGGAGGAAAGCAGAAGGGGAGTGAGCAAGCATGTGCAAAGAGATCACGTGGCAAGAGAGGAAGCGAGTGAGAGAAATTGAGGATTCCAGACTCTTTTTAACAACTAATCCATTCCTATGCAAACAAGAACTCACTCACCCCCATGGGAGGGCATTAATCGATTCATGGGAAATCCATCCTCATGACCCAAACATCTTCCACTAGGCTCTACCTCCCAGCACTGCCACATTGGCCATCAAATTTCAACATGACTTTTGGCAGGGACAAACCACATCCAAACTATAGCAGTAACCAAGACAGTGAACAAAAAAGATCACCAAGGGCACTCAGAGCCTAGCTCCATGAGTGGTGTTGCAAAATGCAATGATTTTCTTGGCCAGGCATGGTGGCTCATGCCTGTAATCCCAGCACTTTGGGAGGCTGAGGTGGGAGAATCACTTGAGGCCAGGATTTCAAAACCAGCCTGGGCAACATAGCAAGACTCCATCTCTCTAAAAAAAAAAAAGTTAGCCAGGCATGGTGGTATGCACCTGTAGTCCCAGCTACTTGGGAGGCTGAGGTCAAAAGATCCCTTGAGCTCAGGAGTTCGAGGCTGCAGTGAGAGGTATGATATAGGTGACAGAGTGAGACCCTGTCTCTAAAAAAAAAAGTTTTCTTCCACTGATATCTGATGTCTTGGAATCCATTATGCATTGTACTGGTTACCTTCAGGATTCAATTCTTGGCTCTTTACTATAACATAACCTATTATATTAATATATCTTTTTTCACTTTAACCATCCTTCTTTTAAGATGCCTGATCTCTAGGACCCTAAAGCAAATGACCTTTGCCACCACCTCTCAACAGATCGTTCAACTTGTTTTATAGGAACACCACCACCAAGAGTCCTCAAGAGACTATTTGTTAGACCTCTGTTTCACCCCACTCAGGAGGTTTATGTTTGTATCTGAGTTGCTCAGTGATGAATGATATTTGTCTAACAAAAGAGAAAAATGATAGTATTGAAGTTTATCTGAGCCCTGTGTACCCCAGAAAGCAGTGATGGTTAAGAAATTCCTCCCGCCCTTTTGTTTTCCAGGAAAAGTCTAACTACAAGTTACCATCCTACCTTGGCACATTATTCCAAGATAAGACCCATCTCCATCCTTACTCGTGACTCCCATAAGACTTGCAGATGATTCCCTTGTTTACCTATCTCTATAAAACCCCAGGCCTCCTTCCTTTTCTTTGTACTGATCCTCATTAATGAATGTTCTCCCTATTGCAACAGCTGAGTAAAATAATTTCCTTACTTGTCTGGTGCATTTTGTTTTTCACATCATTAACACAAATGTGTTCATGGAAGAGACGAGGTTCAGCAAGCATTTCTGAAAACATATTTCTGAAATATGTCTGCAGCTTTGTGTTTGGCAATTGTTTTGTTTTCGTTATGTTTTGTTTTGTTTCTTTTACCAGATATATCTAGCTTCTTCAATGCCCTGGTGAAGTATAAAGCACAAAGTCAATCTTTAAAAAAAAGCACAGGGCTCAGTCAACTATACCTGCTTATGTGCATTGCTGTTTTTAGGTCCATTAAAGGTCAAGGATTCTTGGATTGCAACATTAAGACATTTATGTAAAATATCAGGTGGCTATCTCACCCAGGCAAAGCCAGATACTCACACTGTTCAACAGCATAATTGTTACTGACAAAGATTTTGTGACAATCTTCTTTTTATTCCAGTCCTGGTATCAAAAGTTAGCATTAGGGCTTTCCAATGTTTTCCTATTTGAACGTTTCCAAGACTTGCTCAGATATTTATTTTCTCTTTTAGTGTTAGCATATCTCTTCGTAATTCTTTATTTTCATTACAGCTATTTGGTATGGTAGTATGGGTTGGCTTTCCTCTGTTCTTGGCATACAATAAAAATAATAGCTCACATTTATTGAGTGATTACCCTGTACCAGGAACTGTACTAGGTGGTTTCAATATTGTTAACTCAATACATTTTCGCAAGAACCCTATGAAGTAGGTACTATTATTATTCACATTTTACAAATGAGAAAACTAAAGCATAGGGAAATTAAGTAACTTATCCAAGGTTACACAGCTAGTAAGTGTCTGAGCTTGAATTAAAAAATTTGTTAAACAATTTTATTCAGGTCTGCTATGGTTTGAATGCTTGCCCCCTCCAAAATTCATTGAATCTTAAACTCCAATGTAACAGTATTAAGAGGTGGGTCCTTTGGGAGGTGATTTAGTCATGAGGGCTCTGCCCTTATGAGTGGATTAATCCATTTGTGGATTAATAGATTAATGGGCTACCAAGGGAGTGGGTTAGTTATCACGAGAGTGGGTCTGTTATAAAAGCCAGTTTGACTGTCTCTTGTGAGCCCCCTTGCCATGTGATGCCCCGAACTCCCTTGGAACTCTGTAGAGAGTCCCCACAAGCAAGAAAGCCTTCACCAGATATGGCCTCCTTGACCTTGGACTTTCTAGCCTCCAGAA
>NW_012133970.1:314177-317614 GCF_000956105.1 Propithecus coquereli | reverse complement strand
TGTGATAAGAACACTTACCACTTGCTCTACCCTCTTAGCAAAATTTTAAGTATACAATATTGTTAACTATAGGCACTATGGTGTACAGATCTCTAAAAGTCCATCGATGGAGGAATAGATAAAGAAAATGTG
The DNA here is from genome assembly GCF_000956105.1 of Propithecus coquereli. NCBI lineage: Eukaryota > Metazoa > Chordata > Mammalia > Primates > Indriidae > Propithecus > Propithecus coquereli. The sequence goes on along the minus strand of NW_012133970.1, from coordinate 317,482 downwards.
GTATACAAACAATGGAATATTATTCAGTCATTAAAAAGAAGGAAATCCTGCCATCTGTGACACCATGGATAAATCTGGACGACATTATTTAATGCTAACTGAAATAAGCCAGACACAAGGACAAATACTACATGATACTACTTATGTGAGGAATCTAAAATAGTCAGACTCATAGAAGCAGAGAGTAGAATGGTGGTTGCCAGGGGCAGAGGGAAAGAGAAAAAGGGAAGGTATTTGAATTTGGATTTAGGCAGTCTGACTCCTCAACCCATAAGGTTAATCACTATGCTAAAATGTTTTGGTATTCTATCTATATCTGTTGCTTCCCCCGCCCCCTTGTTATTGTAACAGAGGGAACGGCCTGAAAAAGGGTAAAATGTTTTACAAGTTGTCTCTTTAAATCCACCCCCCAATCTTTTTGGGAATTAAAACCAGCATCCCTGCCCCTCGCCAGTAATCAGAAGGGCAAGGGAGTGTCTTTTGTACCATAGGAGATGGCTCAACAGAATTGTCTGGGCAGAGGTCACGAAACTGTCTACACTGGAGATGCTATAGTTGAACAGCAATAGTCCAAAGCTGAAAACTCCCTTTAAAAGCTCTGTATTTCTGCTTATAGATAGGACGATGCTACTTTAAGACAAGAGACTACCATTCTCCTCATTTGCTGCCAAATTAATAAACTTCTCTTTCTTTCTCCTCAAACCACTTGTCCTCATTCTTCATTTGGCTGCAGGGACAAGTACTGAACTTTCAGTGATAGAATTTGGTGTCTATGGGTGTGCCCATTGGTGTCCCGGTGGAATGGCACCCCGTGACTGCTGGGAGAGGCAAGGAGCAGCCCAAGCTCCCTCCTACCCAAGCTGTGGGTAGGAGGATCACCTTTTTGGTTAAGACAGTGAGGGACTACCCCAGCAGTTGTTGGAACCTGATTAGCTCTGGGGAACTCCCATTTCCCTTCTCTGAATTAGACGCAGCTCCGACCAACTTTAACTTCGTTGAGGAAAAGGAAACAGATTTGGGAAATGTCATGATGCCTTGGCCATTTGTTTGAGTAAATTCCTTGGTATGCATGCTGAGACCCTTGACTCCACCCATTTGGGGAAGGTTTCAGGCCTTCCTGCTCCGTGGCAGGGCATTTAGTTTAGATTTGTTTGGAGGCATTGTATGGGGGTAGAAGTCACGGTTGAATGAAACTAGGGAAACTGGGGGATTCATCCCCTTTTGGATTTAGAGCTCGTTTGTACAATTCCCATGGAACCTGGGGAATTCATTCCCTTTTGGATTAGGAGATGTTGGTTCCCATTTGAGAATTTTGTTTTCGTTTGGATGGTTCCCATTTGTTGGAAGGCCTTGGCATTATTGTTTTATTGTCTGTGTTTGTTGTTTGTGAGTTTTGTTTCAACTAGGGAAACTGGGAATTCATTCCCCTTTGGATTGGGAGATGTTGGTTTTTATTTGAGAATTTGGTTCTCATTCATCCAGTTCTCATTCATTTGGTAAGGCCTTGGCATTAAGATGATTTATATTGGGAATTCCCTGTATTGTCTGCTTGTCATGTTGTGTTCATCGTTGTTGTTTGTCAACATGGGAGGCTTTGTTTCTATTCCATCTGAAAGCCCCTTGGGGAAGAATCTTGGCTGAATGGCCAACTTATAGCAATAAGTCTATGTCTAAAAGAGAATGGTGTTGCTGCAATCCAATGTATGTGCTGGAGTGTGAGGAGAAGTGGCTGTTGAATGAAACCTTAAAGTATTATACTATCTTACAACAGGAATTATTTTGTCCAAGGTCAGGTAAATGGGACAAGATCCCATATGTAACCAGGTTGGATCGCATGAGCCTTTTACCTGCTGCTCTGACCACTGCAGGCCTTTGTGATGCTTTGTTTTAGTTGGACAGTCAGATTCCCCTGGTCTGCACCAGTTCTAAGTCGGCTGCTGGGCGCCTGCCAAAGTAAGGTGCCACATGGAACTACGGCTCATGAGGCAGACACAGCAAGAGGGGCCCAGCAGCATGTAGCGCACCACCCAGCAGCGTGTAGCAAAGGAGAAATAGGGGGTGAGCAGGGGAAGGCTCAACGTCTGACTGCCACCCTGGGCGTGTGCATGACATGGCTGAGAGGCACGGGAACCTACTGGGGGTGGCCACAATGCCTGCCACAGCTGGGGTGATCCATGGGATGGGCCCAGACTGTGTTCGGAGTCACCATCTTGGCACCATGCCACGAGGAGGCTGGGAAAGGTGCAACTAGTACTAGTTCTTCAGTCCCATGCCCACTAGGTTTTGACTTGGGGGTGGGAATGGTCTCTCCTTCTAAGACCCTGCAGGGAACTCAATTTGGCCAGAGGGCACCCACAGCCGGGGAAGCGAAATTTCCATTTGACAATATCAGATAGGGGGCTTGAATGAACAAAGATAGCTGGCAGGGTCCTTTGAGACAATCAAAAGGAAAGGGTGGAAAAAGTTGCCCCAGATTGATGAACAATCAGTGTGCTTTTTGTAAAAAGAAAGGACATTGGAAAGAACATTGCCCAAAATTGCAAAGGGTTCCAGATAACAAGAAACTCCTAGGAGAGCAAATGTTTTTTTTCAAGTCCAGGATTCAGATGACGAAGGAGGGGGCCTGGGGTCCCCTGCCTCACTAGTGGTTCCAATCCAAATGTTCCCCACAGGAGCCCCAGGTGAAATTGACAGTGGGGACTAGATTGTTGCCAAGCCACATGGGCATAAGTGGGCCAGGCTGGGCAGCAGTGAGGCAGCCGTTGGCAAGTGACAGCTGAGGAACTTGCTGCAGTGGGCCCAGGAGGTAGATCCTAGAGAGCCACAGCTGGAGCTGGAGCCACTCTCACCACTGCCTCCACCACGAATCCAGCGGACCTGGGTGAGCAGCGGGAGCACTGGGAGCTATTCCAGAAGCGGCAGATGCTCATCTCTGAGGGCTCCACCAAGCTCCTGCTGGATGAGTAACAGGGCCTGGTGAAACATGTAGGAGACTGCCACTGTGGAACAGTTCACTTTAAAGTTTGAGCCTCAACAGACTGGCACATCATTATAGCATTTCCAAGAAAAAAGCCACCAAAAGTGAGTAAGGCTATATAGGCTGATAGGATCCCAGGACATGCAAAAAAATTTAAATTCCCCATACCAATGAGTATAGATTCGTACAAGATATATGTGCCATTAATGATATTGTACAAATGACTATGAATAGTACTCAGTCATACTTGAATGACAAGATACTGGGGTAGGGTGGCCTTGCAGCGCTGCCTGGACTATGTTGCCTCAGGGTTTAAAAAAGGCTCCCC
>NW_012133970.1:309850-313812 GCF_000956105.1 Propithecus coquereli | reverse complement strand
GCCCGGCCTCCCTGCTCTGTTTAATGACGGCTCAGCAGGGGACTTGCAGAACTTGCAACTGGACAGATTTGCAAACAGCAGGTCACTTATCTGGGATTCCAAATTAACAAGGGAACCCATGACAACTGCATGGGTTCCTAGGAATGACAGGGTTCTGTCACATCTGAATCCCAAACTTTGGACTAATAGCAAAGCCCTTATAGGGGGCCCTTAAAGGGACACATGTGGAGCCCCTGATCTGGGCCACAGACTGTCAAATTGCCTTTAAAAAACTAAAACAGAGTCTTATGACCGCCCCCACTTTGGGGTTGCCTGACTTACAAAAAGAATTTAAATTATACATTCATGAAAAACAAGGAATGAGCCTTGGAGTAACATACCTTTTCAGGCTGGGTAGAGACCTATCCTACCCAAGTGGAGAGAGTGTCTGAAGTTACCAGAATCCTTCTGAAGGAACTCATTCTGAGATGGCCTCCTACCAGGAGCTGCTGGCCCGGGACAAGGCCTTTGCCGAGTTCCTGTGTGCATTCGCCAGCATAGAGCAGGAACAGGCCTCAGAGGACGGTGGGATGACGGGCGACAGCAGTCCAGGGAAAGAGGCCAAGCAGATGGAGAATGGCATTCTGGTGATGGACGCCATAGGCAGGCAGCTGCAGAGACAGCTCAGCAGCTCCTCCTCCTACAGTGGAGATGTCAGCAGACACCACAACATGGCCGAACTACAGAAAACCAGGGCCAAAAAGGAAGAGACCTAGAAGCTGATAGCAGACAGGGAAGGTCAAGCTGTCTGTGTCCTGGGACTACATAAAGCCATTGGACTGTTCATCTCCTTCCTGAGCATCTTGTTCTTCTTGCATAAGCACATTGCCACCTTGGCTTCTCTAACTATTGGCTCAGTCTCTGGACAAATGACCCCATTGTCAACAGGACCCAGGAGCACACTAAAGGCTGTCTGAACATCTATAGAGCCCTGAGTATTTCGCAAAGTTATCACTGTGTTTGGCCACTCCATGGCAGTATCCCATCAGGGGTGGGGGGAGGTCTTTGCTTCCTGCCATCTATACCTGAATCTGCTGCAAAATATCCTGTGGTTGTCCATGAGCTTCTTTGAGCAGACCCCCCAGTGGGAACCTGGTGAACTGCTTCTCCAAGAAACTGGACACAGTGGACGCAATAATCCCACACGTCGTCAAGATGCTCATAGGCTCCCTTCCTCCATACAGAGTGATAATAAACCCTCCTTTATATTGGCGGTAACCCAACAAGTTAAACAAAGCCCTACATCTAGAACAGAAATTACATGCATCCTGAAATTGATACAGGAAACCCATCTAAAGTGGGATAGGGTGTTGCTGCTTGCCCTCCTCTGGATAAGGATAGCCCCTAGAAACGGGCTTAAGTTAAGCCCCTAAAAAATAGTTTATGAGAGACCGTTCCTAGCCCCCTGAGGAAAATATGGTAATATAACCATGACTAAAAAAAAAAAAAAACAAGAGTAAAACAATATGTCAAACATGTGGGTCAGATACTAACCACTATGCATGAGTTTGCCTCTTTCAGGTGTCTGCCCCAGATGGAAGCAGAGAAGTGGAAGAGACTCTATGAAGTGTCTCTAACAATTAACATTGTCAGGAGTAAAAATCTTGGGTCCATCATACCAGAGTAAAGAGATGTTCCATGAAAAAATAGGACCCAAGCCCCCAGTGGATCAGCCAGCCTTTAGGCAATCTAAAGTATCTGTTTAAAAAAAGAAAAAAATGAAAATGTTGATATTTTCTTTAACCTTTCTTTGGTCACTTGTTCTGTCTATAGCATAGAGAGACAACTCCTTAGTGAGAATTTCCCTGGGTTATCAGCTCTTCTGCTGATCTGTCTTACTACTGGGTTTGTCATCCTAAACCTCATTCGGCACAAGTATTCCTGTATGTGATTTCTGAATTTGCAAAAGCAGATTTCTCACATCATATACAGGGCGCAAATAATAGCTCCCGACTCAAGGGTCCCATGTTTCTTTCTTGCCAAGCCCTGTATCAGATATTATGTATTAATACAAGGTGACAGCAAGGACCCACAGTCCTATTGGTGTCTTAAATACCAAGTGGGATAAAATCTGTCTTATCAGGTATCCTCCATTTTACCTTGTTGATCCTCAGAGTTGTAGTTATTGCTTAGGCCCCTTTTCACCTGGTAATCTGCTACATTCTTTATTTTTGTAAATCTACTGCCAAAGCTTTACAATGACATAAATAAGTATAAACCTTCCATCTAAAACATTGCCCCAATTCAGCAGGAAATAGCTCGATGACTACTTTGCCCCTCCTCCCATAGATATGAAAGGGTAAAATTGACAATGGGAAATATGTAACAGAGGGAACGGCCTGAAAAAGGTAAAATGTTTTACAAGTTGTCTCTTTAAATCCACCCCCACCTTCCTGGGAATTAAAACCTGCATCCCTGCCCCATGCCAGTAATCAGAGGGGCAGGGGAATGTCCTTTGTACCACAGGAGATGGCTCAACACAATTGTCTGGGCAGAGGTCCACGAGATTGTCTATTCCAGAGATGCTATGGTTAAACAGCAATAGCCCAAAGCTGAAAACTCCCTTTAAAAGCTCTGTATTTCTGCTTATAGATAGGACAATGGTACTTTAAGACAAGAGTCTGCCATTCTCCTCATTTGCTGGCAAATTAATAAACTTCTCTTTCCTTCTTCTCAAACCACTTGTCCTCATTCTTCATTTGGCCTCAGCGACAAGTACCAAACTTTCGGTAACATTATTTCTTCACCTTCTCCTTCATGTCTACTCCCCTTTTACCACTTCAATATTGTAATAATTGTTGAAATCAGTCTATTTTGTTGATTTTTCTCACCTCTTTACTTGTCTTTTCCCATTTACCACTTTACCACTTTTTTTCTGTTTGCCTATATTCCCTTTGCCATTTCCTGAATGTTTGGATATAAGAGTTTTTTGCTTACTAAAATGACCAACCACAGGTCCTTTCAGTAACAACTTTTATTTCCAGATTTCTCCTATAATAACCTGCTAAACTTTAATCAATTCAGCTTTCAGGTTATTTGGATTTGGGATAAATGGGTTTTTTAAATTCCCCCAAAAGGCAAGTAAATGACCCAGGGCCAAATTCACACAAATTGACTTTGCAGTGGTCCTTTCTTCCATAAACTCAATTTAGTTACTGACCTAGCATCTTTGGATTTAGAATTTATACAGGAAGATGTGTGAAGAATGATTAGGTCAATAAGGCCCAACTTGTTAACAGAAACAAATTCATTAACTGTGTGACAAAACTACCAAAAATGCTACCTAGGAAATAAAATAAATGCGACAGCAGCATAACTCTACACAGTTCTCACTCTCTCTACATCATTTGGCATGATAAGCAGTCACTACTGATGACAAATGAAGGCTTGGAAAATTAAGAAACAAGGTAATATTTGCCTGAAAATGAATCAAGAAAACTATGAGTCAATTATGGTGAAAAGTGCCAGAAGGCCACTTTTAGGATCCACAGGCTGTGTTTTCCTTTGGATAATTATATCATCCAAGGCACATAAATGGAAAACGTATAAAGTAGTTCTATTTACCACCAAAAATCTTAAATAGTTCATAAGCAGAACTTAACATTTGTACTACAGAAGAATCCAAATGGTGAATGGGTCCCTGAAAATTGCTGTGAGATTAATTCAGCTAGGGAATAAATTGAATAGACAGGTCATGATGAACTAAATTCACTGGTAGTTTCCTTTGGACATGCAAGGTCTCATTTTTCTGGCTCTAAGCTTCTTTAGCACATTTTTCTCAGATGACATAGGTAGAATTTTCCTGCTCTAAAATATGTTTTCATTCAGTAGAATGTAGGTTAGCAAATCAAAGCCTTCACTTGGCTAGTGAATTTTTCTTTTATGTACTCTGCTTTTAGGGAAATAAGCAAATAATAAGAAAC
>NW_012133970.1:304717-305770 GCF_000956105.1 Propithecus coquereli | reverse complement strand
ATTAATAGACTTTTTTTTGAGGAATTTTAGGTTTACAGAAAACTTGAGTGGAAAATACAGAGAGTTCCCTTACGTTCCCCCCACGCCCAGTTTTCCCTATTATTAACATCTTGCTTTAGTGGATATATTTGTTATAACTGATGAGCCAATATGGATACATTATTATTAACTTAAAGTACATAGTTTACATTATTCCTATTGTACAGTCTATGGGTTTTGACAAATGTATAATGACATGTATCTACCATTGCAGTATCATACAAAATAGCTTCAATGCAATAAATATTCTCTGTGCTTCATCTGTTTATCCATCTTCCCCTCCTAAGAATTCCTTGTAAACACTGAACTTTTTTACTGTCTCCATAGTTTTGCTTTTTCCAGAATGTCATATATTTGGAATTATACAGTTTGTAGCCTTTTCAGATTTGCAGCTTTTTTCACTTAGCAGTATGATTTAAGGATCCTCTATATGTTTTCCTGGCTTAATAGCTGATTTCCTTTTATCACTGAGTAATATTCCATTGTATGGATATACCACAGTTTGTTTATCCATTCACCTATTGAATGGGTATGTGGATCACTTATATGTGGATCTACAATTCCACATTATTGTTTTGGCAATTATGAATAAAGCTTCTATTAATATTTTTGTGCAGGTTTTTATGTGGACATAAGTTTTCAACTCATTTGGGTAAATATCACAATGAAATTTTATGTGGACCCCAATATATATAAAACAAACGAAACCTGTACTGCTCTAGTAAAAGTGGGAGGGGTAAAGTGAGCAGGGAGCGGCCATGTGAGGCTCCAGAACCCTATATATTGAGCTACCCCTTTACCTCCTGCAGTTGCTACTGAGTCACCTCTGAGAAATTCCTAGGACAGGTGCTGTGCGAAAGGTTTCCACATGGAGAAAGAGGTTAGAATGGAAGACTTCTAGTTCATTCTGACTCTGAAAATCTATAATATGATAAGCCTCCCTTTGATAGTCAGGACCAGTCCAAAAATCAGAATTTTATTCCACTTACAGAAGAGCCCAGGAGAGGGCAATCC
>NW_012133970.1:302247-304667 GCF_000956105.1 Propithecus coquereli | reverse complement strand
ATAAAATGTGGCATATGTATACCATGGAGTTCTACTCAGCCACAAAAAACAATGGTGATCTAGCACCTCTTGTATTATCCTGGATAGAGCTGGAACCTATTCTACTAAGTGAAGTATCCCAAGAATGGAAAAACAAACACCACATGTATTCACCATCAAATTGGTATTAACTGATCAACACTTAAGTGCATACATAGTAATGACATTAATTGGGTGTAGGGTGGATGGGAGGGGGGAGAAGGGGATGGGTGTATACACACCTAATGCGTGTGGTGCGCACTGTCTGGGGGATGGACACGCTTGAAGCTCTGACTCGGGTGGGGCAAGGGCAATATACGTAACCTAAACATTTGTACCCCTGTAATATGCTGAAACAAACAAACAAAAAACCTCAATGGTTTAGACATCAATACCAGGTAGAGGAATTACATGTACTTGTCTTTCTCCACAAGAAAAATAACATTTTAGGTATAATTGATAGAAATTGTGCCTGTTCAACCTTTCTAGTTAAATAGAGAAAACACAAAAGCACTGGCAAAAGCAGCTATCCCAGGCCTAATACATATGTATTTGTATTTCTGCACCTGGTCCTGGCACACTAGACGAATGTCTCAAGAGCCAAAGACTTCATGTGCTTGCATCCCCAAACTACGTAAGAGATCCCATTAAATTGGCTGGAGTTTATATTAGGTGTGGATAAGAGGAAATGCCATTGTGTTCAGTGGACTGATCACAACCTCTGCCAAGTCAGGAGAGAGAGAAGAGTGCTTGCTTTAAAAATGTAGGGAATGCTTTCAGACTCTCTGGTTTCAGTTGATGCAAATCTAGGGTAATTTGTGACATACAAGAAAAACATATGGATGCTCCTCTAACATCCTTTTGGCCATAGGATTAAGCCTCTCTACAAAGTTTGACCACATATTACTGAAATTGCTCAAGCCTTGGATTAAAAACTTCTAGGGTCTTGTCATGTTATATCTACATTAATTATAACACTAGGTAGACAACATAAAATTATGGGCATTCTTTCTAGACTTTTTCTGCAAACAAACAACTAGCTAAGTTCTGAAAGATTATACATAATAAGAATATGCATATATTCTACCAGTAGACTGTGACTTTCTGGCAAAATGGTAATGATTTCTACTTTATAGAAAGGGAAATTTTATGAGTTACCTCTTATATTTACAGGGAGGTATTGTGCCAAAGGCAGGAAGTAAAGTAGCCTCGCCTGGCACTCCTAGGCCTGGCTGAACAAAGCTTAGAATCTTTTTGGCCACTGGTAAAGTATAAACCTTGAAATATTACATTCCCACAAGTCCTCAGTAGTACTGTGGCCTTCTCATGATGCCTCGGTCTCAGGCCGTCTGCCTAAGAGGGGACATTGTATGCAATCAACCTGCAGTTGGGGCTGAGGACTCATTCAGTGCTCTGCCTTTGTGCCAGGGTTGTGGACATTGCAAGATGTCCTAGGATCCTGCCCTTGAGGAGTTTACAATTGAGTTGAATCAAGTTGTAAAACAAGATTAATACATATTTTTAAAAATCCATAAGATGTACATGATTTTCAATTATATGGGGTAGCCTATGCTTGTCTCTGCCTTCAATCACCAAGCCCTAACCTGGAAGCTGTCTTCTAAGAGGCTCAGAGGACTTATGATTTCATGAATTCTCATTAGCTCCATGTGAAGTAGGGGAAGAAAAGGCTATTCTTCTTTTTCAATTGGGAAACAAATAGGATTTCTGCCCCAGGTTACTTAAGGGAATCGGCCAAATGCTGCAGAGCCTCTAGCAGTCCTGTACTCCTCCCACTGTCCCCTCCTGGGTCGCACATTTTACACTGCTCCTTAGAACTTCCTAAAGCACAACTCTGACAATATCACTGCCCTGCTCAAAAGCCCCTCAGTGCGTCCTCATGCCTACAAGAAGAAAGATCCTTCCTTTAGCATAGTATACAAGGCCCTTCATAATTTTTCCTCTGCCTACTGCTCAAGCCTCTTTTCATTTCCTTCAAGTACCCATAGCTTAAACACACCAAACTTTTCTCTCAGTCCTAAATATAATATGTTCTTCAAGCCGCTGGGCCTCTGTACATGCATAGTCTTGTACCTTCAGAGTGACTTCCATCTCTTCTAATCATCTCCTAACTCATCCTTTCAGACCCAGCTGTGAAGGCATCCCTGAAGTTCTACCTTCCTTTCCCAGGCAGAGAAAACTGATCCCTTTTTTTGTGCTTCAAGCAGTTTATTCAAACCTCTACCATAGTACTTCTCAAACTGGTTTGCAATGATTACTTCCTATACCTGTCTCCTTCACTGGACTATTAATTCTTTGAGAGAAGGACTGTATCTTATTCATCTTTATATTTTCAGTACCTAGCACAGTTCTTGACACATGGTGGGCTCTGAAATTTTTTTTTT
>NW_012133970.1:285461-299872 GCF_000956105.1 Propithecus coquereli | reverse complement strand
ACACACACACACATTGTGAAATAATCAAGCTAACTAATATATCCATCACCTCAGATAGTTACCACTTTTTGTGATGAGAACACTAAGATCTACTCTCTCGGCGAATTTCAAGTGTACAATAAGGTATTGTTAATTATAGTCACATTTTTGTACATTAGATCTCCAGAACTTATTCATGTTGTATAACAAAAACATTGTATCCTCTGACCAATATCTTCCCATTTCCCCCTTTCCTAGCCCCGGTAACCACCATTCTACTCTCTGTTTCTGAGTTTGACATTTTTAGATTCCATATATAACTGAGATAACGTGGTATTTGTCTTTCCGTTATTGGCTTATCTCACTTAGCATAATGATGTCCTCCAGCTGTAAGACAAACTGTTTATCCATGTTGTCACAAATGGCAGAATTTCCTTCTTTTCAAAGGTTGAATAATACTGCATTGTATTAATAAATGTATACTGCATTTGAGAAATAATCTTGAGGGAAAACTGGGCTTACTTAACAGCGGGTCCCAGATAATAAGAAGCCCCTCCCCTCCTTCCTCCTTTGACATGTAAATTTGAATTGAGTGCTCACTCTGTTCTACAGTCTGGGAATAATGATGAAAGGACAGATAATACTCTATTCTCAAGGATCTCTCAGTGTAAGGGGAGGGGTATGTGGAGCGGATGATAAATAGGTAAACAAACAAGAAAACAAACAGCACATTATGACAAGCAATATTGCCAAAATAACACACAGGAACGTAATAACAATGGGGCATGTGGGGCTTACACAGGTCGGTCAGGGCAAGCTTTTCTGAGTGGGTGACATTTAAACAGAGACCTGAAAGGTGAAAAGAAACTCACGCATACTGAGATGGAGAAGTCTTCCAGTCAGAGGGACTAGCACTGCAAAAGCTCTGAGGCAGAAAGAACTTCCCTGGCCTGACAAACTGAAAGGTGGCCAGTGTGGCTGGAACACGGTTAATGAAGGAGAGTGGTACAAGAAGAAATCTGAAGGGACCATAGGGGCTTGTAGGCCATGGCAAAGAGTTTGGATTTTATTCTCAGTAAGATGGGAAGCCATTAGAGGGTTCTGAGCAGGGAAAGGATAGGATCTGATGTCCACTATCTGTTATTCTACAAAGGATATTATATGAGCGATCATTAGCACCAGGCAGAATGGGCTAAACTGCATGAGGAGAAATTTGGAAAGACAGAGGAAATTTGGGAGACAGAAGGAAATTTGGGAGACAGAAGAATTGTTGCCAAGAAAGGATAAAAACTTTTATTTAATGGTATAAAGCTAACTTCTTGGTGTGATTTAACAAGTAGCCATAAAGAGGATTTCTTTAGCTTACTTATAGATGTCAGCTTTGACAATTTACCCTTAGTGTCACAGTCACTGGGAGAGCTGAGGCCCGTATTTAAGTCTTCCGACTCTCAATGCTTTTTTCACTAAATTAATGGCTTCTAATTGCTTCCAACAAAGCAGTAAAAGAAGACAAAAGGCATAGATACAGCATTTCCTTTCTTAAGGGCTCCTGAAAATTCCATTTTTCTCAGTAAGAACCTACCTGAGTACTTATGAGTTAGTTTAACATGGTTGGTTTCCTCTTAGCATCTTCACCTCAAATCCCAACTTGAAATGTGACTCCCCATTTTCTCTGCTTTCCAAACTAGGATGGCCAAGTGCTGTTGGAAAAAGAAACTGTATAACTGCAGACACACACTATTAAACATTTATGGTTCCCATCACAGGTGGGCCTTCAAAGATGCTCAGCAATTCTAATTGTCTCTTTCTCATTCCTTACAGGGGATATTACAAACTCACGAAGAACAAAGACCTTTGTTCAAAATTCCATCATGTTTACAATACAATCTAAAGTCCGACCATAGTCTACGAGGCCTTCCATGATGTGGCCCCTTGTCAACTTCTCTGTCCTATGTCACTGTCCCCATAACTCTGTTCCAGCCACTGTCCCCATTACTCTGTTCCAGCCACATTGGCCCTCTTGCTGTTACTCAGAAACAGCAAATGGATAATGCCAAGCATCTGCAGGTATACACTTTGCTTTTGAGGAACTGCCAAACTGTTTGCAAAGTGGCCGCACCATTTTACAGTCTCACCAGCAATGCATGAGGGTTCTAATTTCTCCATGGCCTCACCTACATTTGTTATTATCTGTCTTTTTGATTTTAGCCATCCCAATGGGTATAAAGTAGGATCTCATTGTAGTTTTAATTTGCATTTCTCTGATGACTAATGACATTGAGCATCTTTTCAAGTGCTTATTGGCTGTTTATATATTTTTGGATAAACATCTATTCAAATCCTTTGCCCATATTTTAATTGGGTTGTCTTTTTATCATTGAGTTGCAAGAATTCTTTATATATTCTAGACATGTCTCTTATCAGATATATGATTTGCAAATGTTTTCCCATTCTATTGGTTGTCTTTTGACTTTCTTGATGGTTTCTTCACTTTCTTTGAAGCCCCAAAGCTTTTAATTTTGATGAAGTCCAATTTATTTCTTTTCCTTTTGTTGCTTGTGCTTTTGGTGAGGTATCTAAGGTTTTGCCTAACCCAAGGTCATGAAGATTTACTCCTTTGTTTTCTTTTAAGAGTTTTGTAGTTTTAGCTCTTACATTTAGGTCTATGATCCATTTGAAGTTAATTCTTATTTATGGTATGAAGTAGGGATTGAACTTCATTCTTTTTCATCTAGATCCTTGCACTATTTGTTGAAAAGACTATTTTTCTCCTAGCAAATTGTCTTAGCGTCTTTGTCAAAAACCAATTGACCATTAATGTGAGGGCTTATTTCTGGATTCCCAATTCTATGTCTTTAGTCTGCCTGTATGTCTATCCTTATGCCAGTACCACAGTGTCTTGGTTACAGTGTGAGTCCTTAAAATTTGTTCATTTTCAAGATTGTTTTAGTTGTCCTGGTTCCCTTGAATTTCCATATGAATTTTAGGATCAGCCTGTCGGTTTCTGCAAAAAGCCAGCTGGGATTTTGATAGAGATTGTGTTGAATCTGTAGATTAATTTGGGAGTATTTCTATCTTAACAATGTTAAGTTTTCTGATCCATGAACATGGGATCTCATCATATATTGTTTATATGATTCACAGCTATAAGGAACTAATGTATAATAAATTTTTAATGTGAGAGCAAATGAATTTTTAATGGCTTTATTGAGGTATAATTTGGATACCATAAAATTCATCCACATTGAGTATATAATTCAATAATATTTAATAAATTTACTGAGTTGTGCAACTATCATCATAATCTAGTTTTAGAACATTTTCATCACTCCAATAAGATCTCTCATGCCCATTTACAGCTAATCCCTATTCCTACTCCCAGATCCAGGCAACTCCTAATCTACTTTCTGTCTCTACCGATTTATCCTTCTGGACATGTCATATAAACCAAATTATATAATATGTGGTTTTTTCTATCTGACTTCTTTCACTTAGCATAATGTTTTTTAAAAATTAATAGAGTTTTTGGAACCATTTTAGATTTACAGAAACATTGAGCAGATAAAACAGAGTCCCCATATATCTTCTCCCCCCCAATAGGTTTCCTTATTATTAATGTTTTGCATTAGTGTGGTACATTTGTTACAATATTGATACATTACTATTAACCAAAGTCCATAGTTTACATTAGAGTTCACTCAGTGTTACATAGTTCTATGACTTTTGACAAATGTATGATGTCATGTGTATGCCAGTACAGAATCATACAGAACAGTTTCACTGCCCTAGAAATCCCCTGTGCTTTACCTATTCAACCCTCCTCCCTTGTCCTCCCCTTCCTTCCAAGCCCCTGGCAACCCCTAATTTTTTTTTACTGTCTCTGTAGTTTTGCCTTTTCCAGAATGTCAAAAATAATTGGAATCATACAGTACGTAGTCTTTTCAGATTGGCTTCTTTCACTCAGCAATATGCATTTAAGTTTCCTCCATGTATTTTCATGGCTTAATGGTGCATTTTAAAAATTGCTGAATAACATTCCATTGTATGAGTGTAAACACAGCTTGTTTATCCATTCACCTTCACCAAGATGGACACCTTGGTTGCTTCTAGATTTTGGCAATTATGAATAAAGCTTCTGTAAACATTTGTGTGTAGGCTTCTGTATAGACATATGTTTTCCACTCAACTGTGTAAATAACCTAGGAGCCCATTTGCTGAGCATGTTTTTGAGGTTCATTCATGTTGTAGCATGACCAGTATTTCATTCCTTTCTTTATCCCTGAGTACTATTCCATTATATGGATATATATTTTTTCATGCATTTCATAGGCATTCAGGTTGTTCCACTTTTTGGCTATAATGAATAGAGCTGCTATGAACATTTATGTGCAAGTCTTTGTGCAGAGGTATGTTTTCATTTCTATTGGATAGATACCTAGGAGTGGATTGCTGGGATATATGATAAATTTATGTTTAACTTCTTAAAAAAACTGCCAAACTGTTTTCCAAAGTAGTTATACCATTCCACATTTGCACTAGCAATATATTGAAGGTTCTTATTTCTCAACATCCTTGACAACATTTATTGTCTTTCTGATTATAGCAATTCTAGTGGATGTGCATCTCGTGGTGGTTTTAATTTACATTTCCCTAATGATGAATGATACTGTGCATCTTCTCATGTGCTTATTAACCATTTGTATATTTTCTTTGAAGAAATGTCTATTCAAATCTTTTGCCCATTTTTAAATTGGGTTGCCTGTCTTATTTATATTATTGAGTTATAAGAGTTCTTTGTACATTCTGGATACAAGATCTTTATCAGATATGCAATTTGAAAATATTTTCTCCTAGTCTGTGGTTTGGCTTTTCATTTTCATAATGGTATCTGTTGAAGCATAAGTTTTAAATTTTGATGAAGTCCAACTTATCAAATTTTTGTTTTATGGATCATGCGTTGTGTTGTTTTTTTTTTTTTTTTTTGAGACAGAGTCTCACTCTGTTGACCGGGCTAGAGTGCCGTGGTGTCGGCCTTGCTCACAGCAACCTCAAACTCCTGGGCTCAAGTGATCCTCCTGCCTCAGCCTCCCGAGTAGCTGGGACTACAGGCATGAGCCATGATGCTCAGTTAATTTTTCTATTTTTAGTAGAGACGGGATCTCGCTCTTGCTTAGGCTGGTCTCTAACTCCTGAGCTCAAGCGATCCTCCTACCTCCCAGAGTGCTAGGATTACAGATGTGAGCCACCACGCCCGGCCCTTATTTCATCTTTTTGCATGTGCATATCCAATTTTCCCACCACCATTTGTTGAAACTCATCTTATATTTTCATAGGCTTTAAAAAGAACTGTTCTTTTTCCAACTTCTTATTTTGAAAATTTTCAGACCTATAGAAGAGTTGAAAGAATAGTACAACAAGCAGTCATAGACTTTTGCCTAGATTCACCAATTGTTACTAATTTACCATGTTTGTTTCTCTCTCTTCCCTCCCATACTTTTTTTAATCTTTTTTTAAATTTTTTTCCTTCCCATACTTTTTGCTGAGCCATTTGAAAATAAGCTACAAATATGGTGACAAATAAGATGACACTTTATTCCTAAATACTTCATCGTGCATCTCCTAAGAAAAAGAAGACTTCTACAGTATCATGCCTAAGAAAATCCACATTAATTCAATAATATCATCTAATATATAGTCCATAGTCAAATTTCCCAAATTATTCTAAAAATGTCTTTAATAATTGTTTATGATTTCCCCCCAATTCAGAATCCATAAGGTTAATACATTGCATTTGCTTGTGAGAGCTCACTGCTTTCTAAAATCTAGAACAATTCCTCTACCTTTTTTTGTTTATCATAATGGCTTTCTGAAGAGTCTAGGTCAGTTGACTTGTTAGATGTCCCACACTCTAGGTTTGTCTAATTGTTTCTTCATATTTAGACTGAGGGCAAACATTTTTGGCAAGAATATTTCATAAATGCTGCTGTGTACTTCTTATTATATCACTTCAGGAGGTACGATGTCAGGTTGTCCTGCTATTGACAATGCCAAGTTTAATCACTTATTTAACCTGGTGACTGCTAGATTTTCCCATTGTAAATGTGCAGTTCCCCCTTTGTAATTAGTAAGGAATCTGTGGGGTGATAATTTGAGACTATGTGAATATCCTGTTCCCCAAGAACTTTTTGTTCAATAGTTTTAGTATCCATTTAATGATCTTTGCCAGAAACAATTATTATACTGGGGGGCTGTAAAATAGTGATTTTCTATTTTATCTTCCTTCTACATTTATTAGTTAGTATTCTGCTCTAAAGTTCTTTCTCCTTTTTTCCCCTCTCTTCTCTCTCTCTCTTCAGAATATCACTATGGACTCATAGTTTTCTTTTTTAAAAAACTGCCATAACCTGTTTCCATCAGTATTTGATAATTTCTCTCTCTCTCTCTCTCTCTCTCCCCCCCCCACACACACACACACGTTTCCTAGCTTGGTCTACAGAAAAGGCCTAAAATCAATGCATGCCAGTACCAATGAATATACCTAATACCTAGACTATGGTATTGAAATAGCATTCCTTACTAAAAATAACCAAGGTCCTAAGATTAACAGCTGATTCCAGGGCTGAAAGAGGGAAAGTTCAGAGAACGGGGGAAACCTTGTTCACCAGAAAGCAAAGATGCTAAAAAACAAAACAAAACAAAAAAAACAACCTGATGGGGTCATATGAAAAACACATAGGAGCTGGCTTGAAGGCCAAATTTGGGATAATTTGAGCACTAAAAAGAAGTGCTTTTAAAATTACCCCTGTTTACTATCATTCTTCTTCTCTTGCTCTCAATCTGTCTCTGTCTCTCCTTTGTCTTTCTCTCCCCACCTTTATTTCCTCATTGTTCATTTGCTTCTCAGTCAGCTCTTTTACACCACTGAAAATATACCAGTGATATTTTGATTGCCAAATCCAACAGACCCCTTCTTGGTTCTCAACATACTCAAGCTTCATTGTCATTAATAACCCCTTGCCCTCCCATGCTAGGCTTTTTTCTCTTCTCTTCCAATCAAGGACAAACAGTCCATATCCACATTTTATCCATCTTGGTATTGTCAGGGCTTAACCAGTAGGTGGAGCCCAACAGGCAAACACAAATGTAGTTCACTCTCTAGGACATCCGAGGCAAGCCACTTCACCTCTCTGAGCCTCAGGTTCCCCATATATACAGTGGGAATGATAATACCAGTATCAAAGATTGTTTCAAGAACATTTATGTACATGCATACTGTGAACTGTAAAGATCATTCAAAAGTAAGAACTGAAAAAGTCTGTAACATCATCTGTTTGGTATTTCTTTCCCCCTCCCCCAAAGTTAAACTTCCCTTGACTCTGTATCTCCCTCAAGGAATTGCCCATTTCTTTCCTTCTGCTTACTACAAAATGTTTTGCTTTCTCTACTTCCTTATTTCTCATTTACTCTGCAACTGTGTGTTCCACTGAAACTCCTTTCATCAGGCTCACCAATGACAGGCAATTTTTAATCTTCATCTTACTTGATCAGCATTTGACACTGGTAAACATACACGTGTTCTTTCTTTTCTTTTCTTTTTTGAGATGGGGTCTTGCTCTGTTGCTCAGGATGGAGTGCAGTGGTGCGATTATAGCTCACCGTAGCTTCCCAACTCCTGGGCTCAAGTGATCCTCCTGCCTCAGCCTCCCCACTAGCAGGGACGACAAGGTGCGTGCCATCATGCCCAGCTAATTTAACTTTTTTTTTTTTTTTTGGTAGAGACAAGGTCTTCCAATGTTGCCCAGGCTGGTCTCGAACTCCTGGCCTCAGGGGATCCTCCCATCTTGGCTTCCCAGAGTGCTGGGATTATAGGCATGAGACACGGCTCCTGGCCTACACTGGGCCTTTCTATTGTTTTAAATAGAGTTACTGTCAGTGGTGTGCCAGAGCCAGCTAGTGAGAGCTGATTACTAAATATGTAAGAATTTTGTGAGCCCTGGGGAGTATTTATATCACCAAAATTGGCAAGTGCTATAAATTGGGGCTTTATTTTTTCAGAGAGCTGGTTTTCCAGCACAGTACTTGTTATTGTTTCTATAAAGCAATACATACTCAGTAAAAAATATCCAACTATTCAAACTTTAACCAAAAAATGCAATGACCTGGAATCTCACTACCCCAAAACAAACAAACAAAACCCCCCCCACTCTTTGCTAGGAAACAATGTTTTATTTAATGCAGACATTGTAACCCTACTGCTTTATAACCTTTATATAATATGTCATGGACATCTTTCCATGTCAATAAGTGTAGAGCTGTGTCATCATTGTGAATGGCCATGTAGTATTCCATCATGTCTATGTGCCTTAATAATTCTCCTATTGTTGAATATTTTAGTTGTTTTTGCTATCGTGATGCTGGGACCAACGTCATTGTTGTGTATTTTAAAAATACATTTGTATCATTTTCTATCTCCTTTGGGGTAAATTCCCAGAAGTAAGATTGCTGTCTCATAGAATATGCTTAGTTTTCATTTTGATACATATTGCTAAACTGCTCTCTGGAAAGTCCAAAAAACTTGCATTCCCACCAATAAGCACACAAGAGTGCCTGTTTCCCCACAGCCTTGGTAACATTGTGTCAATCTTTTAAATCTTTGCCAACCTCATAGACAAACACCAAAAACACATGATTTTATTTTCATGCCTTTGACTGTAAGTGAAATTGAACATCTTTTTATAGGTTTATTGTTCATTTGTATGTCTTTTGATAACTGCCTTTTCATGTCCTTTGACCATTTTTCTAATGTGGAAGACCTTTGCTTCTCACCCTTTACTTGAAACAGTTTCTTTCCTTCCATTCCTTTCCTTTCTGGTTCTCCTCCTACAGCATTGCCAGTTCCCTCTGTTTCCTTCTCTGGTTTCTTCTCTTTGGTTTGCCCCTTGGATGTTGATGCTCTGTTCTCTTCTGCTATACCCATTTTTACTCAGTAATCCCATCCACTCTTCCGATCTGAATTAAAATCTATAACAACATGAACAATCCCCATAGTAACAGTGACATCAATAATTAGCAAACATTTATTGAGCAGTTTTTATGTGCCAGGTACTGTAATTAATGCTTATATGGAAAATCTCAGTTATTCCACACAGTAATCCTATAAGGCAGGTAATATAATGAATCTTCATTTTCTGAATAGGGAAATGGAGTGAGGAAAGTTGAACTGACTTGCCTCAGTTCATAAAATTAGTATGTAAGAGTTGGGACTCAAACTCAACTTTTGTCTGACGTCAAGTGACTGTACCATTCACATCAGGTGTCAGCAAACTACAGCTTGCAGGCCAAATCCAACTGATCATGTATTTCTGTAAATAAAGCTTTATTGGAACACAGCTATACTCATTCATTTAAATATTGTCTATGGCTGCTTTGAAGCTACCATGGCAAAGTTGAATAGATATGACAGAGATCTTATGGCTTGCAAAGTCTAAAATACTATCAGGACCATCAGAGAAAAAGTTTGTCCACCTATAATCTGTACACAGATAACTCCAAAAATCTATATCTTCATCACTGACCTATCTTCTAAGCTCTCTATCTACTTATTGACTGTACATCCCCAGCCCATAAGTACTTCAATCTTAATATGCTCAAAACTGGACTCTAAGGCACCAGCTCCTGCCATTCTCCACCTGACCGCCTATGCTCTCGTCCAGGGATGCAGCGTGCATGCTGCCATTCCTCATTCTTATACCCATGGGAGACACTGCCAATTGATCACGGTACTCTTTCCTACTAAGCCCAGACAAAGCCTCAGAATCTTTCTTAATACAGCCCTTATGAAGGCCTGACCTGAGATTTGCAGTGGGAGGGTCACGGAAGGGGTTGGGGTCAAGAACTATTTAGTTGGTAGAATCAGCAGGATGTGGAGATAATGGAGGCCTGTGTATCTAGCTTTTGTCTGGGTAGATGATGATACCTGCGATTGGTAGCTACTACCAATCAAATGGAGTTAGCACATGAGATGAAACCTATTTGCCATCCCTGTAGCTTAGCTTCTCCCTGGTCCTGGAACCAGATCAAGCTCCTCCACAAATCCACATCCCTGTGTATATGATTCTTCACCTTAGAACGCTACACTCTCCCTGTTCTGCCTGGTAACCCCCTTTTCCTTGTCTGATAACCAGTTGAAATGTTACTATCATGAAGCCTTTCCCCAGTACTCCATGTGGATTAGCTAGTTCCTGCATGGTACCCTTACTAGTTCTGAACTCTCTCTTAGCACTAAAACATAATACATTATACCATCTCTATCTTTTCATAGGTTGGTCTACCCCACGAGACTGAGAGCTTTTTAAGAGCAGTCCACGTATCTTAATTCTCTTTGCTAGCCTGGTGTATAACAGTATCCAGGACACAACAGATTGTCAGTATGCTAGGCGGAAAGGAGGATAAAATCATTGCAGATATCACTATTTACTCAGATAAAAACTTGGTACATAGTTTTGATTTCAGTGCCTTCTCTGTACCTCCCACTGCCAATCATACGTCAGGCCTTCATCATTTGCATCTTGGATTAGTGTCACAACCTTCTTGCTTCTAGTCTTGGCCCCTCACATTGATCTCCCACATTAATTCCTTCCTTCAACAAATACCTACTGAGTGTCTACTAAATG
The DNA here is from genome assembly GCF_000956105.1 of Propithecus coquereli. Taxonomy (NCBI): domain Eukaryota; kingdom Metazoa; phylum Chordata; class Mammalia; order Primates; family Indriidae; genus Propithecus; species Propithecus coquereli. Next base: position 289,220 of record NW_012133970.1, on the reverse strand, counting down.
CTCTCTGTTCTAGGCACTGAGGCAAAATCCCTGTCCTCATGGAGCTTGTGTTCTAGGAGGGGGAAACACAATCAGAATGACCCATTTGCATGCAGCTCTGACCATGTCACTCTCTTTAAAACCTTTACTAGTTCCCTATTGTTTACCTGAACATGGCGTGTAAGGCCTTCCATCACTCTGCCCTTAGGTATTCTGGTTTCATCTCTTGTGTTTTGTGCTCTAGCGATACTGAAATGCCTACACCATTTTTTCTTGCCTCCCTGACTTTGCTTTTGCTGTCCCCTTTGTCTGGAATGCCCTTCCCTCTCTCTCTCTCTCTCTTTCTCTCTCTCTCTCTCTTTTTTTCTTTTTTTTTACATGGCTAATTCCTATTTCTTCTTCAAGATTTTGCTGAGACGGCACTTAACCTGGAAAGCCTCTCCTCTTTTCCCCCCAGGTTAAGTGGGCCTTGTCAATGCTCCTGTAAGAACATACTGTGCAAACCTCTCTTGCTGCATTTCTGCACCGCGGTATCATGGTTTGATTCTGTATCTGTTTTTCCTTCTAGGATGTGCTCTTGGAGAGCAGAAACTGTCTTATTCATCTTTGTAACTCCAGGAACCTCAGGAAGTTCCTCCAATGTATAGCACATGCTAGGCACTGAATAAATATTTGTTGAATTAAGAACTGTTACTTCCACATGTCATTCTCATTCATGCCCAGACCACTGCTGCATTCCACTCTTATGACCAACTGCTAACCAGGCATCTTTCTACTTCTCAGGTACCTCAAAGATACCATGACCAGCAATGACCTCATCGTCACCCCCTGCAACCCTCTCTTCCTCCTGTATTCCTATCATCATTTCTCAAACTGGCAACCTTAGAATCAATTTTGATTATTCTGTCTTCCTCTCCCTGATTATTTTACTTCATAAATCCTCCGGCCCCTCCTTCCTATTTCCTCTGCCACTGCCCTCATTATCGCCCCCCTGGCTGACTGTACCAGTCTTCCTGCCTCCAGTCTCACCCCCTGGGTTTCATCCTCCACACTGCTGCCAGAGTTATTTTTGTCAAAGAAAAATCTGATTGTGTCACTTCCCTGCTTAATGATCTTTTCTGGCTTCCCACTGCCTTCAGGATAAAGTCCAAACACTTTAGTATAGCACACAAGGTCCTTAAGGATCCTTGTCTAAGTTTCCAGCGTCATCTCCTTGCCACTGACCCATACAAACTTTCTGCCTCAGCCATACTGAACTCTCGACAGCTTTCAACATGAGTCTTGTTTTCTCCCGCCTTCCCACCTCTGCATGTTCGGTTCCCTTTGCCTTCCCCTTTTCCTCTGTGTCTCAGGCTAATACTTCCTTGCCACTTAAGACTCAGCTCAAGAACCACAAAAGCCTCAATATTTCAAGAAGGGCTGCTCTGAATACAGCACCTCCCCACAGCCCAGCCAAGTTTATTTACGTTCTTCCCTAATACCCTGTGCCGATTACTACCACGAATCACGTTATGCTAGAATGCTAGTTTACTTGTCAGTCTCCCACTGACCATGAGCTTCTTGAAGTCAGAGACAGTGTCGGCGTGCTCTATGTCTATCTCCAGGGCCTAGCTTCACTGCCTGGAACACAGCAAAACTCAACAACTGAAACAAATGTTTAAATATGTAAATGCCTTCTTAACTTTGCAGATGCTGATCTCTCTGCCTGGCAGAATCCTAGGTCACTATTGTATCTGTAGCATCTAGCAGAGTGCCTGACATAAATATCGAATGAATGAATGAGACCAGGCTGAAGTGCCAACTTCCTGACCTCTTAGCCCTAGGGTTAGCTGGTTGGTCCCTACCCCCATCTCCCCACAGCACTTTATATCTCGTTCTCTTTCTCCTGGAACACTTGCTACATTGCACTATTCACATGGATGTCTCTTTGCTATATTGGAAGCTCCTTGAGGGCAGAATTTTGTCTCCTCATCTTTTTTTTTTTTTCTTTTTTTGAGACAGAGTCTCACTCTGTTGCCCGGGCTAGAGTGAGTGCCGTGGCATCAGCCTAGCTCACAGCAACCTCAAACTCCTGGGCTCAAGCCATCCTCCTGCCTCAGCCTCCCGAGTAGCTGGGATTACAGGCATGTGCCACCATGCCCGGCTAATTTTTTTTTCTATATATTTTTAGTTGTCCGATTAATTTCTTTCTATTTTTAGTAGAGACGGGGTCTCGCTCTTGCTCAGGCTGGTTTCGAACCCCTGAGCTCAAACGATCCGCCCGCCTCGGCCTCCCAGAGTGCTAGGATTACGGGCGTGAGCTGCCGCGCCTGGCCCTGTCTCTTCATCTTTATCTCAAGTCTCTAGCACAGCACCAGCTCTCCAAGAGACGCTCAGAAAGTATTTGTTGAATGAACAAATGGATGAGAATTTAAGATTCAGGGGAATCTCTAGGAATGCGAGGATGGCTGTCATGGGACTGAGAAAGTAGACTATTCTACGTGGTTGCAGCAGGCAGAAGAGCTAGGAAGAGCAGTGGCATTATTTTAGCTCAATGGAATTTTGTTAACTTTTAAAATGGCTTGAACATCAAATGGGCTGCCCCAGGGGGAAGTGAACTTCTGGAGAGAAGAGGAGAGCAATCAGAAGCTGGGGAGTGCTTGGCGGTGATGTAGGAGAGGGAATTTCAGAAGCAGATAGGGTGGTGAAGGTGGGGTCATGGTTGGGGGTGATGGTGGTGGTGATGTCAGATGACCCTTGGGGTTCCTTTTGGAGAGGAGATCCATTAACCCGCTCTCCTCAGAGGTACCTGTGGACCAGAACACTGCTTCTCTACCAACCAGATCATTCTTAGCCAGCCCGGGCACACCTAGCTACCCACTATATGTTGGGATCTTCCATGATACTACACATTCCCAGAGGGGCTCAGGAAATACTTTTTGCTGATAATCAAGCCACCAGTAGGGGGAGCAGGAGAGTGTTATCTTGTGCTTTCTTTCCCAGACCACAACCAGCTACCTCACTTTATCTATGTATCTACCTATCAATGAATCAATTGGACTTTAATTGTATTTTACCATGGGTCAGGCTTGGTACATTCGGTGGATATAAAAGTATAAAAATACTTGGTTTCTGCTTTCAATGGCAAAATACTGCTAAATTAACACATTATAATGTAACATGATAGGCTAGAGGCAAAAACAAATACTGTTAAAACAGAGGCAAGAGGAATTAATTCTGTCTATAGGAATCAGAAAGAACACCACGAAGGTGACAATTAAGACATGCCTTAGAAGGAGAAGCAATTTTCCAGGAGGAGAAGAGGTATGTAGGACATTGTAGACAGAGGAAAAACGTGGGAAGGCACAGAGGAGTTGTGAAATCAAGAATCAGCTGGAGCTGATTCTTTTGTATATCTTCTTTTGAAAAACATCTATTCAAATTCTTTGCACATTTTCCAGTTGGGTTATTGTTCTTTTTACTGTTAAGTTGTAAGAGTCTTATATATATTCTGGATACAAGATCCTTATCAGATACATGATTTGAAAATATTTCCTCCCATTCTATGGATTGTCTTTCTACTTACCTGAAAATATCATTTGCAGCACAAAAGTTTTTAACTTTGATAAAATCTAGTTTATTTTTTCTTTTGTTACTTGAGCTTTTGGTGTTATATCTAAGAAACCACTGCCTAACCCAAGGTCACTAAGATTTACTCCTAAGTTATCTTCAAAGAGTTTTATAGTTTTAGCTCTTACATTTAGGTCTTTGAGATATACTGAGTTAATTTTTGCATATGGT
>NW_012133970.1:280612-285182 GCF_000956105.1 Propithecus coquereli | reverse complement strand
AGGCTGGTCTCGAACTCCTGAGCTCAAGCAATCCTCCCGCCTCGGCCTCCCAGAGTGCTAGGATTACAGGCGTGAGCCACCACGCCCAGCCAGTCTTTGATATACTTTGAGCTAATTTTCATATATAGTATGAAGTAAGGGTCCAACTTCATTCTTTTGCATGTGGTTATTCAGTTATTCCAGCACCATTTGCTGAAGAAACTATTCTTTCCCCATTGAGTGGCCTTCATTTCCTTGTCAAAAACTGACTATGGATGTATGGGTTTAATTCTCAACTCTCCATTTCATCCCACTGATGTATATGTCTGTCTTTGTGCCTGTAACAGATTATTTTGATTACTGTAGCTTTTAAGTAAGTTTTGAAATTGGGAAGTGTAGTCCTCCAACTTTGTTCTTTTTCAGGATTGTTTTAGCTAATTCTGGGTCTCTTGCATTTCCATATGAATTTTAGAATCTTGTTAATTTCTGCAAGAAAGCCCAGGCCTGGATGGTTTCATTGGTGAATTCTACCAAACATTTAAAGAAGAAATAATACCAACTATCTACAATGTCTTCCAGAAAACAGAAACAGAGGGAACACTTCTCAGCTCATTTTATGAGGTCAGTATTATTACCCAGATACCAAAATCAAAGACACCATAAGAAAAGAAAATTACAGACCAATGTCTTTTCCTTATGAATACAGACAAAAAAGTCCTCAACAAAATACTAGCAAGCCGGACTTGGGGGGTGGGGCAAGGGCAACATACGTAACCTAAACATCTGTACCCCCATAATATGCTGAAATAAAAAAAAATACTAGCAAGCCAAATACAGCAAGTATATTAAATGGATTATATACCATTACCAAGTAGGATTTACCCCAGGAATGCAAATTTGATTTAACATCCAAAAATCAATGTGATATACCATATTAATAGGATAAAGGATTAAAAACACATCAGCATTTCAACAGATTCAGAAAAAAGTATTTGACAAAATACAACATTTTTTTTATGATACGAGCACTTACTGGGAATAGGGTACTTCCTCACCCAGATAAAGGCTACCTACAAAAATTCACTGCTAATATTATACTAAATGGTAAAAGACTGGTGCTTTCCTCATAAGATCAGGAACAGACAAGGATGTCCACTCTCACCACTTCTATTCAACATTATACTGGAGGATCTAGCCAGGGTAATTAAGCAAGAAAAAAGAAATAAAAGGCACCCAGAGTAGAAAGGAAGGACTAAAACTCTACTCACCGATGACATGATCTTGTATACCAAAAATCCTAAAGATTCTACTAAAAAAACTATTAGGAATGATTAAACAAGATTACAATTAAGTAATTAAACAATCATTGCAAGATTGCATGATACGGGATCAAAATACAAAGATCAATTGTATTTCTACACAGTAGCAATTAACGATCCAAAAATGAAATTTTAAAAATCCTACTTGTAATAGCATCAAAAAGAATAAAATACCTAGGAGTAAATTTAACAAAAGAAGTATAAGACTTGTATACTGAAAATCACACAACATTGTTGAGAGAAATTAAAGATGATCTAAATAAATGGAAAGAAGTTATGATTCTTGAAATGCACCTTTTCAAGGGGCCTGTCCTAGTAAAGTCAGGGATGGTAATTCCAGTACTTGATGTATGCTGATTATTACATGAAAAGATGAAGAAAACTGCTGATGCATTTTCTGATGTGGGAAGATGCCCTTTAAAAATTTATTCATTTCATACATTGGGTGTTTAGCTGCAATTAGCTAGAAGCTCTGAAATGTCTTTTTATAATTCTGTCCACCATTTTCTACAGAGATACAGTTGTTGAAACTTCTGTAAATTTCCACGATTGTTGGCAGGTCAGGACAAGGGTTGTTTTCTAGCTGTAACTTTGGCATTTAAGAGCACTCCCACCCAAGCCTGTAGCCTTTATGATCCAGGGTTGTGTTTAACAAATTGCATTCTTACTTTCAAACAAGGTACATTTTTTCCCTTATTTTCAGTACTAGCTGATCAAATCTCTTAAGCTGTTCCGGGAACGTGGTATTGGTGCTTCTATTGTTGCTTCATTAAATGATGCTATTTGTATCCTTACGGGTAATTTCTATGTTTAAGAGCTGGAATGGTTACAGAAGATCAGCAGGGGAGAAAAATTCAACTGACTGGTCTGAGGTGAGAGGCACACTAGAGATGAGAAGCAAGATGGCTTTCCCAGAAATTGGAAATGGCCAAAATTTTCAGTGTTCTTTTTCTTTTTATATCTTTTGCCCATCTAATCCTCATCTTCTTTTAGTACCCTTGTGTCTCTCCTTCTCTCTAAACAGTACTCATAATCCTGTTTTTATGCGTTGTCCTACATGTAAATCTATATAGCTCATATGGTGCTACAAAAAAACCAGGAAAACAAAATTCTCTGAAACCTGCTCTTTGCTTTATGTTGGTACATAGATGATGTATTGTAAAATATTTATATGTTACAAATAGTAATAGCAAGGTAAACGTTGTACTAGACACATTCCTGAAAAGCCATGTGACAACTGACTATCTGTAAATCAGATCTTGAATTCACCAGAGAAGTTAATTTTAAGGAACTCAGTAGGTAAATTCTGTCATAATGAAGACTCCTTCTATAAAATGAACGCTCTATCCAATATCCTTGTATCCATCAATTTGGCAACCTGTACTCTTTTTTTATTTCCTGAGTTTTCTTAAATTGGAGCCCACCCATGCTTGATCTTTAAGACAGCGCTGAAATCCATATTAGAACACATTAGCTTTCTTTTCCTCTCTGCTGTGTATAGTGATCTAGGGAAGGAAAAATGAGCTAACAAGTCCTAGCTTGTGTCATTATAGCTTATGACTGGTTAACATATTATATAATCAGATGTTTCCATGCCTAACGTACAAACCTTGTTATGATACCTTCTGTGGGCTCCCTTTCCTAACACCCCATTCACCACTCCTGCGGCTCAGTTCATGTTGCTATCAGATACATAGCTCTCTTGTGAGAACGGACTCGATGACTTTTACAGATCAACTTTGTGTGTTTGTAACTGCATTATTTCCTCTATCAAAGAGGAAGACTAAAGAACCAGAAATTCTTCTGCTGTTTGATTTCATACTTATGTCCAGCAAGTCCTCTTTGAGACTTATATTTCTGATGATAGAAGCTGGGGTAGGAACCAGGAGACCCAGGTCTCGGCTTCAGTTTTTTGTCTTATCCTAAAGTTCCTAATCTTACCTACCTCCTTCACTGGAACGTTAGCATGCTAAGTTTAAAGGTACTTATTAAAAAAATCCAAAGTATTAACTATTCTAATTATCCAACTCACAGTTTTTCTTTCATTAAGACCCCGATTCAGATTGAATACTTATAGCTAAATAAATCAACTTTGTGCACACCTGCTTCTCTTCACATAAAATATGCATGCACACAAAATACACACACCTGATTGTGGGAAATCAGAAATTAGTTCCACATAATGGATTTTCTTTTAACCACCCACTCTACATTTATAGTCCACTTTAAGGGCTCTGTGCCTAGAGTTGGCAGCTCTAGGAACAGTGAGATCAGTTTGTCTACAGTTGTTCCCAACCTTTTTTGGCTCTGGTACACCTACACTTGCTTCCAAAAATATACCCCACAGTCTGGTGCTCAATAGAATGAAAATCTTTCCTGAGCTAATAGAATATAAAACAGAGGAGGCAATGGACATAGTTCTGCATTTTAGGGTACTCATAACAACACAGTGAGGCAAACCAGTGTAAATGATGCAATTGACCCAGCGCTGAAAGAAAGGGAGCTTTGGGCTATTTTTTCAAAGATGGGATAGATTTATACTTATCAATCTACATCTCCCAGCTTGATCTCCCTTGTAACTGAGGATATGCTTTTGAAGAGATGGCTGGCCAAGGGAAATGGTGCAGCTAGTGGAAGCATAAGGGTAAGTGAAAACTAACTGGTTTGTACAAGGACTAAAATCATGGCTTGGGCCTGATTAACACTATATTCTAACTGCCTGTGCTAACTAGCTACAGATATTGCCTGAAAGAAAACCAGCCTTTAATCCGAAACAAAAACGCACTCAAGTACATGACACAGATAAATCGTTCAGTCTCAATGACCTGTATTCAATGTTGAGCCTATACCAAAGTTGCCATCTAATGAAGTAAAAAGACCCTTTATTTACCTGAACAGTTCTAAAAGTTCCATAATTTGTACCGTTACTCCCAATGATTAATTTTATTTCATATGAATGACTTGAATTCCACCTACTTATACCATGTTTCTTATAATTCACATGCATTTCTGAGAAATTTTTAGTAAGTATTGCTATTGTTCATTATGAAATAAACCTCGAAAGGCAAACAGAAGTCTCTAAAGTTAATTGGGGTATCTTCTCTATGGATGTATACCCCTCCTGTATTTTTTATGGATGTATATACCTCCTCAATTTTTCTCCTATAGTAGGGATTCCTGCCCAAGGCATTAATAAGCTTCAAGATACTTTCTAGAAGAAGCTGTAATAATCTCTTACAGAGATTTTGCTAAGTTTTCTGGAATAAAGTCCA
>NW_012133970.1:258155-279105 GCF_000956105.1 Propithecus coquereli | reverse complement strand
GCGCACCACCCGAAGGATGGACATATTTGAAACTCGGACTTAGGGCGGGACGGGAGGGCAAGGGCAACATACGTAACCTAAACATCTGTACCCCCATAATATGCTGAAATAAAAAAAAATAAGGTTTATTAAATTTTTAAAAAGGGTTACATTTGTCGGGCCATTTGAAATGATTCCATTAATGAAAAATTCCTAATACTGAGGGCCCAGTTTATGGGCCTGGATCAAGGGCAGCCAAAGACTGCAGCCATCAGATGATAACAGGACAAGGACTACTCCACACCCCCACGGTAACCCAGCTCAGCCACAAAAACCAGATATCCAAAATCCCTTCAGAGAATTCCCATCAATGGGAATGATGGATTATTAAGACAATAAGCAAAGCCTCTTTAACTTTCTTCATCCCAAACAGTCCTACAGCTCTAAAGCACATTGTGGACAGCAGGGTTCGCAAGCAGTGAAATCTCCATGTGCAAAAGCAGAGCTAACAATTCTGCAGGGTCAAGCAAACCCAGAGGAACTACATCCTTCCTCAGCTGCCAGCCCTGCCTAAGGGAGGGAGGAGCTGGTGGGAGCAGAGGCTTACCTGGGGTTTTAGTGACTCCTGGCTCCAGCCCTACAGCATACACCATTGTCTGACACTATTAAAGCACACAAACTCCAAGTCTGACTCTTTTCCTCAGGGATCATGAATGTTATATTTATCAGTCAGGTTATGAGCTCTGAAGGATGGTTTCTTAGTGGAAATACTGACCACAATTAAATAGTAAAACAAATTTCAAGGTGAAAATCTGTTGATTCTAAATATTCATTCTTTCATTTAAATTATAAATATTTATTGAAGACCTATTGTGAGCCAGATACTGGGCTGATGAAAGAAATTAGCACAGGAGAACATTCTGAACTGATGAAACTGTTTAGATGAACATCAGATCAATAAATAGAAATGTGAATGACGTGAATAGAATTTCATTAAGCAGAGAACATTCTTGCTTTAACCTTGCACTCCCTCTAGTGGTCTCTTGGTTAAAATGTGAAGCTTATATTAAATATAACAGCCCACAGCACGGTAATGTTCAGTATGCTGGAACTCTGACATTCTGACTGCTTATCTGACTTTGTGAGCACTTTAATCTCTGACCGCTATGTGGAATCTCTTTCTTCCTCTCCTGGTTCTGATAATTTTATAATAGCTATCAAGATATGACCATTGATTCATTTAACAAATATTTATTGAAAACCTACCTTAAGAAGGCATTAACTAATCCTTTCAATTTAATAACTTTATTTCCCAAACATTTTGACACTCAATAAGTCAACTGGTAACACCATGAGGGACACTTCCCCAAAGGGTTAGGAATTAACATTTCCCACTCATCGTTCTCCTGCCCATCCATTCTAACTTTCACACTTGTTCATTCCCCAACAAATTGTTATTGAGAGTTTCCTATGTGCCAGGTAGAGTTCCAGGCAGTTAAGCTGTAGTAATGAACAAAACAGACAAAAGTCCCTGCCTCCATGAAGCTTATGTTGTAGTTGAGTGGGCGGGAGGGTGAGACAGAGAAGAGATATAATTAACAAGGAAATTATTTTTCAGATGATCAATAGTATGGAGAACAATAAAACAGGGAAAGGGCAATGGGAGGATTTTTAGGGTACAAATTTAAAAACGTGGTTAGGGAAGGCCTCACTGAGGAAGTGTCAATTGAGCAAAGATTTCAAGGAGGTAAAGGGGCATGCTCTCGGGGAAGAGCATTCCAGGCGGTGGGAACAGCAAGGGCAAAGGCTTAGAGGTGGGAACATGCCTGGGATATTCAAGGAATGCAAGGAGTCCAGTGGCTAGAGAACAGCGAGGAAAGGAAGAGAACAGCAGTTTTACCAGGGGAGAGGAGAAAAGGGGATACTGTACAGGGTCTTGTAGGCCATGGTAGAGACTTTGGCTTTTACTCTGAGTAAAACAATGTAGTGTTTTGAGCAGAGGAGCGATGGGATCCCATTTATGTCTTAAAAGGATCATTCTGACTGCCGTGTGGAGAACAGACCAAAGAGGGACAAGACTACAAGCAGGAACGTAATACCTGGGAGGCTGTTGCAATAATCCAAGAGATGATAGTGGCTCAGACTAGAGTTGTAGTGCTGAAGGTAGTGAGAAGTGGTCAGATTTTGGATGTATTTTGGAGGCAGAGTTGACAGTTTTTTATGGATTGAATGTGAGGTGTGAAAGAAAGGAGTCAAGGGTGATTCCAATATGTTTGGCTTGAACAACCAGAAGAATAGGGCTGATGTATGGGAGGGAAAGATTAGGAGCCCAGCTTTGGACATATTAAGTTTGGAATGCCAATCAGACACCCACCAACCAATCTACTCTCCCCCATCTTCTCCCACCTATCTCTTCATTTACCTGCTCAAATTTCTCTGTCACAAATCCTTTAATACCCCTTTTCACATCTGTTGTCATTACCTTTGTTCATACTTTCCCAATCGCTTCCTTGATCATTGAGCATAATAGTCTGATCTTTTTTCTTTATCAGTGAGAATGGGTAGAGTGGTCCAGCTGATCTAGGGTCAGGAAGTGGTGGTGGAGGCAAGGGACAGAGCCTAAGGAAGAGTATAATTCTCTCCCAGTCCTGGTACCTGGGCTTTGAAAGTGAACGCATACCATTTTCACACTTTGGAGCTTGGCCTGGAGATGGTGCTACTATAATCACTCCATTACCACCCAGCCCAGAATTACATTAAAGAGAGAGTGCTGAGGTTGAGCTGAGAAAGCATACCTATAATAGGATTATGACATCAAGGTCCCCGCCCAACTATTTCTTGATCAACAACCTTCCCAGAGAATCAGGCTAACCATGAGGTTGCTGGAAATCTGGCACTTCTCTCATGACATAACTGATTTCTCAGCCTTAGGTCGCAGGGGCTAATTGCAGGGTACAAGATAGCTGAAATACACCAGGGAGAAAGACTGGATGAATGATCATGGAGGAGGAAGGGCACGAAGTTCAAGGAGCTGCTGATGTAGGAGGTCAGGTATTGACCAGACTCCAGGGTGCCATGGTTCAAACTAGCCAGGGCAATAGTGGGCTGCAAATGATTTATGCCATGAAGGGAAGAGGCCTAGATGGAGCGGTGTAATGAGTTGTTATAAATGCATTCTGAGGAGTCTGGGGAGGAGGACCAATCGTATTGTGTTGGCGTAGCAGTAGAGCTGCACCCCCAGTACCTGGTTAATCCATATGGCTGCAGCTGGAGAGCAGATGGCTGTGGAACTTGTAAAAAGGGGAAGATGAACAAGGCAGCAGTAGCTGGTGTGGATTGGGCTAACAGGGTAAGAGGGATCCACCACTGATTTGAAGGTTAGTTATAGATGTGGGAGGAGGGAAAATCTGCAGTGAAGTTCACTGGGACAATGTCCCAAGGGCCTGAAGGTTAACCCTGGTCTGTCTTTGCCTTAACTGTAGTATCATGAAGGCATACTGGAGGCTAGGTTAGACATGGGGCAAGTAAAAGACCCCTTAGACCAGGAGTTCTCAAGATGTACTGCACATCAGAATCACCTGGGGAGGCACTCGTTAAAAAGAAATATTCTTGGGCTCCACCCCTAGAGGATCTGATTCAGGAATCTATTTTAGGATTAAGATGTGGGTGGTCTGTAGATCGTATTATGAAACATGCTCCATCAGATTATATACAAAGTTTGAATAGCTGTGTTGTCCTGTTGCAATGGTGCCCATGGACACAGGCAACCTCCAATCCTATTAGAATGGGGCACCTTGGAACACAAACCTCTGGGCTGCCCCATGATGAACCTGGATTTTTGTGTTCTACACATGCATCTGCCTGTTACCTATGCTGTGGCTGGGGTAAAAGGTGTGACATTCTTGAGCTAGAACCGGATGGGTGCAAGTCTGCCTTGGCTTTTCCAGGTTATAATGGTTTAAGCTCATGACCACAAGCTGCCTGTCTCAAAGAAGTGTCTCCCTATCTTAAAAGTGGCCTTGATCACTAAGAGCTCTCATTCTCACTTGGGGTAATTGACCTTGGTTAGGACCAACTTCCTTGAGAAGTGGGTACAGAGACAGAGATCAAAGTAACCAGGTCCTTCTGTGACAGGACAACACCCTCCACCCTCACACCTGGATGTTGAACGCGTTAGTCAACAACGCAGGCCAGGCCTGGGGTAGAAGTAAACAAAGTGTTAAGCTATTGAAAGGTCATTTTTGTGTATGGGAACCAAATTCCTTTCTCTTAAGGAGAATGAATGACGGGGCAGTGAAGATGTAGAGGTGGTAGATGAATTGCCGGTGGTATCAAGGGATTGCTGAAATCTTCAATCGTCCCAGGGAACTTCATTTCAGAAAGGCTTACATCTTATCCAGCACTGTGTAAACTCTGGCAGAACAGAATGTAGTCCAGAAACACCATTTTCACACTTTGGGATTTGGCCTGGAGTTGGTGCTACTGTAATCACTCAATTACCACCCAGCTCAGAAATTCTGTCAAGTCACATTAAGTATATTTAACACTGCCTAGGTAGACAACTTTGGATTTAGAAGGTTCCAGATTAACAGAAAGGATTTTGGATAGTGATCACACTGAGGATGGGACAATCTTGACAAGGAAGAACTCTCTCCTTTTTATTTTCAGAAAGAGTCTCAAGGCCAATGTGGAAGAGATGGAGGATCTGATGAAACCTGCTCCAAGATGCTGTCTAAAGTTTTTGTTTTATAGAAGGCCTTGAATTTAGTCTCAGAGAGTATCTGCTCCTTTGGTAGTAGAGCAAGTCCTGGGTATCAGGGCTACCACACAGTCACCCTTGTCAATTGGGGTGGTCCCTCTGTCTCTTGGTAGGGAGTATCTTTATTTGCCTTATAGGTGTGAATTAGATTCATACAGTTAGAGGGATGGGTTGAACAGGGAATTCTCTGTGATGTTTAGGGGTAGGGTAGGAGAGCTTAGGGAATGCTGGCAGAAAAACTTTGAGAAAGCAAAGGATGTGCGTCTTGAGGGCAATCGTGAGTGAGTAGTCTACTCTCAGGCAAGAGTGGTGTATGGCCAAAGGAGCATTTTAAATGTAGTGGGCAACACGCAATACTAGGGCTGACTTCAGCTGGACAGGCTGAAGTTGGACCTGCTGGACCAGAGACTTGCCTGAAAGGTTGCCTAAGACAGCCTGAATACAACTCAGTCTGGATATGATAAATGACTTTTAGCAAACACTATGTGCCAGGCTCTTTGATAAGGTCTTTAATGCAATTATCACATTTAATCTTTAAAACCCCATAATGTAGGTACTATTATCACCTCCAATTTACAAATGAGGACACTGAGGCACAGAGAGGTAGTAATTGATGGAGCTAGTAGTTGATAAAGCTGGGATTCCCTATGTGACACTGAACCTGTGATATATCATCTTCCCCAGTTCTATAGGAACACACCTCATATGCTAGAGACTAGGACTGGTGGTGCCATAGGGACAAAGCCTGCTTTAGCTTGTTCCTGAGCTTCTTTTCTTTTCTTTTTTCCTTCTATTTACCTCTGAACTTTTTATTGGCCTCCTGCTCCCAAGGGTACCCTGCTTCTGCTGCCTCAATGCTTCAGAAGTTTGGTGTCATTGGTCTAAGACACCACTTTGCTGTCCACTATCCTATGGGTGGTGGTCTTTTGCATAGCGTGCATGGAGTTGCTGCTGTTCAGGGAATCACTGAGACCGAAGTCCTTCCTGTCTTCCAGCAGGTGGCTATAGATGGAAATCTCAGCCTCCAGCTTGACCTTGATGTTCAGCAGGGCCTTGTACTCCTGGCTGCCCCTCTGCCCAAGTCTATGCCAGCTCTGACTCCGGGTGCAGCAGGACCCCATTGAGCTGCTCCATCTGCATGGTATAGCAAGCCTTCACCTCCCTCAGGCTGTTCTCCAAGCTGGCCTTCAGATTTCTCATGGAGTCCAGGTCGATCTCCTAGGACTGGACTGTACGTCTCAGCTCCGTGAGTGTCTCAGCAGCTTCAATCTTGGTGGTCCGTAAGGTGACTACTGTGGTGCTCTCCTCAATCTGCTGGGACCAGTATTTGTCCAGCTTCTTGGTTTTTCTGAGCCAGCTGGACATATTGGGCCCAGATGCCTGCCATGATCTTGCTGAGGCCTTGAGATTTGGGGGCGTCTACCTCCATGGTCAACTCAGATCTGGCAATCTGGGCTTGTAGGCCTTTTCCTTCCTCCTCATGGTTCTTCTTCATGAAGAACAGCTCTTCCTTGAGAGCCTCAATGTCTCCAGTTGCAGCTGAGTGACACCGATGTCATCAGTGACCTTGTGGAGCTCATGGATGTTGCTCCTCACAGACTGGTGCATGGCAAGCTCTGTCTCATACTTAACTCTAAAGTTATCAGCAGCAAGATGGGCATTGTCAATCTGCAAATTATGCAGGAATTGTCCACAGAATTTGCAAAGATCTGAGCCCTCCTGTCCTCGATGGTCTTGAAGTAATGCCTCCAGTCTCTGACCTGGGGGCCTCTTCTTCTCCAGGTATTCCCATGTTTTGCTCACCAGCCTCCAATTATGAGTCTCAGGGTGGGCAGTTTTCTGATGAAGGGGCTGGTGTCTTATGGATTAGACATGTATTGACAGAGAATGATCTGGGCTACTATGGTAAAGCCTTGTTGATTTTGTCTGGTGATGTGCCTGTTTTGTAGGTGCCAGCACGGAATGGGTATGAGTAGCAAGAGACAGGACATGCCCTCCATGGAGGAAGGAGGTCTCTGCATTGGTGGAGAGGTGATGTGGCTGACACTGAATCCAGCCTCCATTTTCACACAGTTATCTATTTGTTTGTAAAGGCTGGAGCTGGGGTGGTGTGGGTAGAGGAGGAGGTTTGGCTGCCTGGCTAACAAGTTACACTGTGCATGGAGCCCTTTGGGGAACTGGAACTGTAATATAATTCACTGCCATTCACTCTATCTGAGGCATAAGGAGGTAGAGCTCTTGGCAATACAGCTCTAGTAGCTTTGATCCTAACTTCCAGGTGGGTAGTTACTAAGAGCTGGAGGTCTAGTTCTGCATTCTTCCTGTAAAGCTTGCCAAGACACATAGCATAGAACTTTATGGCTCTACCATTCACTGACCCCAGGTAGAAGTCCCAGAAACCAACAGCATTCTAGGACAATAATCTCTCCCTCTCCTAGCAGGGAGACAGGTCAAAGGGGCCCAGCTGGCATAGATCCCATGTTGCTGGCTATAAGGCTGAAATATCACAGAACAAGAGGGAAAACAACAGAATTATGGGAGAGAGAAGGATGTGGTTGAACTAGAGATATGTGTTTTAAATGGCTCATCAGAATGAGATAAAGGAAGATATTGGGAGCTAAGATGCAAAACCAAACAGAGTAAGAGACACCTGAAGAGGCTGGTGGAAGGATGAGGATGAGCCAGTCAAAGTAAACAAACAAGATGTGATCTAGACACATTCTGGAGGTCAGGAGTCACTGTCCTATATTGGGTTTTAATAATCTGCTTTACATGGATAGGGTGAGTTCCATTTAAGGGAATCTGGATGGGACAAGATGACTTCCTAAGAGACTGACAACTAAAGGCAAAATCAAAGTATTCAAAGAGGTCTGTGAGCAACTGATGTAAAACAGCAAGAGTTATTTCACAGAGAAATAGAAGCCATTGGGAAGGCACTCCGCCAGTTTGCTAGCAGGCGACCCCCACAGTCCTCTGCCATACCCATCCTTGACTTCTTTCACTCTGGCTTCACGAGAGGTGGCTCTCATCCGAGAGCTACTTGTCCCACTTTCTCCTGCCTCCTCTGAGACTTTGCTCCATGTCTTACCCTTCTTATATTTCAATATTTCCAATTTGGCCTCTAAATCTCTTAAAATCAACAAACCACCCATCAACCCTTACTTTCCCTTGATCACTTCCCTCCTCTTTCCTTTCTTTCTCATTCAAACCTCTGCACAGACAGAGTAGCTTTCCTTTCCTATTTCCTTAGTTCCTACTTACCCCTTAATGGTTTGAGGTGTAGTCCCATCACTCTCCAGAAAGTTCTCTGACCAAGGTCATTAATGGCTGCCTTAATTGCCAAATATGACTGACACTTAGTACCTACCTGGCTTGGCTCCTCTATAGCACATGATGCTGTCGAGAGCTCTTTTGTTCCTTAAATTCTTCTGCTCCTCTGGGATTCCACAACCCCTTTCGATTTTGATTATGTGGCTAGCCCTGGTTGTTGCTTTTCAGCTGAATTGACTGGAGCCTCTTCTGCTTGCTCATTACCAGTTGGTGTTTCTTGGGGTTCTGGGCTCTTCTTTCCTTTTCTCCTTACTCTCTACCTTTTCCCTAAGTAATCCCATCCATTTTCATAGTTTGTACCACCGCCTGATATACTGGCAACAGACCTCGGTCTCCAGTTCCAGCTTTTACTTTCATCTCTCAATCTGGATATCCAGTCTCCCCGGGTGTTACCTCTGCTGCACACCACCACTTATTCCTATTTATTAAGGTAATAGTATAGCAGTAAGGTACCCAGGTTGAAGAATCAGATCACCTGGGTTTGAATCTCAACTTGGCCACTTACTAACCTTCAGCAAGTCATTTAACCTCTCTGTATTTCCATGGGTAAAACAGAGATGATAATTAGTACTCACTGCTTAATGCTCTCGTGAGGACACATGAGAAAAATGCACATAAGGTAGTGTGTAGCAGATAGCTCAACATATGTTAGCTATTGTTATTAATTCCTATCTTGTTTGGGACTCCACTTAAGAAAGCCAGAAACCTGAGTCATCTTCCTCATCTTTCATCTCCTCCCACAGCCACTTAATCATGAATACTTGCTTTTTTTAATCTCTTAAAGTTGTCTCAAATCAGCCTTTGCCATTCTCCATCCCCTAATCTCATTGCTCTGCCTCAGTCAGGTCTTCACCACTTTTCTTTCTTTTTTTTTTTTGAGACAGAGTCTCACTCTTTTGCCCTGGCTAGAGTGATTGCCGTGGCGTCAGCCTAGCTCACAGCAACCTCAAACTCTTGGGCTCAAGCGATCCTCCTGCCTCAGCCTCCCAAGTAGCTGGGACTACAGGCACGCGCCACCATGCCCGGCTAATTTTTTCTATATATTTTTAGTTGTCCAGATAATTTGTTTCTATTTTTAGTAGAGATGGAGTCTTGCTCTTGCTCAGGCTGGTCTCGAACGCCTGAGCTCAAACGATCCGCCCGCCTCGGCCTCCCAGAGTGCTAGGATTACAGGCGTGAGCCATCGCGCCCGGCCCACCACTTTTCAATGGGACTGCTGATATCCTAAGCGGTCTCGCTACCTCCAGCCTCTGCCTCCTTCAATCTGCCTGCTATAACTGCAAAGTTATTTTCCAACAACACAAATTTAACCATGTTACTTAACAGAATTTTTCAGTGGCTCCCCATTTCCTGCAGCAGAGTTTCTCAAAATGCATACATCAGAATCCCCCCTAGGGTTTGAAAGTATAGGTTCCTGTGTACCACCCCAAACCTACCAAATCAAGATCTCTGAGACCTAGAAATCTATATTTTTCAATTCAGTGATTCTGATATACATGAAGCCCTTTGTGACCTACTTCCTATGTTTCTACCTCATCTTCTGCCATTATCCACTTTATACCTTAATCTTCCAGTGACAGAGAGCTACACTTAGTCCCCACATTTACCGAGCTATTTTATGTTGCTCTGCTTTTTGTTTTACATTGCTTTTTTTTTAAATTTTTTTGACACAGAGTCTGTCTGTCACCCAGGCTAGAGTGCAGTGGTGTCATTGCAGCTCACTGCAACCTCAAACTCCTGGGCTCAAGCGGTCCTCCTGCCTCAGCCTCCCGAGTAGCTGGGACTTACAAGCGTGTGCCACCATGCCCGGCTAATTTTTCTATTATTTGTAGAGATGGGGTCTCGCTCTTGCTCAGGCTGGTTTTGAACTCCTGACCTCAAGGGATCCTCCCTCCTCGGCCTCCCAGACTGCTAGGATTATAAGTGTGAGCCACCGCAACTGCCCTGCTTTTTAAATTTTACATCGCTCTGCTGTTATGCATGCTGTTGTGGCCTTCTGAAATACCCTTCCCCCGCCACCTCCTTGTCTGACACATCCCTTTTCATCCATTGAAGTCTTGTTCACCATCACCTCCTTAATGATAAATCTTATTTCACTTCTCTACAGCACTATTTCTCAACCATTTTTTCATTATCATGCCCCAACTCCACTGAAGGAGCATTTTTAAACAATGAGGAGCCTTTTCCTCATTGACCCCCACCATGAAATTTTAATATTGCAGATTACTGTACATCTGCTTATGTGCTGTGGTCCTTTGGAGGACTATAAACTGCTCTAACATCTAAGTGTTTTCACCCCACCCCAAGAATCAATTTTTGCTCCTTTAGGGGCAATATCACTCCTGTCGCCAATGCATGCTCTATGGTGTCAGACACTGCTATTCAAACTGGTTTTCTTGAGGTTCATCCTCAGTCTCTGTGATGTCTTTTCTGATTCTCTTTGTCTCTTTGACTATTCCGTCTCAAGACTCCTTTGTAGGCTTTTCTTCTTCCATCTTCCCTTTAAACACTGGCATCCATAAGGCTCAGTACTTTTTTCCCTTATTATTCCACACATGCTTTCTAGGTGATTTTTATCTATTTCCATAGTTTTAATTACAACCTATAATGCTGTTGACTCCCAAATCCGTATCTTCAGTGAAGATGATTCTCCTGAGCTCCACCCTCTTGCTGTTCTAAGCACGGTCCACAGACTGGCAGCATGTGGTACCACCTGGGAGTTTGCTAGAAATGCAGATTCCCAGGTCCCATCCCAGCCCTCCTGAATCAGAATCTGCATTTAAACAAGATCCTCAGATATTTCATATGTACATTAAATGTAGAGAAGCCCTGGGCTGGACCCTATTACCAGCTCTCTAATAGACATCTTCAACTAGATGTTCCATAAGCACATCAATCCTCACCTCCTATGCTTCTTAGGTAATGGTAACACAATTTATTCAGTCTTTTACACAAGAAATCTAGACCACGCCTTCTTTATCATTTATATCTAATTGGTCACCATTCCTATGGATTCTATCTACCAAATAGGTCTTGAATTTATTTCTTCTTCTATGCTCATCACCACTGCTTTAATCTCCTCTTGGGGAGATTATCACAGTAAGGCCCTAACAGATTTCTCTATTGACAGTCTCTCTCCCCGATTGAGCTGCCAATTATTGCTAGAGTCATATTCTTAAAATGCAAATCTAACAGTGTTATTTCCTCCTGGCTAAAAATTCCTTCAGTGACTCCTCACTAAGTCCAAGGTTCTTAACCTGGGATCCATACACACGGGCTTCAGGAGATCCTTATACTTTCCTAAATTATAAGGAAAAATTTGCGTATGTACATTTCTCAGGACAGTGTAAATAGTTTTCATCAGATTTTCAGAGGGGTCCATGACCAAAAAAGGTTAAAACCAGTGACCTAAAGGATCAAGTCCAAGCCATTTAGCTTGGCATATAAGGACCCTTCACACCTCTCCAACCTCACTTCTGGCCACTTGCCTATAGCAGCTTGTGGTTCCAGCTTCAATGACGGATGTGCAAGTCCCGCCTTCCCCTGCGTCTTTCACACCTCTGTGCCTCTGCACGTGCTGTTCCTGGAACAAGCCTGAGGTTACACACACAACTAGTAAGTTGTGGAGCCTGGATTTACATGTAGGTTTTACTTCAAAGTTCACAGTTATTCCACTCTACAATGGCTTGACACTTTACATTGTGACCTACTACACACAAATACACATGCACACACACAAATATCCCATGACAAGTTTCATGAAATCCACCTTGATATGAAAAAATGTTGGTTGTGCCCACTAAATTGATAGAATGTTCCATTAATGAGTTGCAGCTCTCTGCTTGAAAAACACTGCACTAGACCTTTGCCGATACAGGGAGTTTTCACTACTGAGAATTTATTATCTTAGCCCCAGTACTAAGGTTTTGAGGTTTCCTAAGGATACAAAAGCTGTTGTGATATGAAAGTGGATCCTGATGAACTGACCATTTATATCAGTGTCTGCTCAAACAACTCACTCCTTAAAACAATAGCATCTAACCCCATCCATCTGTTTAATCATTTTGCCTCTCATGGACTGTCAGATATATCAGTTTCAATTCAACGCAAATTTGTCATGAAGTAAAATTACAAATTTTATAAAAAGATGCAGGATATCATAAAGTCAGCACATGAAACTGATCAGGACCTGGTAGACCAGTTCACAATTAAAGAGGAGAAAAATACAGATAATGATTTTAAAAGTGGTTCAAAAGAGAATAATTCGAATACCAAGTGATTAAGAAGAAGCCCCCGTGAAAACTGATGAAGCCCTTGAATATTTTGGCAAAATCAACCCCCTTAATGATCATGCTTCAAAAGTCTTGCAGGAAGTGAAATGTACTGTCTTGAAATATCATGGAATTTTGTTTGAAAAACTAAGCCCAAAACAAAAACCATCAATCCTTGGTACATTCTTTGTTTGTTCTAAGAATTAGTGAATAGTTATACCTAGCATTCAATTTTATTGAATGAGATAAAATAAACCGATTTAAATGGTTTTTAGTTATTCAAGCTAGCATCCTAATCAAACCCAGCCTCTTCCACTGTTTACTCTAAAATCTTAGTCCTCCTTTTAAATGAATTCACTGAGTGGCCTTCTGTGTGGTACCAACTGCCCTCACATAGTAAGAACATCCTGTATACCACTTTGTTTCCTCAGTGCCCTCATTATATACGGGTTTTGCATACAGGGAATACTGTATTTTCCACCTGAATTTGGTTGTGGACCCTGCTTGGGACCGACTGTATTTATCGAAAAAAAAAATCCACTTATACTGGATTTATGCAGTTCAAACCCATGTTGTTTAAGGGTCAATTGTATAATATTTCAATTTCTCTAGTTATTAGTGATGCTAAATATTTTTTCATGCTTGTTTACTATTTGCTTCTTCTGTTGTGAATTATCTATTTGTATCTTTTGTCCATTTATCTGAGTATGAGTGTTTTAAAAAATAAATTAGAATAGTTAAAAGATTTTAGCACTTTGTTGTATCTTCTGTAACTATTTTTAACCTCTTTTTATTTTGGTAAAATTTTAGCTGTAAAAGAAATATAATCTCATTACAGAAAATTTGAGAACTAAAGAAAAATATTTTTAAAAAATTATCAATAATTCAGCCACCCTAAGATAACCACTGTTATCATTCTCACTGGTCTTTTTTTCCTTATGTGTGTGTTTTATTTACAAAGTCATGATTGCAATGTGCATACAGTTTTAAGACTTGCTTTTTTATTAATGTACATCAAGTATTTTTCTGAAATGCCTGTAATCTTCATAATCATTTAAAATAATAGCATCATATTCCATACTGTAGATTCACCATTGTTATTGCTAGACATTCATGTTATTTCAATTTTTTATTTTATAGATAATACTGATAAACACCTGCATGAAAATAGTTTTTTTCCCCATATTTTGAATTATTTTCTTAGGAAACATTCCCAGAAGTAAGATTACTAGATCAAAGAGTATTAATACACGTTGGCTACCAAAATGCTTTCTTAAGCGGTTGAACCAAACCACACTCACTAATAAATTGAGTACTGTCTTTTTCAATTCTGTTAAATACAGGCTTAAAAACAGGCTTACCTAGTTGTTTTAATTTGCATTTCTTTGATTAGTAGTGATGAACATTTTCCCATTTTCCAGTTGTACTTAAACTCCTTTGTAAATTGTCTATTCATGTTCTTTGCCCATATTTCTTCTTAAACATTATACTGCAGGAATGCCTTAGATGATACAAACCTATCACACTTCGTCATATTTATGTCACATAGGCTTTTTCAGTCTGTGTTTAGATTTTGTTTTTAAAATGGCCAAAAAACTATCAAATGTTATTTTGGTTTTAAAATTTTATACAGTCAGATCTGATCTTTTCCTTTGTGACTGTTTTTCTATTACTTCCTAAGCTTAGAAAATTATTCCCTTTTAGAAGCTTGATAAATATTCATTCATTCTAGTTTTTAAATTTGCTTTTTTATATTTAATTCTTCAATCCAGCTGCCACTTATTTTATTATAGGAGATGAGGGTGTAAATGCTACAAGCTGTCATAATACCATTTACTGAACGTTCCTTTCCACCCCCATTCACCTGCAATACATAATAGATTAAATTCTTATATATAACTGGTCTCTTTGGGGAGGCATACTATAATATTATCTGTCTCATCTTATACCAGTGGTACCAGTGTTTTCATTATTCTAGTTTTGTATGCTTAATATTTAATGGCATCAGTTCTCTTCTTTTGCAGAATTTTCTTTGAAAATCACTTTTAGCTTTCAAATACAATTATTTGCTGTCTTACTCCTAAGAGATAAATTTCCTCAGGGCAGGATTGATTTATTTCCCTGGAATAGATTGCCAAGAATATTGTTACTGGGTCAACAGGTGTGAACATTTCCTTCCGCTCTTAACACTTCTGAAATTTTCAAAAAGGGTTGTACCAATTTCATTGTAACCCTACTGGCACCTGGGTATTTTGAAATAAAGAGTTTTTTTCCAAACTTGGTAGGGGAAAAATATACTTTGTTTCAATTTCTCTGCTTATTAGTGATGATAAATATGTTTGACATATAGTAGGTGCTTAATCAATGCTTGTTCAATGAAAAAATGACATGTATGAATTGATACATATATTTGGAGATGGGGAGGTTTAAATAAATATGTGACTATAATAGGTAAATGCTGGCTGGATATAAGTTTGTGGGCTAAATGCCTATAGTCCATCTGCAAAGAGGTTCTAGAAATGCCAAGAACAGCCTGGAATTCACACCTGAATTGGGGCAATCTCTAGAGACTCTTTGTAATTTACATTCACTGCAGATGTGTCTGTTTCCAGACAGGATCAGCTGAAAGCTGTCCAAAACAGTTAAGATAATGATATGCGGGTATTCCTGCACCTACACACAGCCTCGAAGTGGCCACGAATTGGCTCGAGACAGAGTGTGCTTCCTTTGGCAGCAAAACAGTAATACGAAATGGCAGGTATCTGAGTACTCCATTGGAAATTGACCCAGGCCCTAGCAAGCCTTCTGCAGTGAATTTAAATACATGAGAAACTAGATCTGACTCATAGGAGCAGGCATTTTCTATGAAGCCCCATTACTTTTTTTCTCAACTTGCTAAGCCCAAGAGGACATAGAAGTCCTTGATTCAGAAAGCTTGGTTTTCTCCTTCCATTCTGTGGCTTGAAGGAGAGAGAGTCATTTTTTTCTCCTAGCTATCACTGTCTTTATTTTGAACTTAAAAAAAAAAATGAAGCAAAAGCTAACAGAAGGCCGGCTGTTTTTCTTTGTTTTTAAGACCACATAAAATTCACTAGTAAAACATTGGTTCCTTTTGCTCTATTGTCTAAGTAGTAAATTCTGGCAGTAAACTTTCTCAAGGACTTCCTTGGTCATGAAATTAGTCAATTTGATGAAAAGAATTCCATGCTATTATCTTAACTTGCATGTGCTGAAATTGTGTGGTGTTTTATTCTGAAAAACAAAGTGCTGTTTTCTCTTGACTCAAGAGCATCTAAGAGTATCAAGGCCATGGTCGATTGCGTGAACAATTGATTTGTGAATGATGCATGGCAGTGACCACCACAGTGGCTTCATTTCACTCAGCAGATTGATTAATTCAAAGTTTTAAAAATCCTTCTCCTCCAATATATATTAAGTACTACAGACATATCAAACAAGATGCCAAATGCTAAAGAAGGCCCAGCAGTCCTCATCAGACAGAGTATCACTATTTGATGTTAACACAAAACTCTAAAAGGACTTTTCCTCTAACCCCAAGTAGCATCCAAGAAGACCCTTTTCACAAGCCTTTTCTCTTTGGAGAGACATCTAACTCTAGGTTGCCACTTTCTTAGCGATGGCAGTATGAGCCCCCTTCTTGATTCCTCAGCCTTTTGTTTTAAATCTATTCTCATCAATTCTTTACCTATTCAAAAATCTGTTTGCCACTTCTTTCAAGAACTAGCTCTAAAATTCACCTCTCCCAAGACTTCCATGATTCAGTTCCCCTTACTACTAAGTCTCCTCAGCTCATACATATATTCCATTGGTACCATAATTGGTGTTGTTTTCTAATTATTATAATTTTGTTAATATTTCTAGAGTACATAATTCCCTTGAAGACAGGGAGATTTCCAGAAAGTTGAAAAGGAATTTAGAAACTGTCTAGTTATATCCTTTGCCCTGCCCATTTTACTGATGACAAAACCGAGGCCTAGGGAAGTTTAATCTGTCCAAGTCAGTTAGCCAAGTTAGCAGAAAAACTAGTTGTAGAGCCCAGGTAGTGTGCTTTCCACTATATTAGGTCATCTTCTTCTGTGTCACTTGCATCTCTTCAGAAGGCAAGAGTGTGCTACTGTCAAGTGCCATATACACACATATCTCTCGGTAAATGTCAAGACAATAAGCCTAACAGTTTACATGATTGAGAAACTGACTCAAAGAAAGATTCACAAAGCAGAAAGGTCATTTTCTTACTTCTTTGCGTGATGCCACCCTCCAGACCAGTTAATTGCTACTTTGCACATTCCGTCCATCAGGCATTGGGCAGCTGTGATTGTAGCTCCTCCTACAGCTGCTGCATAGTCAAATATCCCTTCAGTGGCTGGGCAGTCATAACCTTAAGGCAAAAATAGGAAGAGTTTGTTAAAAGACTAACTGGAGAAAGAGGAGGAATAGGTTGATGTGTGACAATATACTCTACTAAAAAGTCACTGTGCTGATATCAGCTCCAACCAACACAGAAACATCTCCAATACTGGAAAAAGAATTTTTTAGAAGATTAGAGCTAGAAAGGATAAACCTTCATAATGAACTAGGCACACCCTCCAAATGGAGAAACCATGCATGAGAGGTGATATGTCTTGTCAGTGGTCACACAGAGCCAGGCCTGGGACCCAGGTCTGTTGACCCCCAATCTAATGTTCTTCTACTAAATCATGCTGTTTCTCTAGACTATCCTATTGGCAACTTACGATTTAAAAAATGCAGCTGTTTAATGAAGGATAAGGTGGAAAACTTAGCCAGAATGTAAATCTGTACTCAAGTTAAAAGGTCACAGGACAGCTAAATCAGCATATATACAAACAGACCAGATTTGAGCACTGCCATTAGGGCCTAAGCAACTGAAAGGTTTTCATTCTACCTGACCCATCATTCAGATTCACTCGACTCATATGGTTTGCTTATTTAGTGAGTTATATGTGGCTAAACCAAGAGATTAAGATTGACATTTAACATTATTTCTTAATTAAAAAGTATTAAAAATCACTATTCAAGTTATTAAAAATTAAGTACTATAATCTACAGATGGATGTCCAGCTCCCATCACTGCTTGGTAATGACTTTACCTAGCCCGTATTCTATGGAGTCCGGATGATCATCATCGCCTTCTTGGCTGACCTTCTGGAGATGCTGCAGATAGGCATCGGTGTGGAAGGTGGCCATCTCCTCCATGGAGGCCACTTTGGGCTTCACTATCCTAATAATAACAAAGAGAACAGAGAGAGGTGAATGAGTCAGACTCACCCATATGCCAGAAGCTAGAAACAGGAGCCAGCAGTCTGAGCGGAAAATACAACACCCAGCTTCAGGTTTCAGTGGGCTGAAGTAATAAATACATTCTGTTCCTCCACTACATTATATAGTCTTTACTTCCTCACATCTATGGTAATGACTCCATTAATAAGGGGCAAGAGGATAGATTATCTCTTGAGTTTATAGGTAGTAAAAATGAGTAATTATACTTAAGTTAAACAAATAGACAAGTATCACAAACTATACTCTGTGAGTTACAACTTCCCTGACAAGCTAGGAGGCAGGGATATTTTCATTTGAATCAGTTGCTGGTTGGGCTGTATAATCCTTTCAGCTGTATCTTTATTTTAATGACCAGCAGCATTACCACGCATTTTGAATTTGGAGTCAGATTGGAGTTGGAGAACTGGGTTCCTGGTTCCTGTTTTTTTTTTTTTTTTTTTTTGAGACAGAGTCTCACTCTTTTGCCCCGGCTAGAGTGAGTGCCGTGGCGTCAGCCTAGCTCACAGCAACCTCCAACTCCTGGGCTCAAGCGATCCTCCTGCCTAAGCCTCCCGAGTAGCTGGGACTACAGGCATGCGCCACCATGCCCGGATAATTTTTTCTATATATTTTTAGTTGTCCTGCTAATTTCTTTCTATTTTTAGTAGAGACGGGGTCTTGCTCTTGCTCAGGCTGGTTTCGAACTCCTGAGCTCAAACAATCCGCCCGCCTCGGCCTCCCAGAGAGCTAGGATTACAGGTGTGAGCCACCGCGCCCGGCCCACAAGAACTGGGTTCCTGTTCTTAACCCTGTACTTACTAGCTCTCTAACCTCAGGTAAGTTGACTGTTCTGTAGCTCTGTAAAATGGAGCTTTATGGGACGTACATGAAGATTAAAGGATAACATATACAAAAGTGCTTTGTGGATAACTATCATTATTATTAATATTAGAGTATAAAAACAGGCAACCCAAAATGTAAAAAGTTTCTATTCTTGGTCCCTCCTATGTGCCCCTGACAGGAAAGGAGAGAAGGGGCGAAATGGTTGGAATTGGGCTTCACTCAGAACCTTTCAATCTACTTCCTCACAAGGAGTGAATGAGGGAATAAAAGGAGCTAACCTAACGACAGGACTCTAACCTCTAACCTCTAACCTCTAGCTGCCTATTCCCCATTTCCTCTTCTCAACCCCGCAGCTGCCACTGTGCTCTAGCCCTGGCTACTTAAAGGGTGGTCTGTGGACCAGCAGCATCAGCATCCCCTGGGAGCCTGTTGGCAATGCAGAATGCCAGCCTCACCTCAGACCTACTGAATCAGAATTTGTATTGTAACAAGACCATTTTTAAAGAAGACAATGTATCTTAAGGTGATACATGTGCATGTTGAAGTTGAAGAACACTGACCTAGGCCACAGGGAGGCAGTAGCGGTTTTTTTTTTTTTTCTTTGAGACAGGGTCTCGTTCTGTCACCTGGGCTAGAGTGCAATGATATCATCATAGCTCACTGCAACCTCAAACTCTGGGGTTAAAGCGATTCTCCTGCTTCAGCCTCCCGAGTAGCTGAGGCTACAGGCATGCACCACCAAACCTGGCTAATTTTTTCTATTTTTTGTAGAGATGGGGTCTTGCTCTTGCTCAGGCTGGTTCAAACTCCTGGCCTCAAGCGAGCCTCCCGAAGTGCTAGGATTACAGGTGTGAGCCATTGTACTCAGCCAAGTAGTGGTTTTTTTATGTTTGCTGAATGGGAACACAGCCAGGAGTTTATCATGAATTAATATGGCTATACAAGCTACTACTATCACCAAGGTGGCCAGAAGAAATTCTGTGGTCCAATTACAAAAATTAAATATATAGCCAAGCCAGCCTCAAAAATTAAATATATAGACAAGATCCAAGGATTCTTGCTGCTTCTTTGAGAAAACATATCTATACCATCAGAGTGAAAATTCTGCCCATTAAAATAAAAATTTTTACAATTTCTTAAGCCATATTTCACAGCCCTAAAAGCTCCCTCTTGTATCCCCCTTCCATTTATTTTGTTAAAGTTAAAAAACACATACTGAAAGCCTCCCTACTTAACGAGGAAATTGGACAGTTTTACTTTGTTTTGATATTTTGTCACAATATATTTTTTCAAATGTTAAATAATTTTAATGGGAGGCATGTGTTAGTATGTTTACCATGTGGGTTAAAAAATGGTTGAAAAACATTCCTTAAAAAAGGTACTCAAGAAATGATTTTGTTAATAATAAGGATAAAATCCAAAAGCCTGTTATACTACCTTCTGGGAGGTAAATGAAGCATACCAGTCTAGGTGGAGTAGACACTCACCTATTTGGCCTGAAAATGTTATAAGTAATCTTACACATTGCAGGGTCGTAATATTTGCTCTTATAATAAGATCAAATTACAGAAATGGCAATACACAGCAAGCTCATGATTTTGAAAGAAGCAGTTAGCTCTCTCTTGAGTTGTCTCAGTCTCAGCAGTTTGCTTTGGTCTTAACCCCAGGGTCACCCATTTAAGTTTGGTAGGAGTGGTGGGTTGTCCAAAAGTCTTAAGTTGAACCCACACCCTCAGATCTGGCTTAGAACAAAAACAGAACACCTCCCAACTGAACACAGAGGTTCCCACTGAACCTCTCTATCAGAGAGGTTTTTAGTACCCCAATTGTATTCACCTCAGAATCTCCACAATGTACCTATCCCCGAGATACTTCTATTTCTAACGGACCTTAACTGCTTCATGCACTTTTTTTTTTTTCAAGTTTTCTTAATTCTTCAAGAGCTTTCACAGGGTTACAGGCACATTACAAAACACTGTGAATACTCTCACAAAAAGCTTTTTCTTTTTCTTTTATCTTTTAAAAGGACCACTTTCTCCCTAATTAGCCCCACTGTGACCGCAAGATAGTAAGGCTATGAACACCTAGCTTCAGGGCTATTGTCATGAGAGACAACTTACCTCATTTGCTTATGCAGTGCATATGCTTCAATCAAAGAATGTACCATGCTGGCCTAAAAACATTAGCATAAAAAAAGCAGAAAATAGTGTCTTAGAAGTTTTAATTTAGCAAAATGCAGTCAACTTCATCCTGAACAAAGGAACTAACTTTGTTTCAACTCCCCTCCCTTCTGTTACTAAACAGTTACAATACACTTTAAATACAGATGCAAAGTATCAAAATCTCTAAGGTGAAAGCTACTGGGCCTTAGGCAGGTGATGGAACACTGTCCCCCTCGACGCTTATTTTCCCACGACTTCAGCAATCCCTTAGTAGTAGAAACTCCATTCCCGCCCCTCCCCCGGCCCCC
>NW_012133970.1:252298-258105 GCF_000956105.1 Propithecus coquereli | reverse complement strand
CCAGCCACCGGCCCCCACCCCCACCTGTCTATTGGACGCCCGGCGGAGACACACCGCGCTCTCAGAAACGACAAGGGAACACTTCCTTCTAGTATGGCTTTAGGTATCTGATACGGCTATCCACATTTCTGAAGATTTCCCCCAGCCCAGTATCCTCTTCGTTTCCTAATGCCTTCCCGTCCACCGCCCTCACCCCCAAAGCCCATGGTCTTTCATTGCGCTCTCTCTTACCCGTTTGGGGACCTTGGCCAGGGAGTCGCACATGCTGACATACTCTGGACTGTAGATATAAACCGGGGGCAGCGACTGCCCACTGTCCGCCGGTTCCTCCGGCTCCTCCATCGTCCACTTCCAACCTTTGCGGAGCCACCGTCCAGATCCGGGTTTTTTCGGACTCAGCCCGGGCTCCAGTTCCTGCTCCTCTGAACGGCCGCAGCGGTGCTTCCTGGTCAACATTCCCTCCTATTCATGAGATCGTCGGGGACACTGTCGCCGCTCCCCATCCAATTGAGGGAATGGATGGGCCTTCCCAGGCCAGAACCCCTGCATTTAGTGACAGTTCAAAAAAAGGGGTCCGGCAGATGTAAAAGTCCAAATAGCTGCCAATTAAGATTGATTTTTCATGGCACAAATAAAAACGGTCAACACTAACCATCCTTGTTGCCCTACGGGGCCATTTGAGATGAGGTCAGACCAGCTTCAGAGCATGCTGGGAGGTGTAGTTTCCAGAGGTTTTTTGCAGCGGAAGAGACGGGGCTAATCACTGAAATAACCGCGATTTTGAGTTTTAGAGCTTAAAAAAAAAAAAAGGGAGCCTCAACTCTTTATGAATTGTTTCAATCTGTAAATACATCCGTTTAAATATTTAAATACAGATACAATGTGGCCACCTAGAGCCCACCACACAGCTACATCAGCTGCCTATCTTAAATATGTTTTTTTTTGGGTGGGGGGACTAATGAATGGTACAAACGGTGTGAAAAGTTTGCACAGTAAATTCTGTGATGCAACTTTAGTTCGTTGCTTGTCGTCACTATCCACGTCCATGTGAGAGTTAACAATCTCAATAATTTACTCTGGCAAACCTGATAGCACTTTCCCAAGAGACTGGCTGGTAATGTGGAAATTGCTAGATTCCAATCAAGCAATGATGTCAAATGTACTCCCTGAACATTTATGTGGTAGAAAGCATGCAAGCAGATACTTTCAGTGGTGTTTGGAAACTGCAGCTCCTTTCCTCCCTCCTTTTGTTTCTGCAGCTGAACAGAGGTTAGAGGAGTATTTTAGGTTTGGTGTGAGGGTCCACATTAAAGATTATCCTGAGGAAGTTTTAGAATTACCATCAGCATTTCCAGTTCCTGGAGGCCTCTGTGATGATCTGATACAAACTGCCTGATGCCCAGGTCCCCGATTCTCACACCAACCTGAACTGACCTGCTAACACCCGAGACAATCCAACATCCTTACTATCTTTAAAATCTAACTTGCTTTTTACTCTTTAAACATTTATCGAGCATTGTGACATGCACTTTGGATATATTATTTCATTTCATCCTTGGAACACTCCTATGAAGGAGGTTGGAATATACCCATTTTATAGATGCAGTTTAGAGACAGAAAATAACTGTCCAAAGTCACGTACTGAACAAGCAGAAAAGCAGAAATTCAAAATCAAGTCAGCCTGACACTGAAGCCTTTGAACATTCCCTTTACTGTATAAACTTGATTCATCCAGGATGACTTTGTGTTACTTTGTTCACCCTCTATTTATATCCTGTCAAAACTTTAATATTCTAGAAATCTTGTTTTTTTTTGGTTTTGTGTTCTCTAACTAGAATGTAAGCTCATGCTTCTTTTATATCATCCCATAGCAACTAGTTAAGAGCTCTGCAGTCATCCAGTCATTCATCAAGCATTTATCTGACATCAACTAATTGTACATTACAGCTGAGGATTCAAAGATGAATTACAATCTGATCTCTGCTCACAAAGAATTTGCATTCTTGTAGAGAAATAGGCAATGCAGAATCAAATAATGAAATGTAAGATGCTTACCCTACTTAATAAATAGGCATTAAGTGCTTAATCATTGGCATTTAATAAATGGTAACTAGAACTCTTTTTTTTTTTGAGACAGAGTCTCACTGTGTTGGGCTAGAGTGAGTGCCGTGGCATCAGCCTAGCTCACAGCAACCTCAAACTCCTGGGCTCAAGCTATCCTCCTGCCTCAGCCTCCCAAGTAGCTGGGACTACAGGCATGCACCACCATGCCCAGCTAATTTTTTCTTTTTAGTAGAGACGGAGGTCTTGCTCTTGCTCAGGCTGGTCTTGAACTCCTGACCTTGAGCGATCCTCCCGCCTCGGCCTCCCAGAGTGCTAGGATTACAGGCGTGAGCCACCGCGCCCGGCCTAGAATTCTTATTTGGTGGCATTTGAGATGGTGTTAGAGGATGGACAGGATTTTGCTTGGTGAAGATGGGAGCCAGCGAAGGGCATACCAACTAGAATGAAGAGCATAAGCAAAAACACAAAGGAGGAAATTTCTAGTCTAGTTTAGCTGAAAGGGTCAGATAATGAAGGACTTTGAATACCAGGCTAAAGAGAATAGACTTCGTTCGGTGAGGAATGTGGAGACACTTAGACAGAAATCTTAAGGAAAAAAGTTTTCTACAGCAGCAGGTGTAGGATAGAATAGTTATTGAAAGACTAGAGGTGGTTAGAGTGCCGCCATTGTCCAGATAAGAAGTGATGATTTTAAACTAGGGTGGGGGCAATGGGAACAGAGAGGGAGAAACAATGCACAGGGTAGGTTCAACAGGACTTCCTTACTACTTGGATATTGGTGAGAGGGAGGAAGAGAGTTGTTGGAAACACTAAAAAGTCTGGGTGAAGAGAAGTCTAGTAGTTCCTGTGTAAGAAAGAGGGCAATCAGGAGGAACTCAGGGTAGGGTAGACTGGACATAGGAGTCTGATTTAAAGAGTGCTAAAAAGTGTTGTTTCAGAAATCAATGGGTTAAGCAATTACAGTGAGACACACACACACATTTCTATATAAAGAGGAGATAGCTGAAGTCCTAACAGTGGCTGCGATAGCCAAGGAAACATGGCTTTCTCCACTGGAATGTTTAATAGTCATATATAACTTAACATTTTAAAAACCAAACTCCTGATTTCCCCATCCAAGTCCTTTCTACCCCATTCCAATATTTCATAGCTCAGTAAAGATACCAACACCTATTTAGTTGCCTAAGCCAGAACCCTGTGAGTTATTTGTATTTCCTGCTTTTCCTTCACCTGCAGAACCAATCAATCAGCGATTTCCATCAGTTCCACCTCCAAGACATGTCTTAAACACACTCACTTCTCTCCCTCTGCGCTACCACCACCCCAGTCTGGGCACTGTTAGCTCTTGTCTGGACTTTCTGCAATATCTACCTGGTCTCTACTTCTACTCTTACTGCCCTGCAACATGTTCTCTTTGCAGCCACCAGAGTGAGCCTCTAAAAAAGTAAATCAGATCATGTCACTAAAACCTGCCCCACACCATAGTGAGAATCTCTGAACTAGGAAGAAGAGAGCAATTTTTGGAAATTCTTGTTTGTGGAGGTTTGGAGGAGAAAAAGATGTCATAAAGGAGACAAAAAAGGAATAGTTGGGTCCGACCAAATTAGTACAGTTTCACAGAAATCAGGGAAGAAAAGAATTTCAAGAAGGAAGAGATAATAAAAATGTCATGTATTGCAAAAGGGTGAAAGACCCCTTTGGCCATTACAAGCTCACTGGTGCCCTATGACAAAAACAGGAGGTAGGGGAGGAAGCCAGATTTCAAGGGGTTAAAAAGTGAAACCAACACAGTTAAGTGTAGCTTCCTCTTTGAAGAAATATGATTGCGAAAGGAAGGAGTTAGTCTGTCAGCCTGAGAGGACTTCAGAGCCCAGATTTTTTGTTTAAGGACAAGAGAGAACTGCACGTTTACAGACAGAGGGGAAGGAGACTGTGGGGCTACAGGAGTTGACTGAAAGGTAAGATCATGAAGGCTGGCAATATAAAGAGGAATGGGACTTGTACTGGGCCTTCAAGGATAGGCAGAGGGCAGGATACAGAATGGCCAAGCAACACGAAATTCTGGACTCTAAGCAGATGACATAAAAATGGATTCTTTTATGTGTT
Organism: Propithecus coquereli; assembly: GCF_000956105.1. NCBI lineage: Eukaryota > Metazoa > Chordata > Mammalia > Primates > Indriidae > Propithecus > Propithecus coquereli. The sequence goes on along the minus strand of NW_012133970.1, from coordinate 253,935 downwards.
CTTTCAGATCTGGCAACAGATAGCTGAACCCTTCTAAACTGGAAACAGTATTCTAGCACAACACACAATGTGGTAGGAGAAGAAAGATAAATTGTTGCACAATGCTCTGGAATTGGCAGTGTATTCCTGCAGCACATCAGTCTAACAGAGAGGCTGGACGCTTGCTCTATGGTTAAGACAGAGCACAAATCATGCCACATTTCCCTAACCTCAATTTGCCACATGCTTAATACCCATATGGTTCTTAAACTGGGAAGACAGCCCTTCCCAAAGCCTTGGATTTGCAGTTGGAGGACTTGAGGTCAGTAGGTTAAACCCTGGCTCCAAAACTTGGGTGACCTGGGCAAGTTACTTGACTCACTTGCCTCAACCATTATTGCTAAAGGTAATGTTTGAATCAGCAAGGTCGGGTCGGGCTGTGCCACCTCTTTTGGCACTCTCCCCTGTTTTTCCCCCAAAGGGAAAGCAAACACAGTACAAGGGCACTACCCCTTTCACTATTTTCTTTGCTCAGTTCACAATCTGTCCACTGATGCTTCAGCTGTATTAAACATACTGACCCTTTTCACACCACCCTCTAACGTCTTTTCCTCAGAGAATGTAGTTGTTAAGAATGGGAACTCTAGAGTCAGACTGCATGGGTTCCAATTCCAGCTCTGCCACTTATTAGCTGATTGACTTTGGGCAATTTGCTTAACCTCTCAGTGCCTCAGTCCCTTACCTGTAAAATGGAGGTTCCAATAATGTCTACCTCACATGGCAATTGTGAAAATAAGATGGACCATGCCAAGTGCCTATAAAACAATTTGTGGCACTTGGTAAGCACTCAAATATTTTGGTTATTTTATGCCAAATATTCCTCAATTTTGGGGGGAAAGTCTCCCACACTGTTATCCTTACTCCCATACCACTACTAGGCATAGCCTTAAAAGAAATCAGACTTCTGCTAAATATAGTGTGACCATATCATCCAAACTGGGACACTTTTGAGAGTGACAAAGAGTGCTATTAATAATTATGCCAGGAAAACAGGCAGAAATGGGGGTTGTCCTGGACAAAGCAAGACCTGGGGCCACTCGAGTCAAATAGAAAATGAAGACTAAATGTGGAAAGTGCTATCTTTATTTCCACTGGATTAGTACAGATAAGTGCAAAAAAGGGATGGTAGTTGTTTTGTGAGCTGTGGCTAAGAATGACAACTTTTGCCCTACCAGTTGCATAAGATTCCCAGAATGTAGTAAAACTTAATTAACCAGGATGGGACCATACCGACACTGTTCATCCTTCCTGGATAAACCCTCTCTTGTTATAGAAAAGGCTAATGAACAGTATTATTATCAACGAGATTCTGCCAAATATTTATATACTTAGGAGAACGAATTGTTTTTAAGTACCCTACAGTAGGGGAGAAGCACCATTTGTATACAATTGAAATGCTGAGTAAAAATGTCTTATTCATTCATCAGAACAGGTTCTTCACAGATGTCAGTATGCTTATTTGAATTTAGCGATCTGAGGTTGAGTGGGTACATATTTGAATGATAAAACTGCATTTCTTTACATATATTATCTAACATATCATATTATGTATAATATATGTGTTAATATTAGTATTATTCTACTTTGACCCAATTAAC
>NW_012133970.1:246963-247990 GCF_000956105.1 Propithecus coquereli | reverse complement strand
CCGGGCAACAAAAGCAAGACTCTGTCTCAAAAAAAAAAAAAAATACATGGTGAAAGACAGGTCATCCTGCAGCCTACTTCTTTTGTAAACAGAGCTCAGAGCCACATCAAAGGCAGCCCAGAAAAGAGCTACAAGGAAGAGGGCACAAGACAGTGACCTTGGCTCCACAAGGAGCTCTGAATGTAGTCAGGTTAGAGTCAAAACATTTCTCCCTTGAGAAAACAACAGGTTTACCTACCTGTTCTTGAAGGAACAATTCATTGGCAATATGCACTATTTTTTCCACGGCAATGATGCTTCCAATGCTATGAATTTCAATATCTGCCAGCATGGTGAGAACAAGGATGGCTTCAACCAGAAGCTGGCGGTACTCTGGCTGAGGTACACGATTCAGGACAGACTCCACATGAACAGAGAATTTAATCTCTCCTGGAGTCATCTGTGTGATAGAGAAAAAGAAAATCACTTCCTAAGAGCCCATCATCCAGGAGACATTAATCACTTGCTCTGAAAGGCAATAAAAACACTGTAGCCAGGAGTACTGCTTCAGCCCCCTTTAAAGTAATTGAGTGAGTAAACTGGTTCAATCTTTTTGGAAAGAAATCTGGCAGTGCATAACAAAAGTCATAAAAGTGTCAAATCCCTATAACCCATAAGCCTATTTCTGAGAGTTCATCCTAAGGAAGTAATTCAAAAGAGGAAAAAAAGCTCTATATGCAAGAGTATTTATAGTAGAATTAGTCACAAGTGTAAAACTAGAAGTAACCTAAACATGGGAATGGTTGTATAAATAATGGCCTATCATGGCATAGCAACTTCATAAGTTTTTATAGAGTCATTTAAAAGAATAAACAGATGACTATGAATAAAGGAAAAATTTAAGTAAAACTTAAAATTGTACGTACATGATGATTAGAATTACGAAAAACATCCACATGCTGCTAGATTAAAATGGGCATTAAGAAATGTAAAGAGGCCGGGCGCGGTGGCTCACGCCTGTAATCCTAGCACTCTGGGAGGCCGAGGC
>NW_012133970.1:244418-246913 GCF_000956105.1 Propithecus coquereli | reverse complement strand
GGGAGGCTGAGGCAGGAGGATCGCCTGAGCCCAGGAGTTGGAGGTTGCTGTGAGCTAGGCTGACGCCACGGCACTCGCTCTAGCCCGGGCAGAAGAGTGACACTCTGTCTCAAAAAAAAGAAAAAAAAAGAAGGGGACTGAAGTAGGAAGTTATCTGAGTGACTCAATCCCCTCTGGGAAATTAGCAGAGTCTCTACACACAATTTGGGAGAAGGAAAGTTAGGGTAAACATTTGTCAAGCAAGGCTACCTATACATAGGACCAGGGAAGAGGACTAAAGGCATTTTCCACTACCTTTTGGGTGTTAATCTGAGGCTGCAGTCACATCCCCTCTTCTCACATGCAACATTCATATTTACATACTTAGTCCATCAAATGTGGATACAGATCGATACACAGACATATCGAAACTACTTATATGCAGAAAAATTTCCATGTATGCTTAGACACACACACACACACACACACACACACACACATAAACGTGTGCATTTACAAGAAACAGACATGTGCCCGCAGATACCAAGATATACAGGGATATGTACACTAGAATTAGGAAGTCAAAATATATGTGACAGAGTTTAAGAACAGATCGGGGAAGGGCAGGGAGTTGAGGGGGTTGGATGTGGTAGAAAGTGCAGAGGTGACTGAGACAGAGACCAAGAGCACAAGAAAAGAATGCTTGGTAGAGCAGCTATGGACAGACTACTGGATTTCTCCTTGCCAAAGACAGAGGCTTCAATTATTCTCTGTGTTGTGTGTTGGCCCACTTTTCAAAGGCAAGGATTAGGTGCACAAGGCTGTCTTCAGCGAACTAACCTACCTTTGATTCCCTCTCTGTTCCCTATGTGTAAGACACTGCCAGGCATCTTCTCTTCTTTCCCTCCCTCTCTGGAATTGGGCTCCTGGCTCCATTTCTGTGGGTTATTCTGCATTTTCTGCTGCAAATACATCTGAGTACCAACGATCTTCATAAAATGTGATTTGAAGTGTTAATACAAAAATCCTTGAATATACATGTGCTTGTGCTTGCATTTTTTGATATTTTACCCAAGTGAGAATAGGCATTACATGTACAGATACAGAGAGGGCAACAGTAGAGACAATGATTCTACAGAGAAACTACTTCATCACTCAGTGTGAGGCAACCTGTGAGTAAAGAAGGAAACTATGATCTGGTACTCTCTTTTCCCAAGAAAAGGCACTTAGAATGGATATTTCCAATTTATAGCAGCATAAAATCCAACAATTTAGGGTTTACTCACTTGAAATAATGTCCCAAAGCACCCACCACTCATGTACACAATAAAACCACAATAAGAAAAACCAAACTTTAGGAGTAAGTTATTATTAATACCTGTTCCCCAAACAGGAGTTAGAGAACTATGTTGGTAACAGATCTAGAGAATAAAAACACATGCAAACTTCTATGAACCATGAAAGAATTAAAGCCAATAATGACAGGCCAGGTTGAGCATATGCACACTAGAGGCGAGCCTCCAGGTAAGGGTTCGCTTCTTCTACAGCAGTGTATGGGAAAAGTTCTCTCTTCTTGGAAGGGATGGGATAGAAAGGGGTGGAGTGACAGTGATCAGGCAGTAACAGTTCAGTTCCATGCACAATCAACCGAGGCAGGGACCAGCTGTCAAAAGGCTCCCAGCATCCAGGACCTAAAGCCCTCATTGCATGGCACAGATGCTGTGGGGCAGAAACTCCTGCACGTAGGTGGCAGCTGCCTTGGAGAGGTAGGTCATGGTGCCAAACCTGCCACTGGGTGCACTGTCATACAGGAGAGTACAGATGCCAGATGCAGGATCCTTTGCCAACATGATATCATCTGCGCCGAGGGTTTTCTGTTTGGTTTTTAAGGGTGAGAGAACACAGGGGAAAGGAAAAATTACTAATTCTACTAAGTGAAGTCCTTATTTGTATAATTCAGAGTCTCCTTCCCAAAACCAACTAGTTGGGCCCTAGGCTGTTTAGCCAGGAAGAGATCAGGGTTATGCACAAAACGGTGAATATCAGTTTCTATACATGCATTTTTCATTAGATCCCCGAATCATGCAAATTATTTTTAAATTATTGTTTAGAATTTTCCCAACTGCAATACATTTTTGAAAGTTAAATATAATAGTTAATTAAATGAGTCGTACCTGTTAAGACATAAATTTTAACACTATAAATCACCCTACTAGAACTTTGGTCTGACTCCTTCTAAGTACTACTGATTTCAACTTGTACTTTTTTATCTTGCATTTGATCATTATTGCTTTCTAAGTCAACTTAATTAAAATAGACTATAAGCATTCTGAAGCTAGAGTCCATGCCTAAAAGGGATCATATTTTCTGATACATGGACTGACAATGATCCAGAATATTTAAAATTAGAATTGTCCTAGAAAATCCTGGATATTTTTCTTTTGTGTCCCCTCACAGTGGCTAATGGAATGAAGTACCTATTATTTATTTTGGAAATTTTCCTATTGAATACAGTG
>NW_012133970.1:237664-240738 GCF_000956105.1 Propithecus coquereli | reverse complement strand
GTGTACAGTTGATTTATAAAAGCATAGGTCTGTTACTTTGAGAAGTGGTCACTGAAATACTTTAGTCAGGCAAGTCATCAGTCACATAAATGTGAAAGCCACAGAACCTTACCTCTCTAGTGGTTGAAGAAGGAAGAACAAAACCTTCCACAGAAAGTCCATGACACTGCAAAACAGAAAAAAAAGAACATGCTGTCACCAAGGATAGGTCAACAACTGGGAAGCTGTAAGGAGACACTTTGTATTTCTAAGTGTGCTTCACGGGACATACGCTGAGTAATCACAGATCAGTGAGAGGCCCTGCAGCCCAAGTGCCCTTGTCGCGGGGTTGTGATTCCTAAGTGCCAGGATGCAGGGCTGGACTACAAGAGACCAAGGTACATCCTCTACTTAGGGGAGTGGAAAGGGTAGAGTAGATCTACCTTCTGGTAATAGGCTAGCCCCAAATATTCGGAAACTACCTGGGAGGATATCATGCTAGGTCCCAGAGCCATCACAAATAGGCCTTCAGAAAGATTTTTAGGCTGCAGGAAAAAAACTCAAGACATGAATTTATCAGACATGTACCATTACTACATTTTCAAGTTAAGCATCCCATCCACCCACAAGTACTCCGACGCTGCTCTACTTTTTCCATTTCTTTTTTTGAGATTTGCTTTACTGCTTTATTGTTTTTTTCCCCCATTTATTATATGGTGAGTATATCCCCAAGCCATTATGTGTTCTTTTGCAATATGATTTTTTTATTTCAAAATATTAACAGGGTACAAAAGCTTTTGTTACATGGATATACGCTATAATGCTCAAGTCTTTCAGTATAAAATTCTATATACTTTACTTATTTACTATGTTTACTATTGTTTGTTTCTCCTACCTAGTAGAATATAAATTACATTATATTGTTATATATATATACACAATATATGTTATATTGTTGTCTGTTTTGGTCTTTGCTGCATGAGCACGTAGAACATTGCCTGGTGCACAGTAAATGCTCAACAAATATATAAATGAATGATACTTTATCTTCCCCCTCACTGTCAACTCAATTATTAAAAAGCAATGGGAATTAATGACTTGCCATTTTAGATTTTAAATAAAATATTAAATATTAAACAACCATATATAAAGATTGTAATCCAATAGGTTTACTCACTCTATTAGACTCTTCCATCCCATGTTCCATATGCCAAATGTCTTTTTACAGAGAATTACAAGCCTCCAAACATATGTGCAAAGATTATGTTACATTACTACTCAGAAAGGAATACAATGAAAAAAACAGAGGGCATATGTTTTGCCTCTTAGGTTAGGATCCCAAGTCCAGGTTTTGATTCTGCCACAAAATACCCAATCTTCTCAGTCAGACCTTTTTTTTTCATTTCAGGCTATTATGGGGGTACAAACATTTTGGTTACATGTTAAGACTTTGCCTCACCCAAGCCAGGATTAGAGGCGGGCCCTTCCTCCATACAATGCTCAGTCAGACTTAAATGTTCCTTCTTTGCATTCTTACAGCCTTGTGGTTTTGAATCTTTTTTTAACACATTTTTGCCTTCCATCATAGATGCTTTTTAAGAAGGTAACTATAGATTAAACCCTTTGATAACAAAGAATAGATATTTTACATGGTATCTGGGATAGAACAGCACCTAATCCATGTCTGTTTAATTGTACTGCCATAATCTTTGCATAACTGGAAAGATAAAATATATATTTGTCACCATTGTGCTATATAAGTTAACTGGAAGGAAAGCAAATTCTTAGTATCTTTGAAAGGAAAATTGCCAGAGGTGATAGTCTGAGAAATCAACTTTCACCTTTCCAAAACATCACCTGATTCTGTCCCTGGAAGAATATCTGTGCAGAGAGGAAAAACATAACTAAAGGTTTGGAAGTCCTGGATGAAGTGCTCTACAGGCCCTTATCAAGGGCAATGAAGCAAATAGTAGCACCTAAGAAACTATGAATGAGACCTATGAATGAGCACAATAGTCTTAGCCCTCTAAAATTGTCACCACTGTAATGGTATGACATGCCCTTAAATGTCTTTGGCCAAATAAACTCTGAAAGAAAAACAATTTTTGGTCATACCATGAGAATCTTTGGACTATTAGCATTATTATGACTTTGCATTTATTTAGTAGTTTTCATTCAAGAAAAAATATAGGTAACAGCTCCTTACACAAACTCCCAGGGTCTGCATTTGTTTTACTATAGTGACATTTGGTTATAAATCGAACATTGCTACAATTAACATTTCCAGTTTCCAATAGCTACAAAGTGAGCTCCTTAGCACCAAATTCATTTGATTAGTAGCAAAGGTACCACAATGCCCCAAAATGTCTAATTATGGCCAAAAGCAGAGAAGTGATGATTTTAAAAATCTACATTTAGAAACAATACCACAGCGACAATAATGGAAAGAGACCAAATGATGAATAACGACACAGTAACAATCCAACTGTTCCATTTTTATGTTTTCTTTTTTCCTTTTATAAATACAAGTTTTATTTTTGTCTTTGGAAGTTTTTATCACACACATATACACATATGCATTTTGTATATTCATATAAAGAAAAATATAAGTGAAATAAATTGGTTAAGGTATTACTAAAATGTTTTCCAGAGTCTAAATCTTCTGAATTATTTTGCATTGAGTCATCAATGCCCACATTTGTCCTTATAATATAATTTTCTGTGTCATCAAGAGTGTTGGCAATTCTCTTATCCTTTTTTTTTAATTTCCAAATATTACAGGGGTACAAATGTTTTTGGTTATATGGATCGCTTCTGTGATGCTTGAGTCAGGGCTATAAGTGTGCCCATCACCCAGATAATGTTCATTGTACATGTTAGGAAGCTTTTTGCCCAGCCCCACTTCCCCCTCCCCCCTGCTTAATTTCCACTGAGGTTTACTTCCCTCTGTGCACATGTGTGCTCATTGGTTAGTTCCAGTTTAATAGTGAGTACATGTGGTATTTGTTTTTCCATTCTTTAGATACTTCTCTTAGGAGAATGGTCTCTAGTTCCATCCAAATTGTTGCAAAAGGCATTAATTTGTCCTTTTTTTT
>NW_012133970.1:236697-237614 GCF_000956105.1 Propithecus coquereli | reverse complement strand
GAGGCAATGTAGATTTGGAGTTGAAAGACCTGGATTCAAGTCTTATCTTTGTCAGTTACTATACAACCTTGGACAATTATTCTCTCTAAAATTGTTTCCTTATCTATAAATTAGGAATGACGATCCCCCCGCCCCTTTTTTGACCCATCTCACCTATATCACATAGCTGTGCTGAAGATAAAATTAATGTGAAAATACTTTGACGACTCTTAAAGGTACTATTTAGATATGTATTATTATTAATTCTATGAAATTTCAATCTTGCTTAAAGGCAGAAAAAAGACAAATAGGGGACATAATGTTCTTTATTAGAGAAAAGGCCTGTTGGCAAGAGTGAGGCCCTGAAGCATAGCATTAGCTTTTTGTACCTATCCCCGCAGCCACTATCTGCAACAACTCCAGTATATCTGAGAATTTTCTACTGCTCGATCTTACTACTCCTAGCTTTCTAATATTAGCTCCTTTGTTGATTCTGTATAAGGCTAGTTCTTTATCATTTCTGTGTAATTTGGACAAAAAAAACATCTGATAATCTATGTTTGTGATTTGTGGTAGTATTTTCTAACCATGGTTATATATCAGAATCATTCTATAGATCTTTAAAAAAATACAGATGCTCAGGTCCCATCCTTGGAGATTCTTATCCACTAAGTTGGAGATGGGAGCCCAGGTTAGTTCAACATATAGTTAGAGCTAACAACTACTGGTTTATGCTCTAATGGTCTACAAGCATCCTACTAGAGAAAGGAGGGAATGAGAAGGATGGAGGGACATGAGAAGTCATTCATTCCCAGATTTCCTTCCCTTTTGCCCTTTGCAATTCTCACATAAACTAGCCTAACTTAATCAAACATTAAAAGAAGCTGGATTTATATAATTAATGTAATATATAATTATTCTCTAACGTTCCAATTCAA
>NW_012133970.1:209521-233004 GCF_000956105.1 Propithecus coquereli | reverse complement strand
CCCCCCCCACCGAAGTCCGTGTTTCAAATATGTCCATCCTTCGGGTAGTGCGCATTGCCCTCCTTGTGTATGAGTAGCATTCCATAGTATACCTATACTACATTGTATTAATCCACTCATGAATTGATGGGCACTTGGGTTGATTCCACATCTTTGCAACTGTGAACTGTGCTACAATAACATTCGAGTGCAGGTGTCTTTTTGATAAAATGACTTCTTTTCCTTTGGGTAAATACCCAGTAGTGGGGTTGCTCATAGGTCAGCTATGAGTCCTTTGAGGAATCTCCATACTGTTTTCCATAGAGGTTGTACTAATTTGCAGTCCCACCAACAGTGTATCAGCATTCCTTCCTCTCTGCATCCACACTAGCATCTACTGTATTTGGATTTTTTAATAAATGCTATTCTAACTGGGGTAAGGTGATATCTCATTGTGGTTTTAATTTGCATTTCTCTGATGATTAGTGACATTGAGGATTTTTTCATATGTTTATTGGCCGTTTGTATATCTTCTTTTGAGAAGCTTCTGGGCATGTCTTCCGTCTACTTTTTAATGGGTTGTTTGTTTTGCTCTTGCTGATTTGTTTGAGTTCTCTGGAGATTCTAGATATTAGCCCTTTATCGGATGGATAGCTTGCGAATATTTTCTCCCATTCTGTAGGCAGTCTACTTGCTCTGTTGATTATTTCCTTAGCTGTGTAAAAGCTTTTTAATTTAATCTAGTCCCACTTATTTATTTTTGTTGTTGCTGTAATTGCCTTTGGGGTCCTAGTCATAAAATCTTTGCCTAGGCTGATACCTAGGAGAATTTTTCTGACATTTTTTTCTAGAACTCCTATGGTTTTATTCCTTACATTTAAGTCCTTTATCCATTTTGAATTAATTTTTCTGAGTGGTGAGAGATATGGATCCTGTTTCATTCTTCTGCATGGGGCTTGAAAAGGGCTGCTTTTCCCCAGTGTATATTGTTGTCTGCTTTGTCAAAGATTAGTTGGCTGTATGTGGATGGTTTTATATCTGGGTTCTCTGTTCTGTTCCATTTTTCTATGTCTCTATTTCTGTGTCAATACCATGCTGTTGTGGTTACCATAGGCTTGTTGCATAATTTGAAGTCTGGTAATGTGATGCCTAAACATTTGTTCTTTTTGCATAAGATTGCTTTGGCTATTCAGGTTCTTTTCTGGTTCCAAAGTGTTCAATTATTTTTTCTAGATCTGTGAAATATGACGTTTGTATTTTGATGGGGATTGCATTGAATCTGTAAATCACTTTGGGTAGTATGGACATTTTAACAATGTTAATTCTACCAATCCATAAGCATGATATGTTTTTCCATTTGTTTGCATCATCTGTGATTTCTTTCTGCAGTGTTTTGTAGTTCTGTTAGTAGAGATCTTTCACCTCCTTGGTTAAGTATATTCCTAGGTATTTTAATTTTCTTTGTAGCTATTGTGAATGGTATTGAGTCTTTAATTTGACTCTCAGCTTGACTGTTACTGGTATATAGAAATGCTACTGATTTGTATACATTGATTTTGTAACCTGAGACTTTTCTGAATTAATTTATCAATTCCAGGAGTCTCTTGATGGCATCTTTGGGGTTTTCTAGATATAAGATCATATCATCAGCAAAAAGTGATAGTTTGACCTCTTCTTTCCTGATTTGAATATCCTTAATTTCTTTCTCTTGCCTGGTTGCTCTGGCTAGGACTTCCAGCACTATGTTCAATAGAAGTGGTGACAGTAGAGACCCTTGTCTTGCTCCAGTTTTCAGTGAGAATGCTTTCAACTTTTCCCCATTCAGTATGATGTTAGCTGTGGGTGTGTTATATATGGCTTTTATAATTTTCAGATATATTCCTTGTATGCATAGTTTGTTGAGGGTTTTTATCATGAAAGGGTGCTGGATTTTGTTGAATGCTTTTTCTGCATCTACTGAAATGATCATATGGTCTTTGTTTCTGCTTCTGTTTAAGTGGTGAATCACATTTATTGATTTATGTATGTTGAATCTTCCTTTCATCCCTGCGATGAAGCCCATTCTTCATGATGTATTATTTTTTTGATGTGCTGTTGAATTCAGTTTGTTAGTATTTTCTTGAGGACTTTTGTATCTATAATCACAAGGGATATTGGCCTGTAGTTTTCTTTTTTTGTTGTGTCCTTTCCTGGCTTTGGTATCAAGGTGATACTGGCTTTGTAGAATGAGTTAGGGAGCACTCCCTCCTTGATGTTATAGAATAATCTCTGCAATATGGGCATCAGCTCTTCTTTGTAGGTCTGGAAATATCCGCTTGTGAATCCATCTGGTCTGGAGCTTTTTTTTATTGTTGTTGTTGGAAGATTCTTTATTAGTGCTTCAATATCAATGCTCCCTGTTGGTCTGTTCAGGAGTTCTATTTTTTCCTGATTGAGTCTTCGGAGATTGTGTGTTTCTAGGAATTTGTCCATTTCCTCTATGTTTTTGAGTTTGTGTGTGTAGAGATTTTTCACAGTATTTACTAATGGTATTTTGTAATTCTGTGGTATCAGTTGTAATATATCCTTTTTCATTTCTGATTGAGCTTATTTGGGTCCTTTCTCTTCTATTTCTAGTTAATCTTCCAAGAGGTCTATCAATTTTTTTTTTATCTTTTCAAAGAGCCAACTTTTTGTTTTATTGATCCTTTGTATTGTTTTTCTGTTTTCCATTTCATTTAGTTATGCTCTGACCTTAGTTATTTCTTTTCTTCTGCCAGATTTGGGGTTGGTTTGTTCTTCCTTTTGTAATTCCTTGAGATGGGTCATCAGATTGTCACTTCATGATCTTTCTGTCTTTTTGATGTAGGCATTTAAGGCTATGAATTTTCCCCTTAGGACTGCTTTTGCTGACTGCCACAGATTTTGGTACCTCGTGTCCCCTTTCTTGTTCAGTTTGGGAATCTTTTTCTTTCCATCTGAATTTCATTATTGACTCAATAATCATTCACCAGCAGGTTGTTTAATTTCCATGACTTTGTGCAGAATTGAGTGTTTCTCTTGGAGTAGATTCCTAGTTTTATTCCACTGTGGTCAGAAGATACATGGTATGATTTCTATTTTTTGAACTTTTTGAGACATGTTTTGTGGCCTAAGATAGGATCAATCTTGGAGAATGTTCCATGTACTGATAAGAAGAATGTATATTCAGCAGTTTTTGGGTAGAATGTTCTGTAAATGTCTGGTAGGCCCATTTTTTCTAGAGTCCCGTTTAAGTCCAGTGTTTCTCTATTTATTTTCTGCTTGGATGATCTGTCCAGTTCTGTCAGTGGGGTGTTCAACCCCTGGCAATTACGATGCTGTTGTTTATCTCTTTGCTTATATCTAGTAGAATTTGCTTTATGAATCTGGGTGCACCTGTGTTAGGTATATAAATATTTAGGATTGCTATATCTTCTTATTGATTTGCTCCCTTTACTATTATATAATGACCATCTTTGTCTTTCTTTATCATTGTTGATTTAAAGTCAATTTTATCTGATATGAGAATGGCTTCACTTGCTTTCTTTCGGTTTCCATGTGCATGGAATATTTTTTCCATCCGTTCACCTTGAATCTTTATGAGTCCTTGTGTGTGAGATGTATTTCCTGGAGATAGCAGATACTTGGGTTGTATTTTTTTTATCCATTCAGCCAGCCTATGTCTCTTGAGTGGGGCATTTGGACTGTTCACATTGATTGACAGAATTGATATGTGGGATGCTGTTCAGGTCATCCTGTTGGGTAGTACCTAATTGCTCTGTTTTACCTCTTGTGCTATTGTTCTGTATGAGTTCTGAGCTTTAGCTTTTGTGTGGCTTTACACTGCTGGGTGTCTATTGTGCTGATCCATGTATAATGCAGTTCTGAGTATTTCCTGCAGGGTAGGTCTGGTCTTGACAATTTCCCTCAGTGTTTGCTTCTCTGGAAAAGTCTTTATTTCTCCTTCATATATGAAACTTAGTTTGGCAGGATACAAAATTCTAGGCTGGTAGTTGTTCTGTTTAAGAAGACTAAAGATGGGGCCCCAATACCTTCTGGCTTGTAAGGTCTCCATTGAGAAGTCTGTAGTTAGCCTGATGGTTTTCCTTTGTAAGTTACTTGATGGTTTCACCTCATGCCTTGCAGGAGTTCCTCCTTTGTGTTGACTTTGGCCAGCCTGATGACTATGTGTTTGGTGACTGCCTCTTTGCAATGAATCTCCCAGGTGTTCACTGAACTTCTTGTACCTGTATGTCTAAAACTCTAGCAAGACCAGGGAAGTTTTCCTCAATTATTCCCTAAAATAGGTTTTGCAGCCCTTGTGCATTTTCTTCTTTACCTTCAGGGATGCCTATGATTCTATTTGGCCATTTTACATAATCCCATATTTCTTATAGGCTTTGTTCATTCCTCTTAATTCTTTTTTCTTCATTTTTGACTGACTAATTCAAAAGAGTTCTCTTCAAGCTCTGAGATTCCTTCTTCTGCCTGGTCTAGTCAATTCTTAAAACTTTTCACTGTGTTTTGTATTTCCTTAAATGAATTTTCATTTCCAGAAGCTCTGTTTGGTTTTTATTTTTAATATGTCAATCTCTTTAGTGAATTTTTCATTCATTTCCTGAATTGTTTTTCTGGTTTCTTTGAGTTCATTTTCCATTTTCTCTTCAAATTTCATTGAGCTTCCTTACAATCCATATTTGGAATTCTTTATCTGTCATTTCAGTATTCTCATTTTGGTTGTTATCCATTGTTAGAGAGCTGGTGTTCCCCCTCAGAGGTGTCCTTTCACTCCGATTTTTCGTACTTCCAGAGTTCTTGCACTGATTCCTTCTCATCTGGAGTAGCTGTTGCTACTTATTTTTGGATTTTCTTTTGTTTAGATGGGGATTTTTCCACCCTCCTCACTCGTAAGGGTGCATCTGTAGCATATGTTGGCTAAGAAACTTTGGCTCTGCTTGTGGATGCTTTGATGGCAGTCTAGGTTCTGGATGGATGCCTTGGTTATAGATATCCTTAGTGTGGTAGTTTTCTCAGTTGCTAGTTGTTTGCAGGCTATAGCAGTGGTGAGCAGTGGTGTGTGGGCTGATTCGCCATCTCTTATTGATGAGGGAGGATGGAGGTCTTTGGAATTCTTTCTCTTTCCTCAGCCCTGTGGTCTTCTTAATAGTGTGAATTGTACTGGCACACCTAGTTTAATCTCTGAGACAGGAGGTGGTGCTTGTGGGTAAGAATCAATCACATCTGGTGTTATTGAGTCAATAAATTTTGTAGACGGCTGTTCAAATTACCTCTCTGTCAGCAGGTGGTGCTTGTAGGAATGAACAAGCTGTAGTGTTGTTTTTGGGACCTCTTACCATCTCTAGCTCCTCAGGAGAAGCATTTGAATGCCCCAGGTGGTAGGCGGGGCCCTGGAATTTCCAGGTGAGTCCTTATTCTCCATCATGGCAGAGGTGGGTGGGGGAGTGAGGCTGGGTGGGGCTGGGTTGGGTGAGCCTGCCCTTAGCTCCACAAAAGCTGGTAAAGTAGCTGTCTCAGCAGGGCTCAAAGGTTTGCTCCAGGTCTTCTGGGGAAAGCCACCAAGGAGGGACTGAAGTGGCCCCACCCAGCCAGAGAGTCTGCTTGTGTGGGAGAGGCCATCTGAGATTCACAATCTGGTTGTCAGTGGTCGGTTTTATTCTCCTCCCCACTCCCTTGCTCCAGCCTTTCTCTGGTGTCTGCCAGCAGGCAGGAGCTCAAATCAGCTGAGTTCCTCCATGACGGCACTTTGGGCTGGGAGCTTCCCTGTCCAGGATCCCATCCTGGGGTGAGAATATGGCCTTCCTGTGCGGGGAGGAGTGCTCCACAAGTGTGCCACAGCTTGGACCCACACTGCATCGTCTTTTCAGTTTTGCCCATGTGGGCTTCCTTGCCTCCCAAGATTCGTTCACAAATCTCCCCTCTGTGCCCCCAAGCAACATGATGGCATTCTGGGGGTAAAGGATCTGGTCTGTGAGCCTGTCTCCGGTTCCCTGAAGATCAATCCCTGACTGTGCCAGGTAGAAGCGTGCTGGTCCCGAGTTGCCTATGGGGTGCTCAAGCAGGTTTGATGTCCCTCTGCTTTGGGGTGTGCCCTGCTCTGATGAAGCAACTGAGCAAGCAGCACCAGGGAGGGCCGGTGAGCAGGGAGCTCAAAGTCTGAGCACCCCTTAGTCTGCTGCAGGTCTTTAAGTGGAAAGGTTTGAGCTCCACTCTCTGTGGAATCCTTGGTGTGCTGGATACACCAACAGAGGGGAAACAGCCACTCCTGAGAGCCCCAGTTCAATTGTCTCTCTTAGTAGCTATGGGCAGGGGAGGGGCAGAGGAGGAAAAGAGTTTGAATGGAGGACAGCTAGCTAGCACTCTGGTTACCTCTGTCCCTCTCTCCGGAAGGCAGCCTGCCCATAATGTCTAGGTTCTGGGGTCACGCAGATCCTCTGGGACCCACTGGACCCTGTGGCTCCTGCAGTCTGGGCCAGAGTCGGGAAATGTTTATGTGGGAATGAGCAAGACAAAAACTGAGGGACCCCCTGGGGAGGACAAAGGCACATAGTGGGTAAAGCAATATGGCACCTGCCATCTCAACTCAGGTCTGTGGTGACAGGAAGCAACCCCGAGGGGGGCTGGCAGCCTGGTGCTTTGTCTTCAAGAAGCTCCCAGTTCACTGGTGGCGGCAGCTTTTGGGCTGAGAGTAGAAAGGCTCTCCAGCAGCTCGGGAGCCTGCTGACTGCTAGAGAGGTGAAGGAGGGAGAAACAAACCACCCCACCTACCCTTGTCATGGGACTCCAAGCCTCTGAGGGGTTGATCTCTGCCGGTATCTTGCTCCTTCTTGTTCTGCTCTGCAACTTCTTCCCGTGGAATCTATGGTAGGTTCTAGCACTTTTCCCTCAGAATTACACCAGATCTATGTTTGTTTGTTTTTTCTTTTTCATTTAAAACTTTTCCTTCCTTCTGAGACAATCTGGTCGCTGGGGTCAGCTATCTTGTCTCTGCCTTTTATCCCCATTTTTATTTTTAAGTTTTCTTCTTTTATGTTTTGTCCATCTGACTATATGATTTTTACACAATTATGGCGATGTTACAGTTATGTCATATCTCAGCCAAGGAGATTGAGAATTTCAAGGGAGAAAAATAAAGAGATATCAACAATGTATTATGCTCACCTTCTGCAAAACTTTCCATACTTTTTGATAAAATCCAACTGGGACTCTATTCAGTGCTCCATCCAGCCTCCTTCTGCGTTGCCATTGACCTTGACGACTATCTTTAGATAACTGATGATCATATGTACCAGGAAAGGATCCACTACTTTGAGTCATAGAGGTTCCAGGTGACTTGGGAGAATAGGAAAGGAAAGAACATAAACCAAAAGTTATCTCTGTTTCTATGATAAAGTATTATAGCACAGTGAATAATAAATACTCTCTGCAGAATTATAAATCACATATTAAGTGAAACAGCCAAGATAAAGAGGTTACAGTGAAGCTAGTAGCCTTATATGTAGCTATGTAGTGGTATAAACTGGCAAAATCTTTTTATAAAGTAATCCAGTGATACATAAGAAGAGCCATAAAAATATTGATGGCATTGGACATTCTTAGCTGTCTCTTTAACTGGTTATCTTTGTTAAACTTCTAGCTGGTCTATGGCTTAATTTGTTCCTCTTATGGGCCTAATACAAGCCATAATAAATTTAAAAGAATTGAAACCATACAAAGTATGTTTAATTCCACAATGGTATTAAATTAGAAGTGAGTAACAGAAGGAAATTTAGGGAATTTACAAATACATAAAATTTGAACAATATACTCCTAAATAACCAATGCATTAAGGAAAATAAATCACAAGGAAAATTAGAAAATATTCTGAGATGAAGGAAAACAAAAATACAACATACCAAAACTTATGGGATGCAGCTAAAGCAATGCTTAAAGAGGAAATTTATGTTATAAATGCCTGTATTAAAAAAGAATAAAGATCTCAAATTAATAACCAAACCTTCCACCTTAAAACAAGGAAAAAAAGAAGAGCAAATGAAACCAAAAGCAAGCAGAAGGAAGGAAATAATAATAAAGATTAGAAGGGAAAGAAATGAAATAGAGAATAGAAAAACAACAGAGAAAATGAATGAAACCAAAATTTCTTTCCATGAAAATATCAACAAAATGGACAAATCTTTAGCTGAATGGACCAAGAAAAAAGGAGGAAAGACATTAATTCTGACCTTACAGAAATAAAAAGGATTATAAGGTCATACCATCAGCTGCCATATGCTAACAATGTACATAACCTAGATGAAATACACAAATTCCTAGAAAGACACAAACTACCCAATCTCCAAATTGATTCAAAAAGAAACAGAAAATCTGAAAACACCTTTAACGAATAAAGAGATCAAATTAGTAAGTACAAAATTTCCCACAAAGAAAAGTCTATGCATAGAATGTCTTCACTGGTTAATTCTACAAAACATTTATAGAAGAATTAACACTAGTTCTTTGCAATCTCTTCCAAAAAAGAGAAGAAGAAGGAACACTTCCCAACTTATTCTATCATGCCAATACTACCCCAATAACAAAACCATACAAAGGTTTCACAAGAAAATTATAGTCTAATATCCTTCATGAATATAGATGTAAAAATTCTCAACAAAATACTAGCAAATCAAATTCAACAATATACTAAAAGGATTATACAACATGATAAAGTAGGATTTATTTCAGGCATTATAGGTTGTTTTAATATCTGAACATTAATTAATATAATACACCGTATCAATAGAAAAAAGGATAAAAACTACATCATCTTAATAGATGCAAAAAAGCACTTAATGAAATTCAACACACCTTCATGATAAAATCACTCAACAAACTAGGAACAGAAGGGAACTTCCTCAATCTAGTAAAAGGTTAGGTATTTTCCTATAAAAATCCATAGCCAACATCATCAGTCAAAGACTGATTATTTTTCCCCCAAATCAGAAGACAAGGATGCCCATTCTCATCACTTCCATTCAACTTTGTACTGGAGGTTTTAGCCAGGGCAACTAAGCAAGAAAAGAAATAAAAGACATATACATTGGAAAGGAAGAAATAGAATTATTAATATCTCTATTTGTAGATGACATGATCTTATATATAGAAAATACTAAGGCATTCACTAAAAAACAACTACAAATAATCAATGAATTCAGTAAAGTTGCATGATATAAGCTCAATAACAAAAATCAATTATATTTTACTTGAATAGACATTTCACCAAAGAAGATACACAAATGGCCAACAGGTATATGAAAAGATGGTCAATACCACTCATCATCATGGAAATGCAAATCAAACCAAAATGAGATATCACTTCATACCTATAAGGATGGTCATTAACAAAAAAACAAATGGTGTAAGTGTTGGTGAGGATGTAAAGAAACTGGAACCTTTGTACACTGTTGGGAGGAATGTAAAATGACACAGCTACTATGGAAAACAATATGGAGGTTCCTCAAAAAATTAAAAATAGAATGGGTACAGTGGCTCACACTTGTAATCCTAGCACTTTGGGAGGCCAAGCAGGAGGATCACTTGATGCTAGGAGTTTGAGACCAGCCTGAGCTACATATACATAGCAAGACTCTGTCTCTGTAAAAAATAGAAAAATTAGCTGGGCGTCATGGTACATGCCTGTAGTCCCAGCTATTTGGGAGGCTGAGGCAGGAGGATTGCTTGAGCACAGCAGTTTGAGGCTGTAGCGAGCTATGATCACACCACTGCACTCCAGTCTAGGCGATAGAGCGACACTCTGTCTCAAAAAAAAAAAATTAAAAATAGAATTACCATATATATGATACAGAAATCTGGGTATTTATCCAAAAGAACTGAAATCAAGATCTTATGGAGATTTGCACTCCCATGCTCAATGCAGCACTATTTACAGTAGCCAAGATATGAAAATAACCTAAATGTCTACGGACAGTTGAATGGTTAAAAAAAAAAAAAGTGGCATATACATGCAATGAAATATTATTCAGCCTTAAAAAAGAAAGAAATATTGCAATATATACAACATGGATGAATCTGGAGGACATTATGCTAAGTGAAATAAGCCAGTCACAGAAGGACAGATATTATATGATTCCAGTTATGTGATGTATCTAAAATAGCCAAGCTCATAGAAGCAAAGAGTAGAACGGTGGTTGCCAGGGCTGAGAACTTGCTACAATGGGTATAAAGTTTCAGTTATGTAAGATGAAAAAGTTCTAGAGATCTACTGTACAACATCATGCCTGTAATGATACTGTATCATATACTTAAAAATTTTTTAAAAGGGCAGATCTCATGTTAAATGTTCTTACTATAATAACAAAATCAAATTTATTTCTAAAGAGCAGCAATTAGCAATCTGAAAATGAAATTAAGAAAACAATTCCATTTAAATTCCCATCAAAGGGAATAAATATATAGGAATAAACCTAACAAAAGAAGTACAAAACATATATTCTGAAAACTATAAAATATGTTCAAAGAAACCAAAGACCTAAGTAAATGAAAAGAAATTGCATTTTCATGGATCGGAAGACTTAATATTGTTAAGAGGGCAATACTTCCCAAATTGATCTATAGATTGAACACAATCTCTATCAAAATCCCAGCTGGATTCTCTGCAGAAATTAATAAACTGATCCTAACATT
Organism: Propithecus coquereli; assembly: GCF_000956105.1. Classification (NCBI taxonomy): domain Eukaryota; kingdom Metazoa; phylum Chordata; class Mammalia; order Primates; family Indriidae; genus Propithecus; species Propithecus coquereli. The sequence continues at coordinate 222,327 of NW_012133970.1, read as the reverse complement.
TATATACAAATTGAAGGGATACATGATAGCTAATACAATCTTAAAAAAGAAGACTGAAGTTGGAAGATTCACATTTCCTAATTTCAAAATTTACTATAAAGCTACAACAATCAAAACTGTCATACTGACATAGGATACACATGTAGATCAATAAAACAGAATTGGGAGCCAGAAATAAACCATTATATTTTGGTCAATTAATTTTCAACAAGGATGCCAAGAGAATTAAATGAAGGAAAGATATTCTTTTCAACAAATAGTGCTGGAACAATGGATATCCACATACAAAAGAATAAAGTTGGACCCTCTACCTTACACTGTACACAAAAATTAAGTCCAAATGGATCATTGTGCAGAAAAGAGTTAACACAGCGGGCCAGAACTGCTATTCTTGGAAAGGCCTGCTTACAAGGTTGGCCTTTGGCTGGCATCTAGAAACTTAGATTTTGGGAGGGTTCCCACCATTCCCAGAACTGATAACAGTAGCTTACTGTACCTAAACTGTTTGTATAAACACTATGGTTTATGTTGAATACCTGCTTTCTTTCTGGGAGTCTGGAGTTTTGGTACATGCCAGACAGAGGCTGTTCACATGACCAGCCCCCAATAAAAACCCTGGGTGCTGAATCTTTAACGAGCTTCCCTGGCTGGCAATATTTCACACACGTTGTCACAACTTGTTGCAGGGGGAATTAAGTGTATTCTGTGTGACTCCATTGGGACAGTACTCTGGAAGCTTGCACCTGTTTTCTCTGGATTTTGCCCAATGCATCTTGTTCCCTTGCTGATTTTACTTAGTATCCTTTCACTGCATAGTTGTGGCTATGACTATATGTTGAGTCCTGTGAGTCCTCCCAGTGAATAATCAAACCTGGGAGTGGTCTTGGGGACCCCCTTTAACATAGACCTACATGTAATAGCTAAAACTATAAAACTCTTAAAACAAAAAATAAGAATAAATCTTTGTGGCTCTGGGTTCCGCAAAGACATGACACCAAAATCATGCGCAACAGAAGAAACAGATAAATTAGATTTTGTCAAAATTAAAAACTTTTGTTCCTCAAAGAACACCATTAAGAGAGTGAAAAAAAACCATAGAATGGGAGAAAATATTTGCAAATTATATATCCAACAAGGGACTTATATCCAGAATATATAAAGAATCCTTGCAACTCAACAATAAAAAGACAAAAAAAAAAAAAAAAAAAAACAACCCACAATTACAAATGGGCAAAGGTTCTGAATTGACATTTCTCCAAAGAAGATAAACAAATGGCCCATAAGCACGTGAAAAGATGCTCAATATCATTAGCCATCAGGGAAATGCAAATCAAAACCACAATGAGATACCACTTCATACCCAGTAGGATGTCTAGAATCAAAAAGACAGACAATTATAAACAAGAGTTGGCGAGGAAGTGAAGAAATTAGAATCCTCATATGTTGCTGGTAGGAATGTAAAATAGTACAGCCCCTTTGGCAAAGTTTGGCAGTTTCTCAGAATGCTAAACATAGTTACCATATGACCTAGCACTTCCACTCCTAAATATATATCCAAGAGAAATGAAAATATAAGTTCATACAAAAATTTGTACACAAAGGTTCATAGCAGCATTATGCATAGAAGCCAAAAAGTAGAAACAATCTAGGTGTCCATCAACAGATGAATGGATAAATAAAATATGGTGATCAATATAATAATGATGCTATTCAGCAATGAAAAGGAATAAAGTATTGAAACATGCTATAGCATAATGAACTTTGAAAAAATTTTATGACGTAAAGGATAAAATACACTGAGGAAAGTGGTTATTTGACAGCTTAGATTCAGAAATCAATATAAAATAGAAGACAATAGAAATATTTTCTGAGAAAAGAATTCATATTTTATTTTGGGCCAAATGTGTAAATCACAAACCACTGCAATGTAAAAGAGAAAAGTATCCCCAAACATTTCTGTTGGCAAGTGATTATCACATACACTGAACTGTCAAGTAGATGAACTGCCATTTAATTCATCTTCATTGTCTTGTCTCTACCACCGAGATCCTAGGCTGCTGATAGTGGGGTCAAACCAGAAAGGGTATGGGTCTGATAGAGTACAATTCAGACCATTTTCCAAACCAAATAACAATAGTTTTGAGTTTTTTACATTAAATTTTCTTCTATACCTTTGTCCTCTATTAATATAGATATGACAGCCTTGGCCAAGTCTTAATTCATTACAGGGTATTTGGTTAAAGTTAACCAAAATCCTAATATTACTTTCAATAGTTTTCCATTTTATGTTTGGTCGTCACCTGGCCTAAATCTCTTTAGCCTGAGCAATCTGAAATTATAGGCCATTATGAATCATTGATTTAAACCAAAGAAATTTAATTAGAGATCAGTCTTCCTAAACTGTAAGCTTCATGAGGGCAAGGACCCCATCTGTTTTGTTCACTATTGTATCTCCAGTGCCTGGCACAAAATTAGCACTCAATTAATATTTACTAAATGAATTAATAATCAGAAGAACAGCTAACTCACTGGTTTTTAATCTTAAAATACATCAGAATCATTTAAAGAGCTTATTAAAACACAGATTACTGGGCCAGTATGCCTAGGGTGAGGACTAAAAATTTGCATAGTAGGCATGTAATAAATTATATTAGTTGAAAGAATGAATGAATACACAGATACTTAACAAATACTTATTAAATTGAATTTTGTTTTCTGAAATGGAAAAGAGGTTGAACTCCCTTCCCTGCCTTATTGGGAAAAAAATGGAAACACTTCACCCACATATATGAAAGTGCTTTATACTTAGCTTAGTTCTTAATTAATTTTGTTTTTCTTTTTAGTCAACCAGTATATGTCATGATTTATACAACATGTTTTCAAAGCACTTGTGAATGGCATATAATACAAGATAACAGCAGTTACCAGAAAAGGCGGTGACATCAAATCTATACCCAGGGGATGACCACCATTGGACTATGAAAAAAAAATTGAGAAAATAAAATTTTAAAAGGCATGAGGCAAGGCAACTGTTACTTGTGTTTCTAAAAGTTATTAGTAGAATCAAAGTACAGACTATTTAAGTAACTAGCCAGCATGATATCATTAAAAAGCTGATGAAATAACCTTACTCTAGAAGTCATGGTAAAGGGTAAAATAAATAAAACTACCTCAAAAATGTTTTTTCCATAATGAGAAACGAGGGCACTGGTGAGTGGTAGAGAAAAGGGCTTAGAACAATACAAAATGCCAGACAGGCAGGTGAGGATGGAAATCAATATTTAGAAGTAAGAAAGTAACAAAAGTTTAGGGCTCTGAATCCTCTAAATTATAGTTCTAACGATTTTGGCTCCCTTGAAGACCTATAGATAGTAAATGTGTAGAAAAAAGCCTAAATGATGTAGCTGGGTAGGTCAAGTCTTTTTTTTCTTTTTCTTTTTAAATTTATTTATTTGTTATTTCAGCATATTTTTTTTCTCTTTTCTTTCTTTTTTTTTTTTTTATACAAGAGACAGGGTCTCACTCTACTGTCTAGGCTAGAGTGCAGTGGCACAATCACAGCTCAGTATAACCTCAAACTCCCAGGCTGAAGCGACCCTCCAGTCTCAGCCTCTCTAGTAGGTAGGACTATGGGTGTGCACCACCAAGTTTTTTTTTTTTGTAGAGATGGGGTCTCGCTACATTGCCCAGGCTGCTCTCAAACTCCTGGCCTCAAGGGATCTTCCCACCTCGGCCTCCCAAAGCGCTGGGATTATAGGCATTAGCCACCACACCTGGCCAGTAAGTCAAGTCTTAATATCATATTAATCTAGCTGGGAACATGCACTTTGAGTTCTAAATATATAATGAACTTGTAAGTAATACTCTGTGACTATAAACAACTATAAAATATTTAGCCAATCACTCTCAACCAAAATAAGGACGATTTACTAATAACATCAGTTTAACTATTCAATATTCAATGTATAATTCTTTCACCTTTCGAATAGGAAAATGTCCAGATTACTCAAATTATCTGGGAAAAAATTGTAAAGTGAACACTTTTAAAAAAAAAACAAAAAACACAAGGCCTGTTCTTATTCCATTCCATTCTTGTTCTTGCATAAATGTAAATGTCAAAGGGTATTTGATCAGTGTATTCGAGTTTATTTCAAATTAAGCTTTAAGCATTGGATCATTTTCCTCCTAAATTGTTTCTGATTCCTTTTTAAAAAAACAAACAGCTGTGAATGGTGGCGCATGTCTGTAGTCCCAGCTACTCAGGAGGCTGAGGCAGGAGGATCGGTTGAGTCTAGAAGTTCTGTCTGTAGTGCACTATACCGATTGGGTGTCCACACTAAGTTTGGCATCAATATGGTGACCTCCCAGGAGTGGGGGACCATCAGATTGCCTAAGGAGGGGTGAACTGGCCCAGGTTGGAAACAGAGCAGGTCAAACTCTTATGCTGATTAGTAGTGGGATCGCGCCTGTGAATAGCCACTGTGCTCCAGCCTGGCCAACATAGTGAGATCCCATCTCTAACAAACAAAGCCAAACCACCCCCCAAATCTCCATTTCATCTCTCTCCTTCTGAAGGTGTTTTAATACTGTGAGCTATCACAATTCTATTTTGAAAGTAAGAGGAGTGGTTTTAAGCTTTTCATAAAAAGGGCTTCTAGGAGAGACCAAATGAGTACGTTCTCAACTTCAAGATCTTGAAACCATATGATTTCCTAGGATTTTAAAAAAAGGTATAGAAATCTGTGTCAACTATTTCCTTGTAGGATGTAACAACTCCATCTATTTTCACCTGTAGGAAAAAGTAAGAGACTATAATATCATGTTTAGTGACTCCCAGTGACTCCCAGAATGATTTAGGTGCTTCTCCTCTATTTGTCCTCAACACTTTTTGTATAACTTGTTAAAGAAAAAATTATTCAATGACACTTGTTAAAGCATGGTAAGGAAGACTTTATTTAGGACCATTGTGGTAGGTATAGGGACCACTGCAACTGGGGTCTTGCAGTGGAGGAGAGAGATTGGGCTCAACTCTAAATATAACATGGGCAAGCAGGAATTTATAGCCAAGGGGTAGTGTGGGGGATCAGTGGATGGAAAATTAGTAACACTAGAAAATACTGGGGTAAGACAGATTCTGGTTAAACTGACCTAACAGGATTCTTGTTAAAGACAGGCCAGGGTGATCAGACATCATTTGGGGGGTGGTGGAGGATAAGGAACCTGATCAGATATTGAGGATGATCAGGCATCAAGGATAATCAGACATTGAGGATAGAGGGTTCTAGGTAAAATGACTTAGCCAGGTTTTTTTTTTGCTAAAATGGGATTTTACAAGGAAGTGCACAGATGGGCTTAGGAGAAGGTTCAGAAGCCTGACTAAAGTTTGGCTAAACAAAGACTCTTTTTCAAGGCAATGATAAAAGTCAAATTTGGAGATAATACCTGAAAACGAATTTAAAAAATAAGGTCCTCACCTAATCTCATGTTCTCTCTAGTAGCTATTCTTAAAAATAAGAAGTCTAAGTCTAGTTTTATAAAGAAAATTAATTACCAAATTGCATGTCAGTCCTAATAGCAGAAACTCAGGATTTCAATTTCTTGCTATCAAATGCAAGTTGCTTTCCTTCTACAATTAGCAAAGTAGTTCCAGAAAAATGAAAGCTAGTTAAAAAATGATTGTTATAAAGGAGATTCAAATAAGCTACTCCATGGCTTGTTACCTTATTTGTAAAAAGGCCATGAGCTCATGCATGTTATATAGAACTAAAGGCAAGCTAAACTATGTTAAAGGATCTCTAGTTATTTCACCTGGCTTTCAGCTGAGATAGACAGTCTATGAAATTCCACCTGAAAAATAAATGGCTCAAATTAAACGCAGGATATGAAATAATGGATCCCAACAAAGTTTGATTCCAAAAGAATATTCTTAAACATAGCAATATCCCAGCTAATCTCCCAAGTAGTATCTTACCTGCTTTATCTCACTTTTTAACTGCATGATCCCAGTTCGTTCTGTTTTGGTTGCTCCAACAGCACCAATCTCGTGGATAGAAATAGCAGGACTGACGTTCGAATCAGTGGGACGAACTATACATAGCATGAAAGATTCAAGAGAAAGAGAGAGGATAATCAAATACAATTTTTTCTCTAGCATGTTAAAAAGACTTAGATGTATGTCCTTATTTTTAACTTAATTTTAAAAATTAATTATAACCTTGCTATTTAAACGGTGGTCCATGGACCAGCAGCATCTGTACCACCTAGTAGTTTGTCAGAAGAATCTCAGGTCCCACTCCAGACTTACTAAGTCAGAATGTGCATTTTAGCAAGATCCCCAGCTTGAGGAATACTACATTATACCTTTTTTTTTTTTTTAATTACTCTAAGGTCTGACATCCATCCATTTGACCTTATATATCAATTTATCCTAAGCCTGAAAGTTGAGCGTGAGAGATAACCCCTTTTCATTTGCTCTGCTGCTTTAGGTATGTGACACCAAATACTGCCTAAACCATGAATGCAGGTGGAAGATTAGTTTGTGATGAACTCTGAGATATATTTAAATCTAAAGTTGAAAATATACATAAGATGTATTATAAGCAGCTACACATATACATACATATACAACATTGCAAGTGCTACTGAATTACTGGCAATTAGAATACAAGACAGTTTCAGAAGATATGCGTTGCTAGTTGTCCTAAAGCAGAGACATGAAGTAATGTAAGGGAATGAATAAAAAACTTAAAAACAAAACACGATAGTAAGCAATCCACTTAGTTCATATATCATTATTTAAGGAAAAAAATGAGACACATAGTAGTTTCCTAATCTTGTTTCAGAAGACAGCTTTGCTTTTAACTGTTTTATATATTGGGGTTCTATTTATTTGTGGTAGAAGGTTTCTCTGATGAAAGAAAAACCATTTTAAAACCAATAAGGCACTTAAACCAAAGTCAGAAATGGAAATTCAGTTATTTAATCTCACCGCTTCGTTCCACTCCAAACTCCTTGCCACTGAGAATGTGATGCAGGAGATTCTTCATGGCTGAAGGACTGAGATTCATCAGGCCCTCTGTGGCTTCCTCAGCTAGTCAGCAGAAACATTAGAACAGAAGGACTTCAATTTGCCTGCCATTCCCTCCCTCTTTTTCTCTATTTCCTTACTTGCTTAGAATTTCTGAGTCCCTCGATTAGAAGGATAGAATTACAAAATAAATTGCTAGTACCATATTGCTTGGATATTCACACTGCAATAAATTCCTAATTATTTAAGGACTGACTATCCAGTTTGTGGATTAGCCAGGTCATTGACTTCTTCTTCACCACCCTCCTCCACACCATTAGGGTACTCAGAATCCTTATTTGAAAGTGGTAAGAATAAAAGAACAATGGAATTGGAGGCCATTTAGAAAAGGCAATGAATGTATGTATGCAGATGGACTTGAATACTTAAAACTTCTCAGTGTAGAAATATAGAGACTTAAAGGAGAATAGATATGAATCCATGAAATGATGAAGAATATTGAGAGGATAACTTGAACTTGTTCATCAACATCAGACACTTATTAAGAATTTACTACAGGTAGGTCATCATTTTAACTAATGTTAGTATAAACAAGTATGACATGGTACCTGACCTTGAGAGGCTGACCATCTATTTGAGAGAGGTGGAACATGTAAACAAGATAAGCAACAAGAAACCACTGTATGTACTAAATGTGAAATGAGAGGTATATACAATAAGTGCTTTTGAAATCAGAGGAGACATCATTCTTCAAGGATGGGGATTGATAAATAGCGGGAAGTACTGTTGAAGTAGTAGGTAGAAGCCAGACTGTTGAGGGTGTTGAATATCAGACCCAGGGATTTTTGACTTTATCCTATAGGGAATAAAGAGCCATGGTTTTGATGAATCCATAGGAGAGCAAGATCCATAACAGGAAAAGTGAAGAATGTTCACTCATTGAGGTTTATTAATGATCAATCACACCCTCTCATAAAACATTCCTTGATACCACAACTAGAGAATACTATATGATACGTTTATCTATAACAATGTGCTGAACTGGAAATTATTTGAAATCAGAAAGACTTGAAGTTAAATTTCACTATTTACTAGCTTGATATTACTTTGGGCAAGTTACTTAACCTCTCTGAGGTTATTGGTAAAAGTGGGACAATAATACCTTCTCCAGGATTGTTGTAAGGATTAAATGAGACAATCTATGTAAATATAAAGCAAAAAGTACAGTGTCCAGCATATGGTAGGTATAAAATAATTGTTAGCTCTCTTCCTTCAAAGGGTTATTTAAATATAAATTATCTCATTTGTTTGATTTAGGTCTGACTCAAACCAATACATTTAGCTTCTTGTTAAAAGCTCAGTTAAAAGTCTTTTGGGAAAATTTAACTGAAAGAATGGCTAAAAATTGAGTTTTACAACTGTGATTTTATTTTTCTATGCCATCCCCATCTGTCTTATTTTGCCATTCCTGTTGAAATCAAACAAATACTAATGGAAAAAATGAGTCATGCCATAGGGGTCCTTTTTCCCCTTCATACTTTCATATATTTCTGCTCTGCAGCTTCCACAGGCCCCAACTATTTTTCAAACTAAAACTTTTATCTTGCCAAATATACCTTTAGTTCATTTCGAAGAGAATCTTGTCAAATAAACATTAATAAAATAGTCTTCCTTTATTCAATCATGATGCTGACTAGACAGAATACTGACACTATGATCCACTAATGTAACGACTCAATTTTGGTATCTAGAAGCTCCACTGCCTAAACCTGAACCCAACCTGGTTTGTCACACTCAAGTACTCTCCAGAGCACTCGAGGAGTTAGGAGAAATGAAGCTAGCTAAGAATAATTGGTTAAGCGGAATTTGGAGTGCAGAGACCCCAAGAAGTGGCATTTTAAAGTTGCAGAACTAAAATACAAATGGGTCATCATATCAACCCCTTGACTTGTATAAGTAGTGACTAACATGGGAACAAGATTGCCATATGCAGCCTCTGAACTATGAATAAAAATGTTTTAGCTTTCTTTCCTCCCTGATCCAAAACTCCATAGACCTACATTAAAAGCAAATTTCATCTAAAATAGTTACTGAATTGAGTACCTGAGCATCGAAGGGAGTGGGCTAGTTCTGTTGCCATAACTTGTATGATCAGGCCAATTCGAAGTCGAAACATTTCAGCAAAGAGGCCAGGCTGGGTTCGCATATACATGGCCAGATATACCATTATTTCCTGTACACAGAATGAATATAGACAAAAATTACAGCCCAGGTTTCATAATGCCTATTTAGTCATCTTTGGAAATTGCCAGATGAATTGAAAACAAACTTTAAAATATCAATCACCAGATTAAGCTTTATAATTCTGCTCACCTGTGTAAGGATTGAAATGCTCATGTCCCCTTCACTGGCTTCATCTATCAGCTGAGTAAGTGCCTCATAGGGCAGAGGTCTAAGGAACAAGACAGTGAAGACAGACGAAATTCTACAACCACTTAAACCTAAATATGTTGCAAAAATTAAAAAAGCTATTCCCAAGTCCATATCATTTCCTCAACATTTTATCATTAACAGTAGCATTCTGGTTCTTTCAGTCTTCAAAGCTCGTCCATTGCCTCCTCAAACCACCCTGGCCCATATCAACTCGGAAGAACTCTGTTCTCTCTTCTCTAAACCTGGATTGAATAAACCTTCAAAATTTTACTTAAAACTCACCCCATGATGTCCTTTTAGACCAGTCTTTCGTGGTTAGTTCTTGACAGGTAATTGTTATGGCTACAAAGTAACAAACTAATTTTAAGCTGTGCCTTTTTTATGGACACATAATATTTGTACATATTTATGGGGTACATGTGATGTATTGTTACATGCATGGAATATGTAATGATCAAGTCAGGGTATTTAGGCTATACATCACCTTGAATATTTATCGAGGTGTTGGGACCATTTCAAGTCCTCTCTTCTATCTACTTAGAAATATACAATACATTGTTGTTAACTATAGTCCTATTCTGCTATCAAACGTAAGAACTTATTCCTTCTAATTGTATGTTTGTACCCATTAACCAACCTCTCTTCATCTCCTCCCTACATAATGGAATACTATTCAGCCATAAAAAGCTGTGCCTTTTGGAAACCATTTTATTACTTTACAATCACATCTTAGAGAGTTGTATTGATTTTCTATAGTTTCATCAGTTCACACACACAAATACTCACATACACACTCACACATAGCTATACACACATCCTCCCACACTTCTGACTCTTCCGTTGACACAAAGCACTCTGGGGGCATGGACTATGCCATCTTCTTTTGTATTACCGACAGTGTCACAAAATTGATCTGATTTGTGATAAAGGGTTGTTTGCCAGGAGCAAAGGTTTATGGGTTGAATTGTGTCCCCCAGAATTTTTATATCGAAATCCTAACCCTTAGTACTTTGGAATGTTACCTTATGTGGAGACAGGGCATTTACAGAGGTAATTAAGTTAAAGTGAAGTTATTAGAGTGGGACCTAATTCTATATGACCGATGTCCTTATAAAGACAGAAAATTTGGACACATAGACATGCACAGAAGAAACATGAAGAGACACAGGGAGAAGACAGCCATCTACACATCAAAGACAGAGGCCTAGAACAAAGTCCCTTCTAACCTTCAGAAGGGACCAACCCTGTTGACACCCTGATTTGGACTTCTAGCTTCCAAAACTGTGAGAGAATAAATTTTTGTTGTTTAAGCCACCCAGTTTCTGCTACTTTGTTATGGCAGTCCAAGCAAACTCACACACAAGGTTAGGAGTATTTTTCTGAAAGTATAACTGGGACTTTACACATTGAACCTATGATGCATGGTCCTATGATCTGTCTCTCTGAGCCTTTGTATAGGAGTCTGAACCGGATCTTAGGGGTAACAGAAATCATGGACATAAACCAGGAAGGAGGTGGTATCCAGACATCAGCAAAGGTATCCCTGCTTACTTCTCCCTCATTTCTTCCTGATTAAGCTCTCTATCTAGAACATGTTTTGTTTACAAAATAAGCTTTTTACTACACTGGCTACAGAAGTAGAACTGGCAGGTAGAGGGAATACCTTGTTTTAAATTACTCCTTACTAGAAAAACAGATTTTTTTTGCTCACTTATGAATGCAGTTAGAATCCCTCTAAAAATATTTCTTGGAAATACAGCATGTTTGCAGATTTAAATTTTGGCACTGGCCTGACATGAGATTAAACAGATTTACTGTGGACGAGTTTTACTGGCATGGCTAGTGGCAAAAGGAAGACCAATGTATAAGAATTAAACTTCACATCCCAGCCTGTCACTTGACTCCCCCTCCCCTCCAGCCCAAGCTTATCCTAGGGCTATGGTCTTCAACCCCTGGGCTGCGGACCAGTACCCAGTACCCGTCTGTGGCCTGTTAGGAACTGGGCTGCACAGCAGGAGGTGAGTGGCAGGCCAGCCAACGAAGCTTCATCTGTATTTACAGCCAACTTCCCATGGCTTGCATCACTGCATAAGCTCTGTCTCCTGTCAGATCAGCAGGGCATTAGATTCTCATACGAGTGTGAACCCTACTGTAAACTGTGCATATGAGGGATCTAGGTCGCACGTTCCTTATGAGAATCCAACGCCTGATGATCTGAGGTGGAGCTGAGGTGGTGATGCTAGCGCTGGGGAACGGCTGCAAATACAGATTGTCATTAGCAGAGAGGTTCGACTGCACAATAAATGTAATGCACTTGAATCATCCCGAAACCATCCCCTTCCCTGCCATCTGTGGAAAAAGTGTCTTCCATGAAACCAGTCCCTGGTGCCAAAAGGGTTGGGGACTGCTATCTTAGGGCACTGTTTCCAACTGTAAGCTGTGGCAGACCTGAGACAATGGCAAGCTGATTACAGTTTTCTGGAAGGGGTGCTACCTCACTATGCTCTGTAAGTACCCATTTTTCCCCTTTGACTATGACTGCACCCCCGTTTTATTCCTTCTTGAGCAGCATGGGGTTGCATCATCAGCCCTGTGCTCCGGCCAGACACTTTCTTCCACCTCCTCTTTCCAGAGTATGGCTGACATCTTGTGGGTGCTAATTTCAGGTGCCCTGTTTGTTTTGTTCTTTGAATGGGAGGTTTGGAAAAACCTAGTAAGTAAAAAAAGTTTGAGTACTACTCCCTATGAGTTTTTCCTTTCACTCACTCACACCCTGTCATTACCAACATTCTCCCACTAAGTGTTTCTGATAGAAGTGCACACATATAGGACTTTGTCATCCATTGACAGATTAGGGCAAGAGAATTGTGGTAGGTCCACACAGCTTCCTAAAGGCTCAGAGAAAATTGATCAAATCCAACCATACTCACGCAGAGATAGTCTTTTCTCGAGGTTCTGGAGGGAGCCCAACTGTCAAATGTTTCTGGTGGGAGAGAAGGTCTGTGCAGGCCTAAGAAGAGACAGTATAACATTATCCTTTTCATAACACCTCAGGTTTACACAAACATTTCTCTTCTTAGCTCAGAAATCTTTGCTCCCCCTTAACTTAATGACATATCAAACTCTCTTCCTCAGGAAATATTAAATACTATGAAGATCAGAAAAGAAGGATTTCTAGGAAGGAACAATGAGATCTTTTCATTTCCAAGGAGGCAGGAACTTTTTTGTTTGTTTGGCTTTTGTCTTTCTTTTAAAAAATTTTAAAAATAATTTTATCAAAGAATCTAGTTCAAAAAAAGTCCTCTTTCTTTTTCTTTCCTGTTTTTGGCTTATCTTCATTCTTTAT
>NW_012133970.1:208349-209471 GCF_000956105.1 Propithecus coquereli | reverse complement strand
TTTTTTTATTTTTAACATTTATAGATTCATAATAGCTGTACATATTTATGGGGTATCTGTGATATTTTGTGCAAGCATACAAGGTGTAATGATCAAATCAGGGTATAGCCATCACTTCAAACATTTATCATTTCTTTGTGTTAGGAACATTCCAATTCTACTTTTCTAGTTATTTTGAAATATATAATGATCAAATCAGGGTATAGCCATCACTTCAAACATTTATCATTTCTTTGTGTTAGGAACATTCCAAATCTACTTTTCTAGTTATTTTGAAATATATAATAAATTATTGTTAACTATAGTTGTCCTATTGTGTTACTAAACACTAGATCTTATTCTTTCTATCCAGCTGTGCTTTTGTAGTACCCATTAATCAACCTCTCTTTATTCCCTGTCCTCCATACCCTTCCCAGCCTCCAGTATCTACCATTCTACTCTCTATCTCCATGAGACCAACTTTTTTTAGTTTCCACATATGAGTGAGAACATGCAACATTTGTCTTTCTGTGCCTGGCTTACTTCACTTAACATACATAATGTCCTCCAGTTCCATCCATGTTGTTGCAAGTGACAAGATTTCATTCTATTTTTATGGCTGAATAGTATTTCAGTGTGTACATGTACCACATTTTCTTTATCCATTCATACATCGATGGGCCCTTAGGTTGATTCCATATCATGGCAATAATGAATAGTACTGCAGTAAACAGGGGAGTGCAGATGGTTCTTCCAAATGCTGATTTCATTTCTTTTGGATATATACCCGGCAGTGGGACTGCTGGATCATATGGTAGTTCTATTTTTAATTTTTTGAGGAACTTCCATATTGTTTTCCATAATAGTTGTACTAATTTACATTCTTATTAACAGTATACAATCATTCCCCTTTCTAGGAGGTAGGAACTTTTAGCCTAGTATAAATTCTTATAGTTTATAATATCTCTATAAGTCTACAATTCTTATGATTTATTAATGTATATTTGTCATTCACAAACAAAAAGCTAACTGAATATCAGAAACTTTATGTGGTCAAGACAACATGTGAAATGATTAGAGGCTGTGGTTGCCTTAAAAAGCAATTAGAGGCCGGGCGCAGTGGCTCACGCCTGTAATCCTAGC
>NW_012133970.1:206427-206987 GCF_000956105.1 Propithecus coquereli | reverse complement strand
TTAGAGAAACCAATTTTTAAAAAGCACCCCCCCCATTTAGATGTGGCATAAATTCAAGTAGTATTTATAGTACCTCATCGAGTGCTTCTACTTTCTTCCTTAAGATCCCAGAGATGTATCGGATCAGGCCCCAGTGACGAATTTCTCCAACTTTGCCGTATAGTTCAGTAAGAAGCTCTCTGACTGTAGCACCCCCTTCATCATACAATTCAGTGTCCCAGTCAGGTCCTCTGGAATTTTACAGACAATACTACATTAATTATAAGCAAAGCCTCTGGCAACAATCTTTCCTTTTAGTGTTATAATGGATATACCTGTTTTTGACAGATCTCCCTGATTAAGAATCTAATGTAATTTACTAAGAGTCCTTGTAAAACCATGGTTAATAGTCAGCCTTGAAAACCAAACGTGTAGAAAAGAATAAGTCTTAGTTTCAGCTGTACTTTGACAAAATGTTATTCTTTTACCCTCTTCATGGGCTTCAACATAGCTGACATTAAAGACAAAGATTTAATGTACTGAAAGTTTAGAAAGTATGCTATACTTTGTGAACTAATGAA
>NW_012133970.1:204098-206022 GCF_000956105.1 Propithecus coquereli | reverse complement strand
GTAAGCAACGGACAAATTACAAATTGGGAAAAATACTTGCAATTCATAGGCCAATTTCCCTTATATAGAGAGAACTCCAACAAATAGATAAGAAAATAAAAAACAACCAAAGAAAACCTAGCAAAACAAATACTGGTGGCTTTTAAACAGAAGAAAAGGTACTCAACATCACTCATGATAAGAAAAATTTAAATTAGCACTACACCAAGATAACATCTTTAATCTACCAGGTTGTCAAAAGTCTGAAAATTTGTTAACACTGATGAGGCTTTGGGAAAACAGAAACCCTCAATATATTGTGGGTGGGATTGAAAATTGGGACAATTGCTCTGGAGGGCTGTTAATATTAAAAATATTGGGAAATAGCCTGGCAGTTTTTAAAATAGTTAAACATAGAGTTACCCTATGACCCAGCATTTCCACTCCTAGTTATATGCCGAACAGAAATGAAAACATATGTCCATATTAACTTGTACATGAATGCTTATACCAGTATTATTCGTAATAGCCAAAAAGTAGAAACAACTCAAATGTGCATCAACTGATGAATGGATAAATAAAATGTGGTATAGACATACAGGTAATAACATTTGGCAATGAAAAAAGTAAAGTACTGATACATGCTACAATTTGGATGAAACTTGAAAATATTATGCTAAATGAAAGAAGCCTGTCACAAAAGACTACATATACAGGACTCCACTTATATAAAATGCTCCAAATAAAGAAATCTATAGAGACAGAGAGTAAATTAGTGGTTGCCTAGGGCTGGAGGGAGAGGAGGATTGTGGGTTGATGGATAAAAGGAGTAGCGTTTCTTTTCAGGGTAATGAAAATGTTCTAAAATGGATAGTGGTGTAGGATGCACAACACTGTTAATGTATTAAAAGCCACTGAATTGTACACTTAAAAAACTTTTTTGATCTATCAATTCCATTTCTGGTTTACTTGTAGGATAAATTCCTTGACACATATGAAATGATGTGTTTGCTATAGGTTATTTGCCATAGCATTGTTTGTGATAGTGAATTCTGGAAACGACCCAAATGTCCATCAATAAGAGACTTGTTAAATAAATAATCATATATCAAATAATGAAATGCTATACAACTATGAAGAAAATATGAAATAGACCCAGATTGTGGCAGATTGTATTTTCCAAAATGGCTGCAACAATTTTCCATCCAATATGTTCTTCTTACAATGTGACTCCCATACTCATCCTGTCGAGAGGTGAAGTCTGTTCCTTTCCCTTGAACCCAGGCATGCTTGCAACTAAGGCAAAAGTGATGCTACAGGATTTCTGAGGCTAGGCCATACAAAGAAATACAGCTTCCACCTGGTCCTTTCTTAGGACCCTCACTCTTAGAACCATGCTGTGAGGAAGTAGAGTGACACATGAGGAGGTCATTTGTGAGTGTTCCAGCTGTAAGTAACCCCAGCTAAGGTTCTAACCAACAGCCAGTATCAACCCCCAGACATATGAATGAGCAAGCCTTGTAATGACTCCAGCCCCAGACACTGTCTGACCAAATGCAATGAGAGACCTCAGGTGAGAACTGCCTATCTGAGTCCAGGCAAGCCCCAAAACTGTGAAAGCTAGCTTTAAAAATTTTTATTATTTTAAGCCACTGAGTTTTGGGGTGATTTGTCATGAAGCAATAGATGATTGGAATATATATGTAGCAATCTCCAAAATACATAGTTTAAATGAAAAAAAGCAAGGTACAGAGCAGCATATATACTATGCTACCATTTGGGTAAATAGGGGTAAAAGTATCCACATATATGTCTGTATTTACCTACATATGCATAAAATGTCCCTGAGAGGATGCACAAACATGCACACATACAAAGCATTGACTTTCCATGAAGAGGGGAACTGGGTATCTGTGGAAGAGATGTGGGAGAAAGACATTTTACC
>NW_012133970.1:200985-202793 GCF_000956105.1 Propithecus coquereli | reverse complement strand
GAGGTATGAAGGTAGACATCTATAGGCTGTGTTTTGGGTATGATAAGTAGACTGTTTTTAGTGAAAGCATTCACATTGTGAGGTAGCAATGGTAGATAAAGGTTGAAAGTCAGACCACAGAGGATGTAGATTTGACCATCAACTCCGTGTAGTAGTAGTGATGCTGTAGGCAGAGGCAGAGGACAAGGAGCAATTTATGATGATGCAATTTCAGTCTGGGTGACTTTAAGTAATGATGATATCATGAATAGGATCAGGAAAGACAGAAGTAGTAGGTTTCTGGTAAAGAAAATGAATTTGATTTTAGACATGTTGAATAGGAAGATACATATAAAAATAAATTCCAGGCAGATTAAAGACCCAAAAATTTTTCAAAAATTATTGAAGGTATTTAAATATTTTTAAATTCTGGGAGGGAAGAAGGTCCCCTGTACATGAAAAGAAACCCAGAAGTCAAAAAGGAAAAGATCAATAGATTTGGCTATATTAAAAACTAAACTTTACATAGAGAAAGGCATATAAACAAAGTTAGAAAGCAAATTCTTTGGACAAAATATCTGCAACATATATAACAAAAGGGTAATACCTAATATCAATAAGAAAAATATAAATAATCCCATAGAGAAATAAACCAAGGTTATGAACAAACAATTCACAGAAGGAATACTCACCAATAAACATAGGAAATTGAACCTCCCATTCTTCTACTCTTAAGTCCACAGGGGGCATTAGACAGAATTCCAAGTGTATTAAAAGCCACAAAACACATAATACACAATCTACTCCAGTGGTTTGATATCACTTGGAGTATTATGAGGTTGTTAAATATGAAATGTCTGATTTCTAATCAAAAGTTTAATTTATTATATTTCAAACAAGAAGCAGTACAATTAATGGGAGTAAGTGCCTAAACTATCTACACAGTTTTGCCATCTTAACAGTAGCTTGTTTACGCAGCAGCAAAGAAGCTGGGAGAGCAAGTGTCAATGAAATCACAAAAGGCGTTTTCCACAGCTTGTTGAGAACTGAATATTTTTCCTTGCAAGAAGTGGTCCAAAGCCTGGAAGAAGTTGTAGTCTGTTGATTCAAGGTCTGATGAATACGGTGGATAACAGAGAGTTTCCAAGTTCACCTTCTGCAGTTTGAGCAGCATGTGGTTGAGTGTTGTCTTGCAAGAGGACTGGCCTGTTTCTATTCACCAATCTCGGCTGCTTAATCGCAAGCATCTTCATTATTTCATCCAACTAGTTGCAGTAGACATCTGCTGTAATGGATTGACCAGGTTCATGAAGCTGTAGTTGATAATACCAGCGCTGGACCACCAAACACATACCATTAACTTTTTTGGATGAATATTTGGTTTTGGACTGTGTTTCGGCACTTCATCTTTATCCAACCATTGTGCTGAATGCTTGTGATTGTCAAAAAGAATCCATTTTTCATCCCCACATGTAACAATACAATGTAGAAATGGTTCACCTTTATGTCGTGACAGCAAAGAAAGGCAAGCTTCAAGATGATTTCTCTTCTGATGTTTGTTTAATTCATGCAGTACCCATCTATCCAGCTTCTTTACCTTGCCAATTTGTTTCAAATCCACCTTTTTCAAATACTTT
This sequence comes from Propithecus coquereli, assembly GCF_000956105.1. NCBI lineage: Eukaryota > Metazoa > Chordata > Mammalia > Primates > Indriidae > Propithecus > Propithecus coquereli. Next base: position 201,177 of record NW_012133970.1, on the reverse strand, counting down.
GTTGATATTTCAAGCTGTCTATGCTGCACTGGTTCCATGACGGAACTCATATTCAAAAATAACATGTATTTTTGGCTTATTCATGATTTCACAAAAATTGCTTTAAAAAATTTTTGAAATCACAAGCCAAAATGTGTGTTGAAAGAATGAGGATGTACCTTCACGATAAAAAACAAACAAACAAACAAACAA
>NW_012133970.1:200181-200505 GCF_000956105.1 Propithecus coquereli | reverse complement strand
GGATGCACAAACATGCACACATACAAAGCATTGACTTTCCATGAAGAGGGGAACTGGGTATCTGTGGAAGAGATGTGGGAGAAAGACATTTTACCATTTTACTGTATATCCTTTTGTACTTTAAAATTTTTGAACCATGAGAATATATTATCTATTCAATATATTAAATTTAAAAACATGAAATAAAAAATGCTATAGAAAGAGTCATCAATGGATGCAAAAATCAGTGAGTAAAAGTTTGAAGAGTGGCCGGGCGCGGTGGCTCACGCCTGTAATCCTAGCACTCTGGGAGGCTGAGGCGGGTGGATTGCTCAAGGTCAGAAG
>NW_012133970.1:185600-189024 GCF_000956105.1 Propithecus coquereli | reverse complement strand
TGACTGTTTCCTTTGCTGTGCTTTTTAGTTGGATATAATCCCATTTGTCTATTTTTGCTTTTATTGCCTGTGTTTTTGAGATGTTAGCCAAAATATCCATGCCCAGACCTTCATCATGTAGCATTTTCCCTTCCAGTAGTTTTCTTCTAGTAGTTTCATAGTTTTGGGTTTTACATTTAAGTCTTTAATTCACTTTGAGTTAAGTTTTGTATAAGGTTAGAGATAAGGGTCTAATTTCATTCTCTTATGTGTGGGTATCCAGTTTTCTCAATACCATCTATTAAAGAGACTATGCTTTCCCCATTGTGTGTTTTTGGCACCTTTGTAAAAAATCACTTAGCTGTAAATGTGTAGATTTATTTCTTGGCTCTCTATTCTATTCCATTGGTTTATGTGTCTGTTTTTATGCCAGTACCATGCTGTTTTGGTTATATAGCTTTGTATTAATAGTATACTTTGAGGCCAGGTACTGTGATGCCTCCAGATTTGTTCTTTTTGATCAAGATTGTTTGGGCTATTCAGGGTCTTTTGTGGTTCAATATGAATCTTAGGATTGTTTTTTCTATTTCTGTGAAGAATGTCATTGGAATTTTGATAGGAATTACATTGAATCTGTAGATTGCTTTAGGTAATATAGACATTTTAGCAATATTAATTCTTCCAATCCATCAACATAAGCTGTCTTTCCATTTAATTGTCTTCAGTTTCCTTCATCAATGTTTTATTGTTTTCATTATAGAGCTATTTCACCTTGATTAAGTTTATTCTTAGGTATTTTTATAGCTATTATAAATGGGATTGTTTTCTTGATTTCTTTTTCAGATGACTCACTATTAGCATATAGAATTGCTGCTGATTTTGTATATTAGTTTTATAACCTGCAACTTTTCTGAATTCATTTATTAGTTCTAACAGCTTTTAGTGGAATGTTTAGGGTTTTATATGTATAAGACCATGTTGTCAGCAAACAGGAACAATTTAATTTCCTCTTTTCAAATTTGGGCACCTTTTATTACTTTCTCTTGCCTAATTTCTCTGGCTAGGACTTCCAGTACTATATTGAATGGAGTGGTCAAAGTGGGCATACTTGTTCCAGATTTTAGATAAAAAGCTTTCAACTTTTCTCTGTTCAGTATGATGTTAGCTGTGGGTTGGTCATAGGTGGACATTATTGTTTTCAGGTACATTCCTTCTATATCTAATTTGTTGAGAGTTTTTATCACGAAGGGATGTTGGATTTTGTCAAATGCTTTTTTTGCATCTACTGAAATTATTATATGGTTTTTGTCCTTCATTGTGTTAAATGTGATGTATCACGTTTATTGATTTGCATATGTTGAACCATCCTTGCATCCCTGGGATGAATCTCGTTTGACACTTAATGTGCTATTGTATTTGGTTTGCTAGTATCTTGTTGAGGATTTTTGCACCTATGTTCATCAGGATACTGGACTTTAGTTTTCTTTTCTTTGTTGTTGTGTCCTTGTCTGGTTTTGGTATCAGGGTAATGCTGACCTCATAGAGTGAGTTTGGAAGAATTCCTTCCTTTTTAGTTTCTTGGAACACTTTGAAAAGAATTGGCATTAGTTCTTCTTTAAATGTTTGGTAGAATTTAGCAGCGAAGCCATCAGGTTCTGGGTTTTTCTTTGATGGGATACTTTTTATTATTGAGTCAACCTCCTTATTCATTATTGGTCTGCTCAGATTTTCTATTTCTTCATAGTTTGATCTTGGTAGGTTGTATGTGTCCAGGAATTTTTCCATTTCTTCTAGGTTTTCCAACTTGTTGGTACATAATTGTTCATAATAGTCCCTAATGATCTTTTGTATTTCTGTGGTATCGATTATAGTATTTCCTCTTTCGTCTCTGATTTTATTTGTTTGGTCTTCTTTTTTCTTTGTCTAGCCAAAACTTTGTCAATTTTGTTTATCTCTTCAAAACACCAACTCCTTGGCTGAGCATGTTGGCTCATGCCTATGATCCCAGCACTTTGGGAAGCTGAAGCAGGAGGATTGCTTGGGGTTGGGAGCTTGAGACCAGCCTGAGCAAGAGTGAGACCCTATCTCTACAAAAAAATAGAAAAATTAGCAGGGTATGGTGGCACATGCTTGTAGTCTAAGCTACCTGGGAGGCTGAGGCAGGAGGATCACTTGAGCCTAAGAGTTTGAGGTTGCAGTGAACTATAATGACATTGCTGCACTCTAGCCACAGCAACAGAGTGAGATCCTGTCTCAAAAACTAAAACAAATCAACAACAAAAACCCCCATCTCCTTGTTTTGATGATCTTTTGTATCTTTTTTTTTTTTTACTTTCTATTTCATTTATTTCCATACTGATCTTTATTATTTTTTTCCTTCCCTAATTCTGGGTTTAGTTTGTTCTTGTTTTTCTAGTCCCTTTAGGTACAACATTAGGTTGTTTATTTGAGATCTTTCTACTTTTTTGATATAGGCATTCATTGCTATAAACATTCCTCTTACAACTGCTTTTACTGTATCCCATAGGTTTTGGTATGTTTGTTTCCTCTTCAGTTGTCTGAAGAAACTTTGTAATTTTCCCCTTAAATTCAACAATGATCCATTGGTTATTTAGGAGCATGTTGTTCAATTTCCATATAATTGTGAAGTTTCTGAGGTTTTCCCTGTTACTGAGTTCTACCACAGCGGTCAGAAAAAATACTTGGTATGATTTTGATCTTAAATTTATTAAGACTTGTTTTATGGTCTAATATATAATCTATCCTGAAGAATGTTCCATGGGAAGTTGAGAAGAATGTGTATTCTATAGCTGTTGGATGGAACGTTTTGCAAATATCAGTTAGGTCCATTTGGTTTAGTGTACAATTTAAGTCCAATGTTTCTGTGTTGATATTCTGTCTTGGTGATCTGTCCATTGCTGAAAGTGGGTTGTTGAAGGTTTAGATCTATTAATGTTTGCTTTATATATTTAGGTCCTCTGATGTGGGATGTATATATGTTGACAATTGTTACATCTGCTTGCTGAATTGACCGCCTTATCATTATAAAATAATCTTCTTTGTCACTTTTTGTAGTTTTTGACTCAAAGTCTATTTTATCTGATATAAAATAGCTACTCCTGCTCTCTTTGGGGTTCCATCTGCATAAAATATCTTTTCCCATCCCATCACTTTTAGTCTTTGTGTGAACTTAGAGGTAAAGTGAGTTTCTCGTAGCAGCATATAGTTGGCTCTTGTTTTTTTAATCCATTCAGCTACTCTATGTCTTTTGACTGGAGAATTTAATCCATTTACATTCAAGATCATTATTGATAGGTAAGGGCTTACTACTACCATTTTAAAAATTGTTTTCTAGTTCTTTTGTAGTACCTTTCTTTCTCTCTTCCTGTCTTCCTTTGTAGTTAAGTGATTTTCCTTAGTAGTATATTTTGATTCCTTGCTTTTT
>NW_012133970.1:172380-183290 GCF_000956105.1 Propithecus coquereli | reverse complement strand
CTATATTGAGGACACACTATAAGGCAAGCAGTGGGTTATATTCTGAGGCTAGAAAGAAAAATAAAACATACTCAATGATCTTGAGGAGCTTAGTCTAGTGGGGTGAGATACATACAAAAAAATAACGTGGAAATATAGTAGTAGCAGTTTGTATAGTGCATTATAGAGGGATACATAAGGAGCGGGGGGTAGGGGAGGGAAAGGTTTCACAGATTACTTCTTGGAGGATATGTTATGAGCTGAGTTTTATTGGATGAGTACAACTCAGCCTGGTGAAGACGAGGAGGAAGAGAGTTCCATGCAGAGATAATAACATGAACAAAGGCATAGAAATGAGAAACAGCATAACGTTGGTGGAAAACTGTGAGTACTTTAGTGTTTCTGGAATATCAATTTTAGGTCAGAAAATGGTGAAAGAGGAGTCTAGAGGGTAAGCAGGAACTTTATCATGGAGGTTCTTAAATGACATATTAAGGATCTCAAACATTTTCCTTTGTTTAAAGGAAGCAAACTGAAACATTTTAAATAGGGAAGAGACTTGGTAAGATAAGTACATTAAAATACTATTTTATAGAATTAGAAGACCAAGATTTGGCAACCTCTAATGAAATAATGGATCTTAGGTAATGACCACCGATGGCTGCTAAAATCCTTAGGAGAAAAGCTAACGAGGAACTTAATTAAAAATGGCTAGATTAGGCTAATAATGCCTGATGAATCTTAACATGACAAAAAGAGCAACAACCAGGCATGATGTGCCTCCAGATGTGATATAATAGGAAGTATAGAGCACCACCTATGAAGTTGTCTTGCCTAAAAAAATCGAACCTGGATCTATCAAGCCTATAGATCTTACTACCAATTTATAGGTAATACAAAGGAGAGAGGTACATGTTAAACAACATCATGAGGATATAATATGCAAAATGCAGAATGCGGAAAACTCTACAGGACGAAAAAGACTAGGCTGCCCCCTCCTAGTCTTTTGTCTAGAAGGAACAGGTTTTTCTCCTTGGGGTTTTTGTTGTCTACACACATTGGTGTTTCTTAGGTTGCTGGCTTCTCCAGGACTCAATATAGGACGTATGAGGCAAAAAGAAAATCCAGCAACCTCATCGCCATGTTGGTCCTCGGATCCTGAGATCCTTGGCTGGTCTGCCTTCTCTCCACCTTTCAGAGATTTATTATGATTGTTTTATAAATGTTCTCCTGTACTTAGAATCTATTTAGACATGCATCTACTTTATCTTGTCCGGAACCAGAAGTCCCACTGAGGTTATGTTTTAAGAGACTGCTTATCTTTTACAGATAATACTGAAATATTTAGGAATAAAATAATATCTGATATCTTCTTCAAAATAATCCAGGGGAAAGAGAGAGTGAGAATATAGATGTAACAAACAGTATTAGCCACGTGTTAATAACTGTTCAGGCAGGGTGATGGTTCCCATAAGCATTCATTATACTATTCTCTCTACTTTTGTTTAAGTTTGAACACTTCTATCATAAAAAGCAAAAAAGAAAAGTTACTCTCCCTCCTCTATGTATTATGGGCTTGAGGAGAAAAAGATGGAAGTAGAAAGACTGTTAAGAAATTGTAACAATAGTCCTAGTGAAGGATAAATGCCTGAATGAAGGCAGCAATACTAGGGATGCAAAAGAAAAGTATTTAGAGATAAAACTGGCAAGACTTGGTGATTAACTGGATGCAGGCAGTAGCTTGATGATGAGGTAGGTGTTGGCTCCAATAATGGAGATAAAGAATTTAATAGAGTCTGACTCCATTTTTGATGTTTGACTGCTGACAGCTTTCCAGTCCCACCACTCCCCTTTCCTTTTCCCTCCGTATCTGGGAAGGTGATAAGACAGTCCAAGTGCTCCTTCCTTTGGTGCCAGTCAGAACTCTCACCCTCTAATTATAATAAAACCTTAAATCCAGTCTCCTTTCCCTGCTCTCTCAAGCTTTTTGAGGAGCAACTTGAGAACCTTCTCTGCTCTCCCTAGAAAGCCTCATTATGTGAGTTATAAACATTTCACATCTTCTTGGTATGTGTATGGCATCATCAGTCTCAATATCCAAACCAAATTTAGGGGAAGGGGGTCCATCTTGCCTCTTCATGGTGACCACAACATGAAAAAGGAGGAAGAACACAATATTTTTGTGTGGGGGCATGAGGGGCAGGAAATAAAAGTTCAATTTAGACATATTGAATTGGAGGTACCTAGATACAAAGTACCTAGCAGGGTACCTGACACACAGCAAACACTAAAAAATGTTAGTTTCTTTTTCCTATAAGTCTCTACATTCTTCCTTCTTTTGAGTTAAGAATTTATCTGTAGATTTCACCAAATAATGGATGCTTTATAATAACCATAATAATAATACTTATCAGTTATTAATCACCTACTATGTGCCAGGCATTGTATTAGAGAATTTACAGGTATTATATAGTGGTTAACCTTTACAATAACTCTATGAGGTAGGTATAATTCACATTTCATAAATAAAGACAATTGAGGTTTTGAAGTCACATAATGCATAGGCTGCTAAACTATATTCAAATCGAGATTGATGAAACTCCAAAGCTGTACTGTATTACTATGCTATACTTTCTTTCTATATGAATTAAACCAGATTGATAATTTCCATCACTTACTTCATAGTATACAGCATGTAGAGGATATCAGCTTGTTCCTGTAAGCTTGAGGTCTCCTTCAACTGCAAAACCAGTGCTTTGAAGTCCACCTCCCCAGACTGGTCTCTAGGAATATGTATTTCCACACGAACAGAGGGAACCTTTATTTTGAGAAATGATAAAAAGAAATCAAATCCATAGTGCACAACTTAAATAATGCCCTAGAAATGAGTTATCTTTTTACCTATAAACATTTCCATAAGAACTTTCTAAATGTTGATGAAAAGAAAAGCAGAAATAATAAAACCTTCAAGACATATGATATAGCAATCTAATTTTCTTAAAGCTTGTCTAGAAAAACTTGCCCACTTTACAGGTGAACTGAAAAGGACATGTATCTTCACCAGAATAGCATTTTGCCTACCACTAGTTACTAACAGGTACCATAATAGCTAGTTCTATTATTTTCCATAAAGATGGCAGTTTTGCAAAAAGGTGATATAAATACCTCAAGTGCAGGTTTACCTGGTCCTCCTGTTGGGGATGGGGTGAGTCAAGTAAGTTGAATGAAGGCCGGGAAGCCTGTAATAACTTCATAGGAAGATACATGTGAACATCTGCAAGAGGTTGACATTTATGGGAAAGGTCAGATAATTAGGAGACTAATAAAAATGCACAGTTGACCTCAACAATGAGGTCACATATGAGTCAGTCTTTATAGAACAGGAATGAGAAATTTCTCCTTCCTTGGTAATATCAAAGAAAATAAATAAGAATATTAGATAATTTAAAGACTATCCAATTAATAAATAAATATATTTTGAATTGAATTTCTAGAATTGTAGCACTAGCTGGACATATAATATATTAAAGGTACTAATGTAATCAACATCACAATGGTGCTATCACTGACACTTTGATAGAAGAGCACATATAACAGAAAGAACCCAGTTATGTTTTAATTTCCCTGGGAAAATATCTGGCTGTTAGTGGTTGGATTTCCCTGAGAATAGTTGAATGGATGATCCTGTCTAGGGAATCAAAAAAATGTAGTGGCTGACCAACTTTGAGATATTCCTAAGACTTTTTTTACTTACAGTCCATTGTTGAAATACTTACCATAACCTCTAAGGAGATACTCTCTTGTCATTTTCACCATTTTATAGACACAGAAAGAGACACGGAGCTCAAATAACTGTTCGAGCAAGTAAGTAGCAGAGTTGTGAATTAAACTCAAGTTTCTTGATTCATAATTGAGAAGTATAACTTAATAAAGTTCATCTTTTCACATAAGCCCTTCTCAAGGGAGCATACTCAGAGGGTATACTAAGCTTTACCCTGTTATAATGTTAAATGAGTCTCCAGTGTCCATGTTTAATATCTTTGGTTAGTAATGAATGGTCAATAAAGTTTTAGACAACAAGAGCATGCATCTCAATCATTCTCATCATCTGTAAAATGTTAAATTCAGGTCTTCTAGGTATGGCCAAGGAGCCATTCTCTCCCTTCACATCCAGCTACCATAGGGCCATTGAACACTCTTAGGAACCATGACTACTCCTGGCAATGTGTGGTAGAACATATCTTCCACTGTAAATACAACTGAAGGAGGGTAGTGGTCATGGAGAAGAGAATGGCAAAGTTGTTAAGAATGAATACTGTATTTGACAAACACAAGTCTACATGGCTGGAACAACTGACTGTAAAATTTACAGCTAGCTTAAGGGAACCAAATGTAGCTTACTTAAGGGAGACTATCTCCCTTCTCCATTACATGGGTATCTTGTAAATAGTTTTTGCAATGCATTCTCTTTAAACAAAATTACTTCCACAGAAGTAATTTTTCCAAAGGAAAAGCCCTTTCTACCAATTTTAGCTATATGTTAAAATTGAATATGCTCCATGTGTCTTGTTCTGCCTCTTCTTACTATGTTACTGGCTAAACTAGACTACATCCACAGCAAAACTACACCCAATTCACTAATTTTACAAATATTTGAGTGTATACTATGTTCTAGGTGCTGTCAGAGCTGGGGATAAAGCAGTGAACAAAACAAAGTTCCTGCTTACATTTTAATCAATGTCCCACCCACATCCTGGGCTTCACATCATCCTGTGCCTGACTCTGGTGAGTCATGTCATTACTCACTCCGTACATGCAGCTCCTTGGCCTTGGTCACTAAGGACATTAAGTCGCGGGTTGTTTGCACAGTAGCTCGGAACCAATCTAGCCCTCCCTTCTGTGAGGTAGGGGCTAGTTTAGGATGGGGAGCAGTGTGCACCAAAAGGTGATCTAAATAACAAGCAACTTCATCACCACAGTGAGCTGCAAGGTGAGTGGGGGGAGGGAGAAGAGAAAAAAATGAATATTTTAGTTATTTTACAATTCTACCCCAGCAAATAGAATGACTGGCTCCTGTGCCCACAACGCAGCACCAGAAGTAGGTTGTTTTTAGCACATGGGAGAAAAAAAGCTTGTGATCATTATATAACTTCATAGCATTAAGATTTAGAGAGACTATGGCCATTTACCAGGACCTGCCTGTTCTTTAACTTTGCTGAGATAATGTTAGGGTTCCTTAAAGCAGTATGTACTTATCTGAGGACAGGTGGAGCAAGCATTTAATAATCTGTGTATGTGCGTGTGTGCATGTCGTGGTAGTGGTGGCACTGGTGGTGGCAGTGGTAGAGGAGAAGCAGAACAGGAACCTTCAAGTATGAGAAGACTTTTATGAGGAAGGGCTGGGGAATGGTAAAAGTTTTCCACCAAACATTGAGCTTAATTGTAGATAGACAGATTCTACAAAATAGCAGCTACAATTATTAATGAAAAAAACAATCTTTGTGTGGCATTGGTATAGAAAGGACTACTGGCCACACACTGGTCTTTTTAGTCACCTCATTTGTTTATTCACCAAATATTTATTGGCTTCTATGTACCAGGTAGTGTACTAGGTGCTGAAGTTTCAGTGGTGCAGAAGATAGATACTGATCTCTATCCTTTTGGGTTCCCCCTTCCCCACATACCTTCTATAACATGATGTCTGAATATGGGTAATAGAAACTAAAAGACCCTGTGAATGCTTAATAATTTATGCTTTATATGAATATTCACAGTGTTTACATCTGGAAAAGCATATTATGTGGATCAATACCAAAGTCTGCTAAGTCATCATGAGTCATCTGGTTTTTGACGATCTTCACTGATCTCTCCAGATGTCTTTCTGTGCTCTCATGTGACTAATGGGAACTAGCAGAGCTGTAAGAATGGAACTCATGTTCAGTGACATCCTAATGACAAAGATTTTAAACTTGAATACAATCTATATACTTGAGTGGAGGATTATGAAGAATATGGAGAAAAGCTCTCTACCCACAGGAGGGCTGGCAAGCAATAAACATGCGCATGTGAGACCACTGATGAGTAAACCCAGAGATGGGAAAGTGACTCAGAATGCTATAATATCAAATTTAGTAATACACGTCATCAGAAAGACAGATTTTAGAAAATAATCCAAGGGAATGGGTGCTACAGATGAAAATTACTACAATCTCAATATATGATTATTCTTGTCTAATTTTCAAAGCATTTTTTGCCCCAATAGATATCATGACTTTGGATATTATTGATAATAGTAAATAGCCTTATATTTAATGTACTTTTCAAACAAAGAAAACTATTTTAGATCTTAGAAAAACAAATACAGAGTGAATGAAGTGGTACTTAGCGAGTAAATGCCAGATAGGAAAATAGCCCTTCTGAATGCTAATGTGTTGGTCTATTGTACATGAGATTATGCTTGCTACCTCACTAAGGAAAGCAAATTTACTTTTTCTTTTCTGCAACACACTACTCTTAAGATAAAGAAATTGGTTGCCTTAAGATATAGGCTAACAGTCAAATACCCAGACAATGAAAGCAGGCAAACTATGTTTTAGATAGCTAGAAGAGTAATTCTCTCTTACTGGCCCTTCTTTCTCTGGGATTCAAACAACATAAGGCTTGCCCTGCCTAGGTCAGTATTTTAACACTGCAGGGCAGTGTTTCTCAGCCATTTTCAATCCACACTCCTTCAACGCTTTCTCACTATATCATCTTTGTATTCCTAGCAGCCAATTAGGTTTTGACTTTGCTGTGCTTTATTTGTCTATTTTGTAATATGAAAGCAATAGACATACCAAATAGGCTTTTTCAAACTACACAGAAATCCCCAGAGATTCTGGTATGCCTCTCCACTATTACATTAAAAGCACTCTAGTTAAATTTCATATTTTTATGCTTTTTAATGTCAAAAAGTAGTCCTGTATGTACATAATTTTCTTACTACACACTTGAATAAATATCTGTCACTCACCACTGCTTCTTTCCATTTCAAAATCACCAGCCACTTTAAATGTCTGGGAGAGAAATCTTCCCTAACCTTAGTAAAGAACAGTCCAACTCCATACTCCACAGTCACCACAGGGATATTAGACCAGAAACCAAAGGTAAGTAGAGGGATAAAAAGTAAAGCCAAACAAAAGTAGAAATCTAGGTGTATTAAACAGGAGTGAGGATAGTACACTGTGAGATTGCTGGCAGCATGAATTATTAAGGACGATGCTAAACAATATTTTGTATTTTTGTCTAGCCAGGCCAGCGCTTTCTGAAGCTTCCTTACCATTATAGGTTGAATCACAGTCATTTATCCAATTGCCAGATTCCAGCTCATCATAGTTGTCATCATAATCTTCACTGTACAGCTTACCCTCAGGTCCAGGGTCCATGAAGCTCAAATGTGTACAGCAAGATGTTGTCAGAAACTCTGACAATTTACCTGTTTGAACCCTGACAATTAGAGGGTAGATAGAAAATAGAAAATTAGGGGAGATTTTTTTAAAAACAACTCAATCTTAGTGGTAAGAGGATTCCTAGCATGTTTTGTTGGGGGATTACTAATGTTCATACATTAATATAAATTTTATAAAAGTAAAAATTTACAGCACTCCCAGGCATAGTGTACAGTTTAAATGGTTAGGGAACTGTGTTAATAAAGGCTACAATTATAGGTTAACATTTTACCGCAGATCAGTTTTGCTCTCTTCCATTGCCATATACTATGTTGCTAACTATGATAAACATCTGGCAAACATTTGCATTGGCCACTAGAGAAGCCAGGAGACAATGAAGATAAATCATTGCAAATCCATCACATCATTAAAAAATACCCAAAAGACCATTTGGAACATAAAAGATGGTAGGTACTTGAAAATTTTATAAATTATAGTAGATCGTAAGCCATTTCCTCCCTTACTCATGAAGCCAATTACAAAACTCAAAAGGAAAGTCAGCAGTACTAATTTTCTGAAGAAGCCAGCTTGAAGGGGCTACCAATGGCCAGACTCTGGATAATTTGAATATTGAAATAAACTGATCGTGACATTGAATAAAAGAAGAATCTATGAATCTATACTGATACTAAACTATAAAATAAAAGGGGGGAAGGGAAGCTCTTCTCAATTATTATTAGGTTATTAAGTATGAAATTTCCGATTTCCTTAAGTACTAAGTTTGACAGTTGATATCTCTGACATTTCACTTTGACATTTCTTATTTTATTTTTATTGTGAAGGTACATCCTCAGTCTTTCAAACACACGTTTTGGCTTGTAATTATCTTTCGAATGTTTTTTTTATAGCAATTTTGGGAAACCATGTGTTATTTTCAAATATGAGTTCCATCGTGGAACCAATGCAATGTAGATAGCTTGAAATATCAATGTAGTGTCTGGGAAGGATGTGGCTAATGAACGCACAGTATGTCCATGGTTTGAGAAGTTCCATTCTGGTGATTTTAATCTTGAAAGTGAACCACATGGGTGACCTGAGACCAAAGTGAATAATGATAAGCTGAAAACTATAGTGGAAGTGAATCCATCTCAACCTATGTGGGATTTAGCAGCAAGGTTTGATATACTATTCCAACAATATTGGATCATTTGAAACAAATGGGCAAGGTAAAGAAGCCAGATAGATGGTTTCTGCATGAATTAAACAAGCAGTAGAAGAGAAATCGTCTTGAAGCTTGCCTTTCTTTACTGTCATGACATAAAGGTGTACCATTTCTACACAGTATTGTTACATGTGATGAAAAATGGATTCTTTTTGGCAATCGCAAGTGTTTGGCACAATGGTTGGATAAAGACGAAGTGCCGAAACATAGTCCAAAAGTGAATATTCTTCAAAAAAGCTAATGGTTTGTTTGGTGGTCCAGCGCTGATATTATCCACTACAGCTTCATGAAACCTAGTCAATCCATTAGAGTGGATTTCTACTGCAACCAGTTGCACAAAATGATGAGGATGCTTGCAATTAAGCAGCCAAGATTGGTCAATAGAGACAGGCCAATCTTCTTGCAAGACAACGCTCAACCACATGCGGCACAAACAGCACTGCTCAAACTACAGAAGCTGGACTTGGAAACTCTCTGTTATCCACTATATTCTCCAGACCTTGCATCAACTGACTGCCACTTCTCTCAGGCTTTGGACCACTTCTTGCAAGGAAAAATATTCCATTCTCAACAAGCTGTGGAAAATGCCTTTCACATTTCATTGCTACTTGCTCTCCAGGCTTCTTTGCTGCTGCATAAACAAGCTACCGTTAAGATGGCAAAACTGTGTCGATAGTTTAGGTGCATACTTTGATTAATTATACTGCTTCTTGTTTGAGATATAATAAACTATGCTTTTGATTCAAAATAGGACATTTCATATTTAATGACCTAAATAGTATAAACATACACAGAATGACAGAAATATCATTTTACAATGCCATTAGTAATAACTGATTCACGCATGAATCAACAGAAGCTAACAACATTTGGTCAAAGACTGTCAGGGAAAGAATATGGAGAAACCTGGATGATACCACTTTAACCAAGTTATCACAGTTAATAACATCAATAAAGTGACAAACCAATCTAATATGCCTCCTGATATGATGCGCTGAGAAGGATTATAGTAAATTCTTATAATTTTATGTTTCTCAGGCATCCTTTATGAATATAAGTTTAACTTTCTCATACCAGAAGTGGGCTTAGTCATCCTTGACACAGTTTCTGGTTGTATATCTCCCTCAGTTCCTCAATGTAATCGATCCTGATATCTGCCTTATGCAACTTCCTCCTAGTCACCATCTAGATACAACCGATTTTACTGGCCCCACTGATCCCCACATCCAACATGAACTGTGCCGATATGCCACAGTGATCTCCTGGAACGCATGCCTGCTTGGTTTACACCTACCAATTAAAACTCCTTGCAGGAAATCTGTTTGGATAACGTCTTGGACCCCAGTAAAGGTATTGGCCCATGGGTCTCTCTTTTTCTCTCTCCATTTGTTCTCTGACCTACATGTGTGTGGCCTCCGGGCATGCGGTGTACCACCACCACCACCCCCGCCCCCAGGACCTGTAAGTAATAAAATCTTTAATTTCCATCTCATGTCTGTTCTAATCACTGAAGGGGCATTCTCCATCTTACAGGTCCTAAATTAAAACAAGGACCCAACATCACACAGGTAGCATCGCTGCCAAAAATATATAGCCTGAGTCTAATCATAAGGAAACAACCAGACAAATCCAAATTGAAAGACATCCTGCAAAATAACTGGTTCAAAAATTCTTCAAAAATGTAATGAAAACTGTCATGAAAGATTAACAAAAGGCCAAAGAACTGTTCTATATTAAAAGACACCAAAGAGATATAACAACTAAATACTAACATGTGATCTTTGGTTAGATCCTGGATTGGGGAAAAAAAGCTATGGATAAACATTATTGGAACAGTTGAGTAATTTTGAATATGTACCCTATATCAGATATCAGGTAGTATATCAATATTAAATTTCCTAAGTGTGATGATTATATTGTAGTTATATATGAGAATGCACTTGTTCTTAGACAACAGAAACTGTAGTATTTAGGGTTGAAGAGTCATGATATCTATGGCTAACTCTCGTAGCAAAAAAGCATGTGTATATGTGCATATATATATTATATATAGTATGTATATGCGTGTGTGTATGTGCATATGTACGTGTGAGGGAAGGAGTAGGGAGGAGGTGAGGAAAGAAAGGTAGGAAGGAAGGGAAGAGGTAAAGAAAGAATGCACACTAGGGACAAATGTTAAAAACAGGTGAATCTTGATAAAGGGTATAGAGGTATTCAGTGGTATTCTTGCAGATTTCTGTAAGCTTGAGATTTTTCAAAATAAAAGAAAAAAGAAAAGAAAG
>NW_012133970.1:168468-170645 GCF_000956105.1 Propithecus coquereli | reverse complement strand
TCTTGCTCAGGCTGGTCTCAAACTCCTGACCTTGAGCGATCCACCCGCCTCGGCCTCCCAGAGTGCTAGGATTACAGGCGTGAGCCACCGCGCCCAGCCGACATTGTTTTAATTCAATTGGCAGTTAAGATTGAGCATGTTTTTATGTATTTACTGGCTATTTGTCTTTCTTTTATGAATTGGCTGCTCATGTCTCATCCCATTTTCTTTTCTTAAAAATTTGGTTATTCTTGTACATTTTCTTTTCTATGGGACATCTAGGTTCAGCTTGTTCATAAAAATTTATATTTTTATTTTTATTTGGAATTGTGCTGAGTTGATAGATTCATTTAATGAGAATGGATGCCCTCTCAATATTAACTATTTCCATCTAGGAATATGATTATTTCCCTCTACTAATTAAAATCTTCTTTTATGCTCTTCAATAGTTATATAATTTTTCTCATATAATTTTACAAACATTTCTTATTAAGCTTATATTATTTACTTTCTAGAAAATTTGTCAATTTTACCTAGATTTACAAAAATGTACTTGGTATCCTTTTACAATTTTAAAAGTCTCCTCCATTTCTATTGCTATATCTCCTTTCTCATTCCTAATGTTTTTATTATCTGTTTTTTTCTTTACTGTGAAGTCCATTTTACCAGATATTAATGTAGCCACTTCTGATTTTTTAATTAATGTTTACATGGTGTATCTTTTTCCCTCCTTTTCACTTCAGTTTACCTATATTATTATATGTGAAGTGAAGTTCTTAAAGACAGCAGCATATAGGTGGGTCATTTTTTAATCCACTCTGCTAATCTCTATATTTTAATTGGTATACTTGGACTATTTACATTTAATGTAATTATTGATATGTTAAGGTTAAGTCTGCCATTTATTGTTTTCTGTCTGTTAGCTCTGTTCTCTATTTCTCTATTTTCTTCTTCCTGCCTTCTTGTGAGTTACTTTTACATTTTTTAGAATTCCATTTTAATTTATTTGTAGTGGTTTTGACTGTATCTCCTTCTATAGACTTCTTAGTGGTTACCCTACTTAATACATTATACATACATACATGATACATATATCACTGTTACTACTGTCAACATTATACCAGTTAAAGTGCTGGTTAGAACCTTATCTCCCTTTAAGTCCCTTACTTTCCCCCATTTATAATATAAGTGCCTGAAATATTTTCTCTACATACTTTGAGAACTACATCAACTAATGTTATGGTTTTTAGTTAAGTTGTCAAACATAATTTAGAAAACTAAAGTGGAAAAAGTCTATTGTATTTACCCATACTTTGACACTCTATTGTTCTATGTCTTTTTTCCTTTTATTCTTGAAGTACATTTTCACTGGATACAGCAAAAGTTTTGGGTTATAATTCTTTTTTTTCGGTACCAGAAAAATGTTGTGTCACTTCCCTCTGGTCTTCATGGTTTCTGATGAGATTTTCTGGCATTCTAATTGTTTATTCCTTATGGGAAAGGTATTGTTTCTCACTTGCTGCTTTCGAGATTTTTCTTCTTTAATTTTCAGGACCTTGATTATTATGTGTTTTGGCATGGGTTTCTTTGTGTTTATCGGGTTTGGGGGTTCTTAGCTTTTTCAATCTGTAGGTTGATGTTTTTTGCCAATTTTTTAGCCACTGTAATACTTTTTCTTTTTCTCCTAAACTCTTTCTCCTCTCCTGAAATGCTTATAACATGAACGTTGGATCTTTCGTTATTAGCTCCACAGGTCCCTGAGGCTCTGTTCACATTTTCTCACTCTATTTTTACTGTGTTGTTCAGAATGAGTCATTTTAGTTCTATCTTGAAGCTCACTCTGTTGTCTCCGTTCTGCTGTTGAGCCTGTCTAGTGAGTTTTTCATTCCAGTTATTATATTTTTCAGTCCTAAAACTTCCATTTTGTTATTTATATTTTCAGTTTCTTTGCTGAGGTGTCCTACTTTGTCATTTATTTAAAGTGTGGTTGTAGTTGTGTGTTAAAGTATTTTTGTGATAACTGCTTGTCTGGATTTTGAATGACTATGGTAGGAGATTCTTCTTTAACGAAAAGGAATTCTGTGTTCTTTGGCAGTACGGAGACATAGAAAGAAAGTAGGTGCTTCAGTGTTGGCTCTAGTCCTCCAGGAACTAAGAGAACAATAAAGCCTTTCACCCAGTTTCAAGTAAGCAATGTC
>NW_012133970.1:167375-168418 GCF_000956105.1 Propithecus coquereli | reverse complement strand
AAGTTATGTGAATGTACACGCACTCACTCTCGCTCTAGCACACGCTGTCTCTCAAAATATCTTATTTTACCGTACTTAATTATTTTTGGACCAAAGTTGACCACAGTAACTGAAACCTCAGGAAGCAAATCATGGATAAAGGGGACTACTGTACACAGAAAGGCATCACAAGTCTGCCATTACTATACCCAGCCTCCAAATTCCATTTCATTTCACTAAAGAGTGTGTAGAGGTCACTTACCTTGCCCCACCAAAATAGCCATCCTGCATTTTTCGGAGTGCTGCCAGGATACTTGAATTCAAGCTGGTCCCATCTTCATCTTGAAATGAAAAGAATTTTAAAACAATCTTTGTGGTTTTAACTTTGAATTAGGGGGAAATCTTTCAAGTATTTCAAATTAACATTCCGGTGGTGATGGTACAAATGAGACAGTCCTCATTGACCACCCTGTATTTCAACAGTTCATCTGAGAACCAATAACACTGCAGAATGGGCAAATGGTAAGGGATAATGACCAGTAGACAGAGTTCCTCAAAGGCATTATCTTATTTATCATAAGTACTCGGCACCATGCCTGATGGCAGAATGCTTAATGACTACTGAATGCTGACAATAATAACAGCAACTATTTGTTGAACGTTATGTGCCAAGCACTAGGCTAAACATTCTATATCCATTGTCTCATATAATGAGCCTTGGTTTACATGTGTGCATATGGGCATAAAAATATCTAGAAAGCTAACAATTATCTGATTTTATGTGGAAGGAATTATACTACAAATACTCTTTTGTGATCCATTTTTCCTAACTTATCCTTTGTAATAACTAAAAATGATTCCATAGCAAATATTTACATTGTTTTATATTATAATCAATATTGTAATGAAGACCATTACCTATATCTTTATACACTTACTCTATTATTTCCTTAAATACTTACGAATAGAACTTAGGACAAAGGGAACATTTACTAAAAAGATTTATAGAGACTGCTAAATTACCCACTGAAAGAGTTGTGCCAATGATATTTCCACTAACAGTA
>NW_012133970.1:154112-154620 GCF_000956105.1 Propithecus coquereli | reverse complement strand
TTTATTTTTTTGAGGAACCACCATACTGTTTTCCATAGTGCCTATGCCGTTTTACATTCCCAACAACAGTGCACAAGAGTTTTCATTTCTCCACACCCTCACCAACACTTCTTACTTTCTACTTTTTTTATGACAGTCATCATAATGAGTGCTAAGTGGTATCTCATTGAGGTTTTGATTTGCATTTCCCGAGTTATTAGTGATACTGAGCATCTTTTCATCTCCCAAGTGTTCATTTGCATATCTTCTTTGAAGAAATATCTATTCAAGTCCTTTGCCCATTTGTGAATCTGGCTGTTTTTTTCTTGTTGAACTGTAATTCTTCTTTATATATTCTGGATATTAAGCCCTTATCAGATGTATGATTTATAAATATTTTCTCCTATTCTGTTGGTTGCCTATTCACTCTGTTGATGGTATCATTTGATGCACAAAAGTTTTATTTTGATGAAGTTCAACTTCTCTATGTTTTACTTTGGTTGCCAGTGCTTTTTTTTTTTTTTTTTTT
>NW_012133970.1:152232-154062 GCF_000956105.1 Propithecus coquereli | reverse complement strand
CTAATACTTACAAAAGTATCTGGTGGTCAATTGGTACATATAATTTCTGACATTTTTATATTGTGCTACAATTTACAAACTATTTTCAAATACATCATTTTATTCAACCCTGTAACTACCCAGTGAATGCTTTTCTTCTTAGATGAAAAATAAGGCTAAGAGATGATATGTGGATTAGCAAAGTCATGTGGCTAGCTAAGTAAACAGTCACCAGAGCAAACAGACAGCCTACAGAATGGGAGGAAAAAAAGGCTAATAATCAGAATCTAC
Source organism: Propithecus coquereli (assembly GCF_000956105.1). NCBI lineage: Eukaryota > Metazoa > Chordata > Mammalia > Primates > Indriidae > Propithecus > Propithecus coquereli. Next base: position 153,792 of record NW_012133970.1, on the reverse strand, counting down.
AAAGAACTCAAGCAAATCAGCAAGAAAAAAAAATCAAACAACCCCATTAAAAAGTGGGTAAAAGACAGGAACAGAAGCTTTTCAAAAGAAGATAGACTAATGGCCAACAAACATAAAAAATGCTCCTCAATGTCACTAATCATCAGAGAAATGCAAATCAAAACCACAATGTGCTATCAACTAATCCCAGTGAGAATGGCTTCTTATCAAAAAGTCCCAAAACAATAGATGCTGGCATGGATGTGAAGAGAATGGAGCACTTATACACTGTTGGTGGGACTGCAAAATTAGTGCAACCTCTACAGAAAACAATATGGAGATTCCTCAAAGAACAAAAGTAGACGTACGATTTGATCCAGCAATCTCACTACTGGGTATCTACCCAAAGGAAAAGAAGTTTTTCTATCAGAAAGATACCTGCACTTGAATGTTCACTGCAGCACAGTTCACAATTGCAAAGATATGGAATCAACCCAAATGCCCATCAATTCATGAGTGGATTAATAAAATGTGGTGTATGTACACCATGGAATACTACTCAGCCATAAAAAATGAATTAATACCTTGTGCAACAATCTGGATGGAACTGGAGACCATCCTCCTAAATGAAGTATCAGAAGAATGGAAAAACAAACACCACGTTTTCACTACTAAATTGGAACTAACCGATCAGCACTCATGTGCATAGATGGAAGTAAAACTCAATGGAAATCATCCAGGTGGGAGTGGGGAGGAGAGGATGGATGATATCATACCTAACGGGTACAATGTACATTATCTGGGTGATGGGCACACTTACAACTTTGACTCAAGCAGTAGAAAAGCAATTCATGTAACCAAAAGATTTGTACCCCTGTAATATTCTGAAATTTAATAAATGGGAAAAAAAGAAAAGGATATTGAAGTTTTCTATGCATGTAAAAAGGGCCCCTCCTCCAAACAATGAAAATACTTAATTCAGTAGCTGAATAAAAAAGATTGTATTTTGTTTATAAAGGACAAATACAGTTTTATTTTAACTTTTAAAAGTAAGGGGTACTTTTGTAAGTACTCTAACATTTGTACAATCCCTAGTCACTGTTTCTGCAACACCTAGGACAACTCTTGGTAGTCACAATCACTTATTATAACTCTGTGCTGTTAAGTTCAATTCAGTTCAACTCAATAAATGTTTACTGAGCCACTTAATATGTGCAAGGGACATGGTATTCTTTGACACTTATCCCAACTCCAGTAAATGCTTTATTTCTATAATGTTTCTCTTTTATTTCTACTCATCTCCACGTACGTTTCAGTGTGTTCCACCTACCTGTGGAGTGAAAGTAAAGATAGTTTTCCGAATGTCATACAGTTTTGAAGTTCCAAGCACTCCCATGTGTCTGTAGGGCCGTCCGCTGAGTTTCATTCTACTATTGCATCCTGACAAAGAATTGAGAAACGGTGAAGATATTTTTAGTGCACAAATGAAATCAGCAAATATTTTTTACATATAGATACACACATAATGTATGTACATACAAATAGACACACACATCCACCTTATTTCCTTCAGTTTAAGTT
>NW_012133970.1:144536-150397 GCF_000956105.1 Propithecus coquereli | reverse complement strand
AAGCAATCCTTCCGCCTCGGCCTCCCAGAGTGCTAGGATTATAGGCATGAGCCACCACGCCCTGACGGTTGCCAGTACTTTTGGTGTCATATCCAAGGAATCACTGCCAAATCTGATGCCAAGAAGCATTTCCTCTATGTTTTCCTATAAAAGTTTTATAGGTTTAGGTCTTACATTTTGGTTTTTAAATCCATTTTGAGTTAATTTTTTTACATGGCTTAAAGTAAGAGTCCAGTTTCATTCTTTTGCCTGTGGATATCCAGTTTTCCTGGAACCATTTGTTGAAAAGACTGTCCTTTCCCCACTGAATGGCCTTGGCACCCATGTTGAAACCATTTCACCATGTATGTGAGGGTTTATTGAGCTCTCCATTCTATTCCATTGTTCTATATGTCTGTCTTTATGCTAGTACCATACTGTTTTGATTACTATATCCCTATAGTATGTTTTGAAATCAGGAAGTATGAGTCCTTCAACCTTGTTCTTTTTCAAGATTGTTTTGGCTACACAGGGTCCCTTGAGATTCCACATGAATTTTAGAATGAATTTTCCTATTTTTGCAAAAACGGTCATTGGACTTTTGATAGGGCTGGTACTGAATCTGTTGATAGCTTTAGGCAGTAGTGGCACCTTAACAATATTATATCTTCCAATCCATAAACACGGGTTGTCTTTCCATTTATTTGTGTCTTCTTTAATTTCTTTCAGCAATGTTTTGTCATTTTCAGTGCACAAGTCTTTCAGCTCCTTGGTGAAGTTTATTCTTAAGCACTATTTTATTTTTTGATGCAATTATAAATGGAAATTTTTTCTTAATTTCCTTTTCAGATTGTTCATGTTCATTATTGTATATAAAAATGCAACTGACTTGTGTGTTGATTTTGTATTCTGTAACTTTGCTAAATTTATTAGTTCTAACAGGTGTGTGTGTGTGTGTGTGTGTGTGTGTGTGTGTGTATGTGCATGCACACGCACAATCTTGAGGGTGTTCCCATATGACATCATGTCGCCTGTGGATGGGTATTATTTTAATTTTTCCTTGCCAATTTGGATGTCTTTTACTTTTGTTCTTACTTAATTGCTCTGGTTAGAACTTTTAATGCTACATTGAATAGAAATCTATGTGTATGTGTTTTGACTGTTTTTTTTCTCTTGGCTTTTATTAATTTGGTTTTCTAGCATTTTTATTATATTTTTAATGCTAAATACAGTGTATAAAGAATTTCAGAGGCTATGGATGATATTATTTTCATCTAGAGAGGATTTAGTTTATTTTGGCAGGTAGATATACTACAAGCATATCAACTTAGGCCAATCATGGATTCAGAAGATTGTGTTTTAGGCTTTGTATTTGACTCCTTCTAATTTATGGCTTCTAATTTCTGATTTGTGGCTTTTTCTTATTTCTAAGATATAGTCCCACTCTTCAGGAGTTTCAACTGAAAGCCTGAGGTGTTTGTCACTGCTCCTTCCAAATATCAAGGTCCTAAAATGCAATTTTTAACTCCCTAGCACAGTGAGATTTTCTGCTTAGTTTCTTGGCCCCTCACCCCATGCAAACAAAGCTTAAGAATCAGCAAATGCTTCTCCATTTGTTTGTGTTATCTATGATTTCTTTCATCAGTGTTTTGTAGTTATCCTCATAGAGATATTCCATCTCCTTGGTTAAGTATATTCCTATAATAGATATTTCATTTTCTTTGTAGCTATTGTAAATGATACAGAGTTCTTGGTCTGACTCTCAGCTTGACTGTTATTGATATATAGAAATGCTACTGATTTGTGTACATTAATTTTTTTAACCTGAGACTTTGCTGAATTTACTTATCAATTCTAGGAGTCTTTTGGAGGAGTCTTTATGGTTTTCTAGATATAAGATCATATCATTGGCAAATAGGGATAGTGTGACCTACTCTTTCCCAATTTGGATGTCCTTTATTTCTTTCACTTGCCTGACTGCTCTGGCTAGGACTTTCAGTACTATGTTGAATAGAAGTGGTGACAGAGGGCATCCTTGTCTTGTTCCAGTTTTTAGGGGGAACTCTTTAAACTTTTCCCATTCAGTATAATGTTGACTGTACATTTGTCATTGATCGCTTTTATTATTTTGAGGTATGTTCCTCCTATGCCTATTCTGTTGAGGGTTTTTTATCATAACGGGTGCTGGATTTTATTGAGTGCTTTTTCTACATCTATTGAGATAACCATATGATTTTTGTTTTTAATTCTGTTTATGTGGTGAATCACATTTATTGATTTGCTATGTTGAACCATCCTTGCATCCCTGGGATGAAACCCACTTGATCATGGTGTATTATCTTTTTGATGTACTGTTGGATTTAGCTTGCTAGTATTTTTTGAGGATTTTTGCATCTATGTTCACGAAAGATATTCATCTGTAGTTTTCTTTTTTTGTTGTGTCTTTTCCTGGCTTTGGTATCAAAGTGATACTGTCTTCACAGAATGAGTTAGAGAGGATTACCTCCTTCTCGATGCTATGGAACAGTTTCAGTAGAATAGGTACCATTTCTTCCTTGTAGGTATGGTAGAATTTGGCTGTGAATCCATCTGTCCCTGGGCTTTTTCTGTTGTTGTGGGGAGATTTCTTATTACTGTTTCAATCTTGCTGCTCATTATACCATAGATTGGAAGAAACAACATTGTTAAAATGTCCATACTGCCCTCAGTGATTTACAGATTCAATGCAATCCCATCAAAATAACAACATTATTTTTCACAGAACTGGAAAAAATAATCCTAAATTTCATGTTGAATCAAAAAAGAGCCCAAATAGCCAAAGCAATCCTAAGCAAAAATAACAAAATTGGAGGCATCATGTTACCAGACTTCAAATTATACTACAAGGCTATATTAACCAAAACAGCATGGTACTGGTATAAAGGTAGATACATAGACCAATGGGACAGAAGAGAGGACCCAGAAATAAAACCATATAGCTACAACCAACTGATTTTCAATGAACCAGACAAAAATATCCCCTGCGGAAAGGATGCCCTAGTCAATAAATGGTGCTGGGAAAATCGGATAGGCACATGCAGAAGAATGAAACGAGATCCCCATCTCTCATTATATACAAAAATTAACCAAGATGGATTAAAGACTTAAATGTAAGACCTGAAACCATAAAATTCTAGAAGAAAACATAGGAAAAACTCTTCTGGACATTGGCCTAGCCAAAGAATTTATGACTATATAGCAACAACAAAAATAAATGGGACTTAACTAAACTAAAAAAGTTTCTGCACAGAAAAGGAAATAATCAATAGAGCAAAGAGACGACCTACAGAATGGGAGAAAATATGTGTGAACTACGTATCTGACAAAGGACTAATATCGAGAATCTACAAAGAATTCAAACAAATCAGCAAGAAAATAGATGCAAAAGTTCTCAATAAAATGCTAACAAACCGAATTCAGGTGCTTATCAAAAAAATAATCCACTACGACCAAGTGGGCTTTATCCCAGAGATGCAGGGATGGTCCAACATATGCAAATCTATAAATGTAATTCATCACAAAAATAGAAGCAAAAACAAAGACCATATGATTCTCTCAATAGACGCAGAAAAAGCATTCGACAAAATTCAGCGCCCTTTGATGATAAGAATGCTTAACAAAATAGGCATAGATGGGACTTACCTAAAAATGATACAAGCCATATATGACAAACCCACAGCCAACATCATACTGAATGGGGAAAAACTGAAAGCATTCCCACTTAGAACTGGAACAAGAAAAGGCTGCCCTTTATCATCACTTCTATTCAACATAGTGCTGGAAGTCCTAGCCAGAGCAATCAGACAAGAGAGGAAATCAAGGGCATCAAAATGGGGGTAGAAGAGGTGAAACTATCGCTCTTTGCTTATGATATGGTCTTATATCTAGAAAACCCCAAAGATTCTGCCATGAGACTACTGGATTTGATAAACAAATTCAGCAAAGTCTCAGGTTACAAATTCAATCTACAGAAATCAGTAGCATTCCTATATGCAAACAATACTCAAACTGAGAACCAAATCAAAAACTCAATACCCTTCACAATAGCAACAAAGAAAATAAAATACCTAGGAATATATTTAACTAAGGAGGTAAAAGACTTCTACAGGGAGAACTATAAAACACTGAGGAAAGAAATAGCAGAGGATGTATTTTTATTTTTATTTTTTTTGAGACAGAGTCTCACTTTGCTGCCCGGGCTAGAGTGAGTGCTGTGGCGTCAGCCTAGCTCACAGCAACCTCAAACTCCTGGGCTCAAGCAATCCTTCTGCCTCAGCCTCCCAAGTAGCTGGGACTACAGGCATGCGCCACCATGCCCGGCTAATTTTTTATATATATATATATATTTTTAGTTGTCCAGATCATTTCTTTCTATCTTTTAGTAGAAACGGGGTCTCACTCTTGCTCAGGCTGGTCTCAAACTCCTGACCTTGAGCGATCCACCTGCCTCGGCCTCCCAGAGTGCTAGGATTACAGGCGTGAGCCACCGCGCCCGGCCCGAAATAGCAGAGGATGTAAACAGGTGGAAAACCATACCATGCTCATGGGTCGGCAGAATCAACATTGTTAAAATGTCTATACTACCCAAAGTGATCTACAGGTTCAATGCGATCCCCCTTAAAATACCAACATCATTTTTTGCAGATGCAGAAAAAATAATTCTATGCTTTGTATGGAACCAGAGAAGACCCTGTACAGCAAAGGCAATCTTAAGCAAAAAAGAACAAACTGGGAGGCATCGATTTACCAGACTTCAACCTATACTACAAGGCTATAGTAACTAAAACAGCATGCTACTGGCACAAGAACAGAGACATAGACCAATGGAACAGAACTGAAAACCCAGATATAAAACCATCCTCATATAGCCATCTAATCTTTGACAAACCAGACAAAAACATACACTGGGGAAAAGAATCCTTATTCAATAAATGGTGCTGGGAAAATTGGATAGCCACATGTAGAAGACTGAAACAGGATCTGTACCATTCACCTCTCACAAATATCAACTCACAATGGGTAACAGACTTAAACCTAAGGCATGAAACTATAAGAACTCTAGAAGAAAATGTTGGAAAAGCTCTTACAGACATTGGCCTAGGCTAAGAATTTATGAAGAAGACACCAAAGGCAATCACAGCAGCAACGAAAATAAATAAATGGGACCTAATCAAATTAAAAAGCTTGTCATAGCCAATAAAACTATGAGAGCAAACAGACAACCTACAGAATGGGGGAAAATATTGGCATGCTACACATCCGATAAAGGGCTAATAACTAGAATCTATATAGAACTCAGGAAAATCAGCAAGAAAAAAATCAAACAATCTTATCAAAAAGTGAGCAAAGGACATGAAGAGAAACTTTTCAAAAAAGATAGACTAATGGCCAACAAACATATGAAAAAATGCTTAACATCTCTAATTATCAGGGAAATGCAAATCAAAACCACAATGAGATATCACTTAACTCCAGTGAAAATGGCCTTTATCAAATAGTCCCAAAGCAACAAACGTTGGCGTGGATGCAGAGAGATAGGAACACTCATACACTGCTGGTGGTACTGCAAACTAGTACAACCTCTGTGGAAAGTAATATGGAGATACCTCAAAGACGTGCAAGTAGAACTACCATTTGATCCAGCAATTCCATTACTGGGCATCTACCCAAAGGTAAAAAACACATTCTGTCAAAAAAGACATCTGCACCAGAATGTTTATAGCAGCACAATTCACAATTGCAAAGATGTGGAAACAACCCAAGGTGCCCATCAATACATGAGTGGATTAAGAAAACGTGCTATATGTATACCATGGAGTTCTTCTCAGCCACAAAAAACAATG
>NW_012133970.1:131346-143496 GCF_000956105.1 Propithecus coquereli | reverse complement strand
GCTGAAATAAAAAAAAAAAAAGAAATATCCCTTTTTCCTTTGTGGAATTATGGCTGTCATTCAAGGTATACTTAAAGCAATTTTGTTATTATGAAACTGTTGTAATAATAGAATTTTGAAGAGTCACTCATTTGACTGGTAAGTTATCAAGTGTTGCCTCTTCTATCATGCCTTTCCTGACTTCCTCGCAAAACTATCCTCTTTCTCCTGTACTTTCTACATAACACCATTATTATAGCATTTATAAGACCATACTATGATTATTTGGTTGTCTATGTCTGTCTCCCACAGCATCTAGCCCAGTGCCTGGTACTACTATGTGAGCAATAAGTGCTTAAAAATGAATGAAGGAAGGAAACAAATCTTTCTCGGAAATGTTATGTAAGCACACACTTGGAATAAAGATATAATATTGGCTGATAGTCATACCCTATGTACCCAAAGAGTTCATAAAACATACCTAAAATTATCAAGCCTGCTCAGAATAGATATGGTTAGAAACTTGGATTCCAGTGACTCCAAATTCCTTCTCAGATCCAGTATGGCAAAGCAGTACAAGATCAAGGAGAAGAAAAAAGGAAGGAAATCAGTTTGCATCGAATACTGGTTTGCTTCTAGCAGGTTGGCGCATCTCCTTACCTAGGCTGGAATAAATGTTACTGAGAATACGAGCTGGTTGTACTCTGATGGGGTATACCTCAGCAATGGTCTCCACATCAATTCCCTTGTCCTTCAAAATGGCCTTTATTTCTTCTGTTTCAGCTAGAATGGAGACTAAAGGAAAGAAAGAAGATGAGGTCAACAGAAAATTTTATCTCAAGAGGAACCTAAAAATCTCTCAAGCCACAAAATTTCTTTTGAAGGGAAAAAAAAGGAAGCAGAGGAAATTAACAGTTACTGAGGAACTTTGATGAAACAGTATCATGCTAGGTACTTAACAATATTATCTAAATGGAAAAGAAAAAAGATCTCATGACTAGAGTATTAGATTGTGCTTTCTGGCTAAGTACCCATGTGTTCCTATAGAATGCCATATTCTCTTTATATCTGAGATTCCATGTACAAATGGGAAAAATAATCTATCACGAGGTTTGTTACAGCTTTGATAAAAATTGATTTCCCCAGCTCCTTCATATCAGTACACTTTAGGTCAGCCCCAGAAATGTGAGGGTAATAAATAACACCCTAAAGACAAGAGTTTCCCTATAGTTAGAGAATGGTAGAAAGCAGGGTGAATTGGGGATAAAGATTTGAACCATCAACATAAGAAGGTATTACACTTGAAATTGTGTATTTTTTTGGGAGGGGATATGTGGGAAGAGATGGGGATGATACTTCTCTAGACTCAGAGCCTGCCAAGCCTAGACAGCTCCCTTTTCTTCCCACTCACGTTACTGAAGTGGTTAAGCCTACCCACAAGGGAGAGGACCAGGCTAGATCCCTGTTTCTTCTTTTCACTTTCCCTCTATGGGACAGATACCTGGTTGGGAGCCAGTAAACCAAGTAATTACAGAGTCCCCTGAACTTAACACTATCTTGATTACCTCTAACTGAAAACATGAAAATGAAAGAGATTCTTCAGCGAAAATGTACAGAGGAAGAATGAGAGTTGCCTGAGAACAGTCTAGGGAAATACATGTGGTCATTTACTGATTCATTAATAAATATTTATTAAGTACCTAAATGTATGAGGTACTATGCTAGGCACCAGGGATAGAATGAATAAAGATGAATAAACTAGTCTCTTCCTCAAGGAGCTCACAGTGTAACAGAAGTGGCACACACATGAACTGATTATAAAATAACCTGCTAGGTAAGTAGAGATATGCACAAAACATTATGAGACCACCCTGGAGTGACACCTATCTGGTGTGGGGTTGGGAGGGGTGGTTTCAGGAAAGGCTTCCTAAAAGAGCTGATGCCTAAACCTGAGTTTGAAAGAATGAATAAATTAGCCAGAAGAAAGAAGATAGGAAGGAGATAGCCATTCTAGGTAGAGGGTCCAAAATGAACTTAATGAGATGAAAAAGAATGTGGCTGCATGTGTAGCATGAAGTATCTTGCACAGTGGCCACAGAAATGAATCTGGAAAGGAAGACAGGGGCTAGATCATCATGGAGGGCATATGCGTCACTTTAAGGGTTTTCTATTTTATCCTTGGGCAATGCTTTCCAAATTTCATTCTACTGAGCCTCAGGGTCCTACAGGAGGCAATGTAATTAGTAGTTAGAGCACAGGAGACTGAAGGAGAGTAAAGTGAACAAACTCTGGGGTACCAGGAGTACTTTCAACTCAAGCAACTCAGTTTTTTGTTTATATTTTATGAAATATTTAGAAAATTCTTATTTAATGCCTCTTATGTATTAGGCACTGCCAAATGGTAGGGGTATGTATATAAACATATATGATCCCCACATGGAGAAAATAATACTGATACTGAGTCCTGCTGGATGGCTCAACGGGAGTTACTCTGATAGAGGTGATGGTAAAAGTAAGGGAGAAATTGTTCCAGACAGAAGAAATAGCATGGACAAAGGCTCAAGGGAGCAGAGAACAAGGCAGATCTAGGATTTATAAAAAGTTCTTTATATCAGGAGGAGTATAAAGAGGCAGTGATGAGAAATGAAGCTGGAGATAGAGTCAGGAGCCAGATCATACAGAGCCTTGTAAGCCATATTAAGGAGACTGCCAAAGGGGAAGTTCCTACAGAGTTATAATCAGATGAATAACATATCCATGCCTGCATCTTAAAAAGAATATTTTTCAGTTGATAAAAGAAGAATAAACTGATACTGTAGTGGGCCTAGACTGAAGACAGAGAGAACAGTTAAAAAGTTATTGCAGTAATACAAGGGAGAAATGTTGATTACCTACATTGGGATCATGATATTGGTACTGAAGAAAACTGCATGGATTTCAGAATTATTTAGGAAGTAAAGAAGCCAGAACCTGTTAACTGATTGAATGTAGGATGTGAGAAAGAGGGAGATATTGAGAAGGATTCTCTGGGTGTTTATTTGTGTAACTGAGAAGATAGTGTGCCATTTACTGACACAGGCACATAGGAGGAAAAGCAGGTATGAGTGATATAATACTAGGAGGGTGCACCTGATTAATTTTAGACATGTTGAATAAATTTACAGTGCATGTGAGACATCCAAAGAGGTTAAAAGAAGCTGATACACATTCAGGAGTCATTAGCATAGATGAGATGGGTCAAGGAGAAAATACAGAGAAGAGGAGACGAGGACCTGGAATATAAGCTTGAGAAATTCCAACATATAAGGAATGCGCAGATGAAGTAAAGCCTTGGGTGTGGTAGGGGAGTTCTTGTCTCATGGCTTATATTTTCTTTATGGTACAGGAGGTGAGGTCATCTTTTGAGAGTGAGGGAAGAAGTAAGAAGGTGGGAAAATAGAAAAGATTTGGAACAGGAGGAGGCTGACAGAAACAAATATTCAGAGTAAGAAGAGCAGTGGGCTAATGAGAGAACCCTCAGAAACACCAATGGTTAAGAGTCAAAAAGAAGAGGAAGCCCAGAATTAGACAGAAAAGTGCTTAATCTAGGTTGAAGGAGATCGAAGAGAGTATGGCATCATACAAGACGTGGGAGTTAAGAATTTCCAGAAAGATAAACAACAAATGGAACAGAAAGATCCACTAAGATTGAGATAGAAAAATATCTACCAAATTTGGCAATACAAAGGTCACTGGTAACTTAAGCATGAGCATGAGCATTTAAGCCTGACTATAAAGGACTACGGAATAAATGGTATATAAAGAAGCAGAAGTTTGAATGAAAAAGGAAGGAGCTATGTAGGCGTAGTTATAGAGGGAGATGAACATGTCAGTAGTCTAAAAAAACAGAACCAACAGAGCAGGAGAGCTTAAAGATTCCAGGAAAGAGAAAGTTTCTAGAGAAGGCTGGGGAAGATGTCAGAATCAAGCATCAGAAGGAATACTTGGCCTTAGAGAAGAAACCTTTTTTCTGAGATTGGAGAAAAGGAGGCAAGGATGGGTAAGATCGTAGGGGCAAGGAGGGCTGGGGAATTGATGACAATCAGAATATTAAGATTAACAGGCATGAAGAAGCGGGCCGAGGGGTAGGGTTGAAAACAGAGATGGTTTGGAATCGTGGTTGAGAAGTATGAAAACGCTAATGATAAGAACAAGGACTAACAGGAGGCACTGTAGACCTAGCTGAGTTGCAGACCATGGATTTACAGTGTCACTACTCTGCTCATTTGGGTGATTTTTTTTCCAGTAGCTATTAGCAAGCCAGGTATAGGATCAGAAAATGCGAATTGTAAGATTGTTCTGGGACTATGATTTTTCGGCTGAGTGTAGTAGAAATATGGTGCATTGGTGATTGAGAGATTTACTAAACCATGAGGCGGGGGAAGGAAGACTAGGAGAGAATAGAGACAAGCATAATGAGAAGAAAAAGAAAGCTGAAATAATATGAGGTTATGACCAGAGAATAGAATATTGGAATTTAGGTTCTGAGGTAGAAGAGTCCTAAAGTTTGGTCCTTGGAGTGGGCAGCTAAAGTAGAGATAGAAGGAAAGATCACTAGAGTTATGGATAGCCAAGAATTTTGAGGCTAAAATGTTAGATGGCACCTATGCCAATGCTGAAAATATATTGTAATAACCTACACTGGAAAAATAGATTTGCTTCTAGCCCGACAACAGGATTTGGGGAGGAAGAGGAAGCTGTGAGCCAAGCCTCAAAGTCTTCAATGAATGAATGAGAGCAACTAGGAGATCGATATAGCCAGATGGCATAAACCTCAAAGGTCAACAAGCTTTCTCATGGGAGGGGAAGAATAATGATCTTTATATGTTTGCTATACACACTGATAAGCAAGAACTACCTATATAACCATATGGGATACCAAGTATAAGAAGGTTTAGAAAATATATGGGATTATTTTCCATGTAGAACCAACTCCAAAGTCAAGTGACTGGAGACATTTCAAAGGAGCTTCACAGCAGGACTTAATACTGTATTGGATAATGATGTTGGAGATTCAAAAATCACCTCAAGCCTTCTACCCTACGAGACTAAAATGATGGTAATATCATTGAAAGAGATAAGGAATATGGAAAGATCTGCTTTTTTTGGGAGAGGTAAAAGGATGGGATAGAGACAGAGAGGTTAGTTTTGTGTTTGAAGTGTAAGTGCTAGAGATGTTTTATAGTTATTGGGACTAGAGTTGTTAACATGTTTATAGAACTCAACCCAGTGTTTTGCATACAGTACATGTCCCCAAATTTAAGTTGATTGTTAAGAACAAAAATAAAGGTCTGGAGTACTCTCTAAAGAGGTAATACTTGGAGCCGTGGAAACAAATTTATTATGAGGGAGGCAGGCCTAGCAAACTAATACAGGGTATAAATATAGAAAGACAAGAGTCGAAGACTTAAGTACAGAACCATCAGGAAGATATGGGAAAAAAGGAGTATTAGCAGAAAAAGAAAAGGAGTAGTCAGAGAGAAAGAGAGATAACCAGGAGGCTAAAATGTCATGACAGTTAAAAGAAAAGTTTCCAGAAATAAGGAATGGTTAAGATGTCAAATAGTATCTTGGAGTGCTCGGACATATTATTCATTTATGATTAGCAGTAATTTTGAAATGAAATTGAACTAAGTTTATTATATACTTTTTGAAGCCTAATAAAATGTCAACTGAAGAATAAAGTCATAATTTACTGGTCCAAAGATCTCTGCCCCTAGCCATACTTTTAACATAAAGCTTTTGCTGCTGGGAATAAGAATACATACCTTGAACCACAACATCTGGCTTTGGTACAGTAGAAAACCTACGATTCAGGGGATCAATTTCTCCAGGAGCTAAAAATCCCTAAAGAAAAACCATAAAAAGATGGATTATTCAGGCAGGATAATATAAGAGGTGTTAGATCACCATTGTTTTTTGTAGTTGAGTAGTATTCCATAGTATACATATACCAAATTTTATTAATCCACTCATGTATTGAAGGGCACCTTGGGTTGTTTCCACATCTTTGCAATTGTGAATTGTGCTGCCATAAACATTTGAGTGCAGATGTCTTTATAGATATCACAAGAATGTAAAAATAAGCACCACATGTATTCACCATCAAATTGGTACTAACTGATCAACACAAAGGTGCTCACGTGGTAGTAATATTCACTGGGTGTCAGTCAGATGGAGGGGTGTGGGTGGGTAAACTCACAACTAATGGATGCGGTGCATACTGTATTGGGGAAGGGCATGACTCTAACTCTGGCCTGGGCGAGGCAAAGTCATTACTTGTAACCAAAATGTTTGTACTCTCATAATATCCTGAAATAAAAAAAATAAAAATAATAAAAAAGATGGATTGTTAAGACTTAGAAAAACAAAACAAAACAAAATCTAATGTTTGAGGAGAAACAGCATTCCTATGCCCATAGCCCCATACCATAACATTTGAGAGGCAGGTACAGAAAGGAAACAAATACCTTCACTGTATAAAAGTGTTTGAACTCCCTGAATTCACATCCAAATTAATTTTATCTGAAGATAATTTCTATTGGCAGCCACAAATTCTTTTTTTGGAAATAGGTGAGGTATAAATTATAAATAAAGTTTTCTAGTTACTCCTCTATTTTTTCTGGATATAGTAATACATATGATTAGATGATCAGACCACAATGCTTATCAGTAATTTAAGCCATTAGTCCTGCTGTTTTCTCATTTGTTCATGTGTCTGCTGTGTCTTCTGCTCAGCAGAAATCTTTTGACTTGAGTTTCTGCTCTTTATGAAATGGGATGAACTCAACTATTTTCCCCTTAAGAATATCTTTTCTCATTGCATTTAATTTATTCTAATTGAAAGAGAAAGTTACCAGGTAAGGATTATTTTAAACAAAACGTTCTGTCCAGTATTGCTAGATTCATTTAGTAATGTCAACTAAAGATAACCAAACAGCCACAGCCATAATGGGAAAAAAAAGAACAAAGCAGCTGCAGAAAATCAATGGTCATATATAACAGGTCAAAGAGTCTGGCTTAGAAAGGATAGCTAAGTCCCACCCTCAATCCTCTAGGAGCTGGGTTATATCCTATCAAAATAACCTACACTGGGGAAATAGATTTGCCAGCAAATCTGAAAAACTTTTGAGAAAAAGAACCTTTCTGTTTAGGCTCAAAATGTCACAAAGAAGCTGGACACAAAGTCAGAAATTCCCCAGTGCTTCATTAAGAGCTATCTCAACAGAATTTAATATAAGGATCATTTAGAGAACCCCTGAACAAAAACCAAACAAACAAAAAATGCCCAACCAAACAAACAAAAACCATGATGTTCCTAATCACTTGTCATGGCACCTAAAATTACCAGTTAATTCAATTAAAGAATGAAACATTATGTTGCTTGGAAAGGTTAGTACTTAATCCATTATCAGTAATTAACTAGCTAAGCACAATTTCATTCATCACCAGGCAAGGCATTGAGGAGAGTTTTGAAAGGGAAAGATCTGGGGCCTGATTCCTGAGCAGCTCCAAGTACACTGCCAAAGTAGGGAGCCCCAGGCAGCATGAGGGATGTGGTTGCAGGGGGCAAAGGACTTTTGTCGAGGGTTGGCCATGCTCCCCCACTGAGGACCATTAGGAAAAACTATAATTAAGGCAAAGTGCAAAAGGCAAAAGACATCCTTCAGCTTTAATGAGCTTCTCGTGAATCTGATTATTATGGTGACTAAGGCAGAAAAAAGTGGGATAGCCTTTAAGTTTCCCCTTACCTCTGCCATCAAGCTTCCTAAAATGTATAGAGACTGACCCCACATATGAGGCAACTTCCCCATGGGGACTCGGTCCACAGTGTGAGGATTTTGATATTCTTCATCAACCTAAAAGAAAAGATGAAGAGGCCAGATGAGGAGTAATAGAAGGCTTAAGATACTAGACAATAAAAAGGCTGAGTCTGGATTGTGATTCGTATTCCATGTAGTCACATATGCAATGCACTGAAAAGTCAAGCACCGTAACTATAGTCTAGGGCAGTGCTCCTCAGACTGTTAGGTGCATACACATCACCTGAGGATCTTGTTAAAACGCAGATTCTGATTGAGTAGGTATGAGGTAAGGCCTGATACCTATTTCGTTAACAAGCTCTAATGCCACTAATGTGGCTAAGAGCTTATTATACCCATCCCCACCAGAAAGGAAGACTGTATCTCTCCCATATCTAACGCTCTTTTGCAATGGAGAAGAGAATGATGGTACACTCGACTGGCATTTTGGGAAAATGAGGACAGGGCATGCTTAATTTTCCAAACTTGATCTGTCTAAATAATCCTGGATTACTGGCCTCAAAGCAGAGAACACCAAATCCTGAGAGCTCACACAGAACATCACTCTAGTTCTACCTACTGATCTCCACATCACTTTCAACATTAAGGTTTGGTCTTTTCCTTGTCTTGCTG
Source organism: Propithecus coquereli (assembly GCF_000956105.1). NCBI lineage: Eukaryota > Metazoa > Chordata > Mammalia > Primates > Indriidae > Propithecus > Propithecus coquereli. Next base: position 135,043 of record NW_012133970.1, on the reverse strand, counting down.
TGCAACAGTGCCATAATTGAGGCTGCTTTACGATTTATTTTTAAAGGAATAAAATCATATTTCTGTTTTCTTATACATAAGGACAACATTAAAATCAGAAGATTAAAAATTATTTGACTCAAATGAGGCAGTCCTATCAAGGTATTGCTCCTCTTCTATCAGCTATATGTTATGGCACTGTCCAACTCACCCTGTCGGGAGGAACACTGTACAGCTCTGGCAGAAGTGGCACTCCATTTTTGCCCTTGATGAGGACAGCTTCCAGAGCCTCTCTATACTCTTGAACCTACAGATCAAAGAAAGGCATAAAAAAAAACTTATAGAAAGTTCCCTTGGGGACCTAGGAGAAGTTTGTGGCCAAAGAAGGTCCTATTGCAAAGGAGCTTATTCACCTAGTAAAAGGGAAAGGAAAGGGAAATAGCATTTACTACATGCTTGTTGTTATAGGCTGAATATTAGCTGGGAGTTTTGCATACTTTAATGCATTTAATTTTAATAACCTTCCCAGGAAGTTTGTGTAATTAAAGCCCTTTAACAGGGAAATTAAGGCTCAAAGAGGTTGTGAACTTGTGGAAGATCACAGAGCAAGTACATGGTTGAGTCCAGAATGTAGCCCAGCTCCTCCATAGGCCTGTTTTGATCCACTATGTATACCATAAGTATAGCTTCTTGACTTTAGGATGTATTGGCTTTAAAACTGCATTCTTACCTGCTAAATAGGTTTCTATTATGGTCAAGTTTATGTTCTTTGCTTAACAATTTGCTGAAGCTTAGCAATACACAAAATGTAAAAAAATCAAAATCAAAATGAAATCATAATTTATGGTGGAAAACCATACAGTCAGTTCTGCTATAACACTTGTCTTAAAAACACAAATTTGTTCCAGTACATTGGATATATTAGGGAACAACTTGAGCATAACGTGAATTTCACGTTTGTACAATTTCATACTGAGAATGTACTCAGCTGAATTGAGCCATGTAAGAATACACAAAACATACACACATGTATACATCTCAGGAGGACAGTGAACCATAGCCATCCACATCTGCTGTTACAACTTCCTGTCCAATTTCAGATAACGCTCATTTCACCACTTCATAACTTACAAGCTGCAACCTTCTGATAGCCATGCTGGCTACACAGCTATGTGCTCTTTTTAAATTCTCCCCTTTCTCTCAGCCTATTTTTTAATTTTTCCTCTCTGCTCTCTGTTTTTTTCCCTCTATTTTTCTCTCACTTTTTTTTCCCTTCTCTTTTGTTCTTTTCCTCTTGCACACAGGGTGGCAGGCACGAGAGCCAGGTGGATGAGCTGGTGGGAACAAGCGCATACACTTCCACAAGCAAAATTAAGGTTTTTTCTAGGTAAAAGAACTATAACTATTGTGGTATTTATGTATTTCTTAACTACTTAACATATATAAAGCTGTGATACTGTTTTTATTAGGTTCCTATCATTCTGTATGTGTTACATTTTACGTGCTGTTCCCCTTACCCCGTTTTCCCATAAGCTCTGCAATTTTTATTTCTTAAATATGCACAGCATGGTGATTTTTAAAGAATGCATATGTCTCATTGCAGCAGACCTGACTGTACCTTGCATTTATAACATGTCTTTATCTGTGAAATTTAAAGAAGTTCAGGGATATCCTCTTCAATAAGCAGATAAAAACTATTTTTATCTTATGTACAGAGAAACTGAAGAAGTCAATTACAAACTTGGGCTACTCAATGATCAGGAGTGAAGCAAAAAAAAAAAAGAAGAAGAAGAAAGAATCCAGGTCTTCTAACTCTTAACTTAGTACCCTCAGCTACTAGTCTCTAAGAGACAACTCTATCTCCTCCCTGTTAGGAAGACTTCCATTTGGACACAGGGTTGGTATAGCCATTAACTGAAAGAAGACATAACAAGAACATCCTGCTGAAAAATGCTCCCTAGCTCATTACCTGTTCTGCATTGCCACTGAAGACCCCATCGAGGATAAAGTATGTCCAGAACAATGGCCATTCACACTCAATGTTTTCAAATAGCTTCAGTTCAGCTGGTTCATAGTACAGACGATTGGGATCCTGGTAAAAACACAATAAACAAACTCTGTCTTATCACTCAGATGTTAGATGTACATCTTTAGTTCAGAAGTATTATAATATGGACTTTCATTACTGATAGTTTATTTCAGAGAAGGTGGTCAGGAAGGCAGAGCATGTACATATTCCCCTCACTTTGCAAATACTCTATCGTGTGACTTCTAACTAGCAGAATTGGGATAATAATGACATCACAAGAGGGTGTGTGAAGAAGTAAGATTGGACTACAACAAAGTCGAGTTTGGTTTCATTTAAATTAAATTAAATTGAATTAAATTCATGTTAATTTTGAGGTAGTAGTAGGACATACAAATAGAAATGTTTAGAAGGACAGCGTCTAAACATGAGGGTTTGGGAATCATCCTGATACAGGCACACATGAAATAAAAGTTATAGATAAGCTTTGTGAAATATTACTACATAAAATGAGCAAACTGCCTAAGAATGGAATCTTGGTAAACCCTTAGAATGCTATGGGGGAAGGACAGAAAGAGAAGAATCAGGATACTATAGTGTTGTGGAAATTAAAATAGGAAAAAAAAATTCAAGAAAACTTAAGGGTAGATAACAGCAATGTACTACAGAGAAGTCAAGGAGAATAAGGATTGAGAAAAGGCTATTGGATTGGTCATTTAGGAGCTTATGATAATGTTTTAGAGCATACTTTTAGTATATTGGTAGGGGCAGAAGTCAAATTCAGGGCTAAAGAATGAAGTGGAAGAGAGGAAATAGACCAGAAGAATCTGAGCTCGATGATTAAAAAAATATCATAATGGCTCTTGATCAGCAAACCTAAGCCTTAAACAGCATCTGCATTACCAATGAAAGTACTTCATATTGACCATTCGATTCCTTTAATAATACTTAATTTTCCCCACTGATATTTCCAAGAACTTTTGACCAGTAGAACAAAAGTAACTTACCTTTTCAAACTCAAGTACTGTTTAGAATTAACCAACTGCAAAAGATGGAAAAGAAAGATCTACTGACGGAAATATTTTTCCCTTTGTAATTATTAAATACTTGGAGATACTATGAGACAATGCAAATACTGTTTCTGCTTAATCTTTCATCCACTGATTTTAGCATCCATCAGTAGTTCTTTCCTGAAGCTAACCAACTGCAGAAGGTGGAAGGACTGCACCTTCCTTCATTTTACTTACTCCAGAAAGGCCTAGAAATTGAGAATTTGGCAGCCAAGCCCAACGAATATAGCAAACATCAGTTATTATTATCCTATTTAGTGATCTATATAAGTACCATCAATGAGGTTAAGTATTTTCTCTGAACGAGGCTGCAGATAGCAGTGACCATTCAACTTTGGGTTCATTTTGGAGAAAAGAAACTTACCTCTTTAGGAGTTTTATATCCATCTCTTAAAAAGCGACAGCAACCATAACGACCCTGGTAATACAGAGAACAAAGGTCAGAAGCTTGTACATTGGTACAGCTATGTAATTAATCAGACATACATCCTTTGCAACATCTACATTTACCGACCTATCACCAATAAAGACGTAATACCTAAAAACAAAACAAAAAAACCTGAAATCATTCCAGCAGCATTAACTGATTTCAGCAATGTGATTTCAAGTGGAGGCGAAGCTA
>NW_012133970.1:129127-130496 GCF_000956105.1 Propithecus coquereli | reverse complement strand
AAATTCTCCTATAAAGAAGATTTGTCTCTTCTCTCCTATTTATTCATTTTTTAGTTATTTATTTAAACCAGTATAGACTCATGGATATTTCATTTATTCTTTGGGTTATAATCCAATACTATGATAGTTATTTTGTTGTTCAAATTGTTACTGCTTTGGCCATCAGGAGCACTTTCCAGTTTGTTCTTGTGTCCCTTCGACATGTCTCATCCTTTTCTGAGCACCTCTTTACTTTCTGGGACCACAAGAAACTCTAGGCGCCTTTTGTGTCTTTCCTGCCCCAGTCCTAAGTCAACTACTTGTCCAAGGAGCCTCATTTTATTGACAATGATATTTAGAAACCAAAATGTGGACACTAGGTATGCTCATTGTCTCTGGGCCCTTTCAGTGGACAAAGTTAGGAAACACATGTAAGTAGACACATATCCCTATATTAAACACACATGTTCCTACTGATACCACCTGCTCCCAATTCAGCATCACAAGGTTCATTCTGTTCTCTATTTGTAACTTTTTTCTTCAACAGTGAGAAAACCTGTTACTACTATGTTTACTGTACATTTACTTATTAGCTCAACCCTATAAAGTAGTTTCAGAATTGCTAACCCATATTCCTTTGAGAAACAAATTTATCAACCACAACAGAGGTTGGCAAACTTTTTCTTTAAGGGCCAGATAGTAAATATTCTAGGTTTTGCAGGTCATATGATCTCTATTTCAACTACTCACCTCTGCTGCTGTACTTTGAAAGCAGCCATAGACAATATGCAAACATGGCATGGCTGTGTTCCAATAAAATTTTACTTATAAAGACAGATGACCAGCCCATAGGTGGTAGTCTGCTGACCCCTGAATTAGAGTACAGTGTTTGTATACAATTATTTTTGTCTTTAGGCTTACAGTATCCAGTCAAACACTATTTTCCAAGACTTAGGTACCCCTTTCAGTGTGGTTATGTATTTTCTTTGTCATATAATTAAATTCATTTTTCAGTCTGCATTCCATTTTTCTTGACAAACTCTGGTTGATTTGTTAAATTTACTTTTTGTGGCATACAATTCCTTGGGTTTTGACAAACATACAGAGTCAGATATCCACCAGCACAGGTCCATAGAAAACCATTCCATCACCCTCAAAATTCTCCAGTGCTATATCTTTATAGACAATCTCTCCTCCCAACTTTTGGCAATCAATAATCTTCCAATAAAGGAATCCTTTTAGCTTTGCCTTTCCCAGAGTGTCATGTAAATAGAATTATACAGTATGTAGTCTTTGGGGTCTGGCTTTCTACTGCTTAGCAAAAGGCACTTAAGAATCATCCAGGCCAGATGTGTTGGCTCATGCCTGTAATCCCAGCACTTTGGGTGGC
>NW_012133970.1:108923-129077 GCF_000956105.1 Propithecus coquereli | reverse complement strand
AGGAGGATCACTTGAGCCCAGGAGTTCGAGACCAGCCTGAGCAACATAGCAAGAACTTGTCTCTACAAAAAAAAAAAAAAAAAATCTTAAAACAATTAACCAGATATGGTGGTGCACACCTGTAGTCTCAGCTATTCAGGAGGCTAAGGCAGGAAGATCACTTGAACCCAAGAATTTGAGGTTGCAGTGAGCTATGATGCCACCACTATGCTCTAGCCCAGGCAACAGAGTGAGATCTTGTCTCAACAAAAAATTAAAAATAATTTTAAAACAATTAACCAGATATGGTGGTGCACACCTGTAGTCTCAGCTACTCAGGAGGCTAAGGCAGGAAGATCACTTGAACCCAAGAATTTGAGGTTGCAGTGAGCTATGATGCCACCACTGTGCTCTAGCCCAGGCAACAGAGTGAGATCTTGTCTCAACAAAAAATTAAAAATAATTTTAAAAAATAAAGAATCATCTATTGAGCAAAATGGCTGACTAGAGGTGTCTGGAACTTGTCTTTCCCACACAAAAGGACCAAAACAACAAAGAAACAATTAAAACTTGGCTGGAGTGTCTGAAGGAGAGTGCTGGGATGCAGCAAGGGACTGATGAGATACCTGTGAAGCACAGAAGCCCAGGATAGCAGCATGGAGAGGGGAGCAAGCTACCCTGTATCTGCTGCCCGGTTTCCCCTATTGGGATTGGCTTGGAGCCAGGAGGGCCTTCCCCTTGCAGGGAAAAGGTAAGCAGAAGGTCTCTAGCATCCCCCATTGCCACCACAGACACCTGCAGTCCTTACTACAAGAGAATCCCACAGGCTTCATAAGCATTGAGCCCAGTTTGGGCAACTGCCTAGAATTCATGTTGCTATATTACTCCACAGTAGGAGCACCTGTTGTGCATTCCCCATCCTTTATGGCCCAAGCTGCTACAGCACAGCACCATCTTGAAACTGAAATGACTGCTGGGGCCAACAGCCATTGTGCCTCTCTAGCCTTGAGTTTTGTCATCATTTCACCAACCCCACACAGGTGACTGCAATGCCATGACCTTGGCTGCTTGGGGCCTGGCCTCAGGAATGGCCATGATTCTGGTTCTGCACAGTGGAGAAACCAACCCTGGGCCAGCCAAAACAAACAGGCTGACGGACCCAGCCCTGGTGAGCTCCCCAGCCAAAGAAACAGCCCAGTGGACCTGCTCCTGGCAAGCTAGTCCCCTAGGCCTGCATTTCCAGCCAGAGAAATAGTTCCAGCATCCTGCCCCTGGTGAGCCAGTCCCTGAGCCAGCTGACCTGCATGCATGTGTCCCTGGCTGGAAAAACAGCCCAGCAGCACATGCCTCAGGCCTGAGAACCAGCCTGTTGCACCTACCACTGGCAAAGCAGCACTACTGCAGCCACGAACTCTCACACCGAGGCCACTGAGGCACTCGCAAATGTCACTAATGTGGACTCCAGCCGAAGAAACTGCACAGGGACTACACTATTGTCCACTCAGAACCAAAGCCAATGTACTTACAGAAACCAACACCCTAGGACCCATCTCCAGGAAAAAGTCTTTCCCTATGAAAGCGACTCCATAAATTGGAAGAGTTGCCTGTTCCACCAGATGTGCAAAATATCAATGCAGGGACAACAAACATGAAAAAGCAAGGAAACGTGACACTCCTAAAGGAACATAATAATTCCCTAGTAACAGACCTCAAAGACAAGGAAATGTATGAAATGCCAGAAAAGAAATTCAAAATAATGATCTTAAGGAAGTTCAGCAAGATACAAAAGAGTATAGATAAACAATTCCATAAAATCAGGAAAACAATTCATGATCCGAATAAGAAATTAAACAAAGAGAGGTATCATTAAAAAAACATACAGAAATCTTGGAGCTCAAGAATTCAATGAAATAAAACAAAAAATACAATTATGAGACAACTATATGCCAACAAATTGGAAAACCTAGAGAAAATGGATAAACTCCTGGACACATACAACCTACCAAGATTGAACTAAGAAGAAACAGAAAACTTGAACAGACCAATAATAAATAATGATATTATATCAGTAATAAAGAGTCCCTCAATGAAGAAAACTCCAGGACCAGATGGCTTCACTGCTGAATTCTACCGAACTTTAAAAGAAAAACTAATACCAATTCTTCTCAAACTATTTCAATACATTGAAGGGAAGGAAATTCTTCCAAACTCATTCTACAAGACCAGCATTACCTTGATAACAAAATTAGATGAGCACACAACAAGAAAAGGAAACCACAGACCAAGATCCTTGATGAATGTATTAATAAATGCAAAAATCCTCAACAAAATGCCAGCAAATCAAATCCAACAGCACATCAAAAACATTATATACCATGGTCAAGTGGGATCAAATCGGTACCTTGTTTCTTTTTATTGTTGATTAGTATTCCACTGTATGGATGTAATGTAATTTGTTTATCCCTTCCTCTATTGAAGGTTATTTCCAGTTTTGGGAAGTTACGAATGAAGCTGCTAGAAACATCTGGGTACAGATTTTTTTGTGTGCATAAGTTTTCACATAGGTAGGATAGATTTTTAGGAGTGAGATTGTTGGCTCATAGGATGAGTATGTGTTTAAATTTATAAGAAACTGTCAAACTTTTTTCCTAAGTGGATATACCATCCTTCATTCCCACCAGCAATGGCTGTAGAAGCTTTAACAGCCTTGTAAAGAAACTACTTATAAAAGGACAACTCAGAAAAATTAAAGGTTTTTTGAAATCACAGACGAGGTCCTCGAAGGCACTAATTTCTCTTTAACGTCACAGCCTTAAAGAAAAGAAAGGCACATATGGACATACCTGAAGCTTGGTGATGATTTCCTGTTTTGTGAGCTCCACCAACTGGCTATCTTCTACTGCAAAGGCTGGGAAGGAAACCACTGAAAGTAGACTAGCATCAACCTCTTTGGATGTTGAAGCACGGGGCAGTAGTGAATTAAGGATAGACTAAGAGAAAGGAAGTTAAATGTGGCACATTAATAAATACTTTGGCAATGTAAAACTAACAGCTTTGGTTTCAAAAGATTTATGTGGAAGAGCATCATTCAGAAGAAAACCTAAACATTATTCAATAGTGAGCATTTGGAAAACTAGCTATTTCTGTAAGTCATCCTTTGTCTTAATCCTGCTCTCAGTGCTTCCCCATCCTGATTCTTAACCAGCTGCTCATGGATAAAGAATATTCTAAAGCTATTACCCTACCCACAGTCCTATTGCTCCACCAGCTACTATTTAAGAATAAAGTTAAGAGAAAATGTAGCTGCTAAGAAGCAGGATAGGGAAGGAAGGCTCAGATCCTGTATCTCTGAAATATATTTTGCCCCGGAAAATTTCGTGTTTTTAAAATTGGAAGGTGATTTTATGTTCAATAGGACACCATGGATACCTAATCAGGGTCTGAGGAAAAGGAGAAAATTCCTCATGCCAATGAGAAGAACCTAAATCTTTCAATACAGAGAGTAAGCCTAAACAAAACTGAAGACTTAAATAGCCTAATCTCCAAATATCTAACCCTAGAGCCAACCAGCAACAAGAGAATGTTTAAGAGCCACTATCAAAACCCCTCAAAATCTATTGTCTCTTATTCACTTTGTATATTTAGAAAAGAAAATACTCAGGAAGAGAGACCCTTAATATGACAGCAGTGGATAATTTAAAATACTATGGTGGGATCCCTTTATAACCTTGTGTGAGAGAATGGGACTTTGATCTATTTTATATCCTATGTTGTATCAGGCTTATCTCAATATAGGATGCTTGATAAAGACATGTTTTGACACATGGTAATAAATTAGATTATGTACTCTCATTCAGCTGTCCTTAATCGAAAGCTCATGCTAAGTCTGAGTCTCAGCAAGAATAAAATTTGCTATTTCCATTTTCCATAATCCCTTACCTGGCAGTGTTGCACTTCATCAGCCAGAACGTGGATAACTGATTGGGGCCCACCTTTCACACCAAATAGGTCCAGTTCATCTAATGCTTCTAGGGCTGCCTATGAAGAGCAAAGAATAAAAGGACAACTTCTGCATTAGAAAGATATGTATTTCTTCTTACTATACCCCAGTATTTTAGTAATGTACATGATGTCACTTTTGAATATGTTTGATAAAACAGAAAATACAGTAACATTCTCTATTCTCAGGGACCTCTGAGCTTTTCTTTGCCTTCCACATTGTCCTAGTGAAAGCAAAGATGGGGTGTTTAGCACTATCAAGTCAAGCATCACACTTTAAAAAACACGACAGATGAATTTACGGTAAATCATTCCCCTGGCAGAGGAATTCCAAATAAGATATCAGCACATAAGAAATGCTAGAAGTTGTGTGGCTATAAGATATTAATGCAACAACCATTAGGTATTGGCACATAGCTGAGTTTCCATAGAGAACTGAATGCCTTCGAAAAATGTTATATTTGACTTAAAGATGAAAGTTACTACTCACCAAGGCAAAGGAGGAGTTTCTATGTTTTTTTTTGAAATATCCAATACATTTTTATTGACTATAGTCACCCTGCTATGCAACAGATCTCAAAACTTACTCCTCCTATCTGAAATTTGTACCCTTTGATAAACAACTCCCCATTCTCTCCCTTCCTCTACCCACCAGCCTCTGGTAACCATCATTGTACTTTCTACTTCTATGAGTTTGACTTTTGCTAAATTATAAATTCCTTGAGGTCAGGGATGTGTCTTCACCAATTTCTGGCATACAGCATGGCACATAGTAGGCTCTCAATAAATGTTGTTAAACTAACAAAATAATTCTTTGTTTTCATTTGGAGTTATTTCATAAGCTTTAACTTCTTAAAGTAGAATCACTGGGCCAAAGGGTATGAATAATTTTTAAGACAAAATGCTAAATTGCTTTTCATGCAAGTTGTACCAATATAACTATCACTAGCAGTACCTTCCTTAATGCATGTATATTATCTCAAAATTTTTTCCTAATTTGATTAAAAAATGATGTATCTGTTGCATTTACTTGCATTAAATTGCTAACAAGGTTGAATATTATTTCAAATATTTATTAATTACCTACAGTTCCACAATTATGAAGCAGACCTGACCTAGTCTTGGGGGTAGAAGGCAGTTCTGGAAAGCTTCACTAAAGAAATGACACCTAAACTGAGACCTATAGGGCTGAAGTAGAAGTTGGTCAGGCACAAAATACTCATTAATTACTGTCTTAGTATTCTACCCCTTGTTTCCCCCAAACTCATGTCCTTGTCACATACAAATACATTCATTCCAACACCATAGCCCCAAAGTCTTAACTCATTCCAGCACCAAGAATAAAACTCGAAAGTCCAAAGCCTAATCTGTGAGCTTGAGAAATCAAAACAAGTTACCTACTTTCAAGAATCTCCGGCTCTGTCCCTGGGAAAGTTTCTGCCTGGGCCCTCAAGTTGTTGATAAATCCTTTGAAATCTAGGTGGAAGCTGTCATGCTTCCATACCTCTTGCATTCTGTGGGCCTGCAGAATTAACACTGCATGTATGCCTCCAAGGTTGGCTTGTACCTTTTGGAACGGTGGCACAAGCTACACCTGTGGCTGCTTGAGCCATGGCTAGGGCGGCTGCCTAACAGCTGCACTGGAGTGCAGGGAGCAAAGTCCCGGAGCAGTCCTGGGCAGCAAGCCCATGGAGAATACTTCAGGCTTGTCTCTTGAAACCATTCTGCCCTCCTAGGCCTCTGGGCCTGTGATGGGCGGGACAGCCTTGAAGATTTCTGAAATCTCTCTGGGGCCTTTCTTCCACTGTCTTGAGGAACAGCACCTGGCTCTTTTTTATCCATGCTAATCTCTTTAGCAAATGGTTGCTGCGCTACCCCCTTGGTTCCTCTCCAGAACACACTTTTATCACTCTTTATGTGGCCAAGCTGAGACTTTTTCAAATCTTTCTGGTCTTCTTTCCTTTTAATTATAAATTCTGCCTTTAAATTATTCCTTTGTTCCTGAATTTCAGCATAAACAGCTAAAAGTAACCACGCAGCTCCTTCTGTATTTTGCTTAGAAATTTCTTCTGCCAGACACCCTAGTTCATCACTCTCAAGTCTGGCCTTCCACAAAGCCCTTGGGCATAGACACAGTTCAGCCAAGTTCTTTGTCGATTTATAATAAGGATGACCATACTCTAGTTTCCAATACCTTGTTCCTCGGTTCTATCCGAAACCTCATTAGGATGGCCTTTACTGTCCGTATTTCTATCAGCATTCTGGTCATGACCAGTTAACCAATCTCTAAGGAGTTCCAAACTTTCCCTAGTGCTCTTGTGTTCTAAAGCCTCACCAGAATCTAAGTTTTTTCTAGCCCAATCCTCCACATTCTTCCAGCCTCTACCCATTACCCAGTTCCAAAGCCGCTTCTACATTTTCATGTGTTTGTTATCAGTAACACCCCACTTCTTGGTACCAATTTTCTGTTGTAGCCATTTTCTGTTGCTTATAACAGAATACCTGGAACTGGTAATTTATTAAAGAAAAGAAATTTATGTCTTATAGTTATGGAGGCTGAGAAGTCCAACAATGAGGGACTGTATCTAGTGAGGGCCTTCTTGCTGGTGGGGACTCTCTGCAGAGTCCTGAGGCAGTGTGGGGCACCACGTGGTGAGGGGGCTGAGCGTGTTAGCTCAGGTCTCTCTTCCTTTTCTCATAAAGCCACCAGTCCCATTCCCATGATAACTTATTAATCCATTAACATATTAATCCAATAATCCATGAATGTATTAATCAATTCACAGGGCAGAGCCCTCCTGACTCAGTCACCTCTTAAAGGCTTAAAGATCCAACCACATGGCCGGGCGCGGTGGCTCACGCCTGTAATCCTAGCACTCTGGGAGGCCGAGGCGGGCGGATCGCTCAAGGTCAGGAGTTCGAGACCAGCCTGAGCAAGAGCGAGACCCCCTCTCTACTAAAAAATAGAAAGAAATGATCTGGACAACTAAAAATATTATATATAGAAAAAATTAGCCGGGCATGGTGGCGCATGCCTGTAGTCCCAGCTACTCAGGAGGCTGAGGCAGAAGGATTGCTTGAGCCCAGGAGTTTGAGGTTGCTGTGAGCTAGGCTGATGCCACGGCACTCACTCTAGCCCGGGCAACAGAGTGAGACTCTGTCTCAAAAAAAAAAAAAAAAAAAAAAAAGGTCCAACCACATAATACTGCCACATTGGGGATTAAGTTTCAACATGAGTTTTGGAGGGGACAAACATTTAAACCATAGCAATTACAAAGGGAAAAATAGCAAATTTTTAGTGGAGACACCTGGTCTGCCACCTTAATGAAGTGATAAAAGATAACATCAACAGTAATGAGACAAATTCATATCATGTGCTTCCTGATGCACGTGGCTGAGGACACAGCATCATCTCTGTGGTAATCTTGCCAAAAGCACAACCTGAATTTAATCATGAGGAAATGTCACACAAATAAAAACTGAGGGACATTCTATGAAATAACTGGCCTGTACTCTTAAAAAATGCCATGGTCATGAAAGATAAGTAAAGACTGAAGCACTGTTGCAGATTGAAGGAGCCTAAAAGGACATTACAACTAAATGTAACATGTTCTCTTGGATTGGATCCTGGATCACTAGGATGTTTTTGGTCATAAATGACATTATTGGAACAATTAAAGAAATTTGAATGGGGTATGTTGATTAGGTGGTAGAATAATGTCAGTGTTCATTTCCTGATTTTGATGATTGCGCCATGGTTATGGAAGAGCTTTTCAGGAAATTCACACTGAAGTATTTAGGAGTAATGGGGCATGATGTCTGCAACGTACCTTCAACTGGTTCAGAAAAAATGATAGTGTGTGTGTATGTGTGTCAGAAAAATAATATGTGTGTGTGTGTGTTTGTGTGTAAACAGAGAGAAAGAGAAAGAAAGCAAATGTTAACAAGTGGGGAACTTGGATGAAGGGTATATGGGAACTCTGCATAATTCTTGCAACTTTTCTCTAAGTCTTAAATGATTACAAAATAAAAAGTTAAAAAAAATTTTAATGATTACAAATTTTTAAAGTCAAATATCCAAAAATATTGATAATATCCAGAGTTAGTGAGGGTTTGAGAAAAATGGCATATATGGTATATAATGGCATATATCCCTCATATATGGATAAGGAAAACATAAACTAGTGGAAATTTTTTTAAGGACAATTTTAAAAAGTGTATATTCCTTAGCCCAAGGGTTCCACTTTTAGGAATCTTTCCTACAAAAATATTTGTGCAACTTCACCAATATGTATGCACAAGGATCCTCATTAAAGCATTATTTGGGATAGTAAAAAAATGGAGACAACTCCATCAATAGAGCAATTATTAAATACTATACAGCAACTGAAAAGAATGAAATAGATTTATCTGCATAAAATGACATGGAGGAATATTTGGTTATGTTCTTTAGTGAAATATGAGATTGTTAAATGACAAAAATCTTGTTATACAGAAGTAGGTATAGTAGGATCTCATTTAAAAAAATAAACCTCATATCTATACCACTTTGGCAATTTAAAAATACATTAAAAAGAAAAAGTTTACCCAGGGGATAAATATTTTATAGGTACAAAGTTCCTCATATATTTATTAATTCAATTGCATAAATTATATAATTCAAATTTTCTATGATCTTATTTTTGGTTTACTGCATGTATCACAGCCTGGCAATGTTTTTTGTGAAATTATTCCCTTATAATTATTTCATTTTACCTTGTATTTCTAATATATTTTGTTCTTTATTAATTAAAACTACATTCTAGACCAGACCTTCTCATTATAGGCTGATACAGTTCAGATATTTGTCCCCTCCAAATCTCATGTTGAAATTTGATCCCCAATATTGGGGGTGGGGCCTAGTGGGAGGTGTTTGGGTCATGGAAGTGGACCCTCATGAATGGCTTGGTGCCGTCCTCCCAGTAGTGAGTGAGTTTCCTTGAGAACTGATTATTAAAAAGAGCCTGACACCTCCCTTCCTTCTCTCTCTTGCTTCTTCCCTTTCTTGTCATGTGATACACCAGCTCCCTTCGCCTCCTGCCATGAGTAGAAGCGGTATGAGCCCCTCACCAGAAGCAGATGCTAATGCCATGCTTAACAGTCCTCAGAACTGTGAGCCAAATAAACCTTTTTCTTTATAAATACCCAGCCTTAGGTATAGCGACACAAAAACGAACTAAGAGATAGACTGTGCCTTTTAAAATTCTATCGTGACCCTTTCTGTCCCCTTTGTTCCATGTAATACTCTTTGTTTTGAATTCTACTTCATCTGACGTTCACATAGTCATCTCCACACTTTTTCGTTTATGTTTGTCAGACTTTACTTTGACCATCCTTCTGTTTCTAATCTTTCTGTATCATTTTATTATATTAGAGCTCTTATAGGCAGTACATATTAGATTTACTTTTTTCTTTTATAAATCAATCTGTGTCTTTGCCTTTTAGTAGGAGAGAATAAATCATGTATATTTATCATAATGGACATGTTTGATCCTATTTCTGCTATCCTATTTTATGCCTTATTGCTGTTTCCAAATAAGATAAGAGCAGGTAGGATCAAAAGATGGAGCTTATTGGAAAGGTAATGATGATCATGATGATGATGGTGGTAGGAGGGCAGATGGAGAAGCATAAAGGGGATGGAGGACTGAGACATGGTTCCCTGATATCAAGCTTGGTCAACTGGTATATGCAAGGAGTAAGAGTCTCCTTTTGTTTTTGCAATGATAGAGATGATGAGTTTAGTTTAAGATATGTTCTTTGAAGTCTTTGTGGGATATAGTTTAAGCAGAGACATGCCATAAAGGTAGTTAGATAGCAGATTTGGAGCTTGCAGAAGTTTTCATCTATATATCCATGGTTCTATGGGAGAATCTGAATTTTGCCTGTGGTTTAAAAGAATAATTTCGTAATGATCCACATTCACATTAAGTTTTTATCTATGGCAAAAGTGCACCAGACTTCCTTATCCCATACTTGGTACAAATGAGAAAGGAAAATTACCTTTGCCATTCCAACTGAACTGGCATTCAATTCTGAGATCCCTTGGTTGGTCTTGTCTCCACGTTCCCAGATCCCGAAGTCCTGGTGTAAAATAACCAGTATACCATTAGCAAGTCGTAACTATAACACTAAACACTCGCTAGATGTACAATCCTTGAATAAAAGACACCACTAGTACCTAATTTGCCATACATAGATACACCTACAATGCTTATTAAGGAGATATCATTGAGCTGGATGGCCCCTGCAGCTGCTTTCCCAAAAGCTTTAAATTCTTATTGGGGCCTCCAAGAAGTTGGAAGACTCCTCAACAGTTAACCAGGAGGGCTAAGAACTATAACTCTGTCCATTTAGAGAGGTGCTTCTCAAAATTTTTCATCAGAGCAAATACCCAGGGGATCTAGTAGATGGAGCCTAAACAGGAGCCCAGTGTTTCATCTTAAACATCCATTCTAATTTTACTCTTTATCGACACTGTCAATGTACCATGCACTAACCTATGCATTTTACATTATTATCTTCCTTAATGCTTACATTTTATAGATGATGAAACTGAGGTGCAAAGAGAGGTTAAGTAACTCACTCAAGGTCACATAGCTAACAAGTGACAGAGCCAGGATTAGACTCCAAATAATCTTACCCCAAAGCCTACTCTCTTAGCCATAGCTCTATACATCCCCCCAATAATGTAAAGATAACTTTTATTTTTTAAAACTTTTTATTTTGAAATAACTTTAGACTTACAGAAAAGCTGCGAATAGTACAAGGAGTTCCCATACACCTTTCACTCAGCTTCCCCTAATGTTAACATGTAACATAACCATAGTACAATTGTCAAAGCCAAGAAATTAACATAAGTACAATTCTATTAACCAAATCCGGGCTTTATTTGGATTTCACCAGTTTTTCCACTAATGGCCTTTTTGCATTCCAGGATCCAATCCAGAATTTCATGCTGCATTTGTCATGTCTCCAAAGTCTCTTCCACTCAATGATAGTTACTCAAGTCTTGTCTTTCATGACCTTGGTACTTTTCACAAAATACTAGTATTTTGTAGATTTCCCTCAATCTGGGTTTATTTGATGTTTTCTTGTGATTAGATTGAAGTTATGCATTTTTGGCAAGAATACATATTACAGGCATTATACTGTGTCCTCAGTGTATCATAGCAGGGGTATATGATGCTGATATGTCTTATTACTGGTGATGTTAACCTCCATCACTTGGTTCATATGTCTGCCAGGTTTCTCCATTCTACTGTTAGTATTTTTCCCTTTGTAATTAATAAATGTCTTGAGAGAGATACTTTAAGACTGTGCAAATATCTTGTTTCTCCTCAAACATTCATCCACTAATGCATCCATTGGTGGATCTTGCCTGCAACAATTATTACAGTGGTGTTTTAATGGTGATTTTTCTAGCTTCTTCATTACTTCTATAGTCATTAATTATAATTCTTCTCTAAGGAAGAGCTGTCCTTTCTTCCCCAATTATTTATTTATTCAGTTATTTATATCACTATGAACTTATAGATATTTAGGTTTTTCTCTGGCTTATAATAAAATACTATCACTATTTTGTTGCTCGAATTGTTCCAGCTTTACCTAGCAGGTATTCTTTCGGGTTGGTTCCTCTGCCCTTTTGACAGGCCCCATTCCTTTTTGAGCATTTCTTCACTTTTTGGCACTATAAGATGCTCTAATCTCATCTTGTATTTTCCCTGCTCCAGCCCTGGAATCAACCATATCCATAAGAATCCTTGGTTTATTTTATTAGAAAATAATGGAATTTGAGGCCTGGGCACTGGGTATGCTCATTGTCACTGGAGTGTCATTCCTTCTAGGCCCTCTAATTGAATGGAACTTGGAAACAGACATATGTACACCCACAAACATCTTTATTTATTTCTGTGTCTACTTCTAATAACTTTGGATGTCAAATCTCTGACTTAAAGTGAAGTTTCAGGAAGGTGAGCCATGTTGAACCCATGGTTCGCCTCACCTGCCCCAAATCCAGTTCCATCCTAGTTTGTGCAGCAAAGATTAGAGTATAAGAAGGCACAAATATCATTAATTCTCCTGCTACAACTATTGGATACGATGGAGAGTCCAAAGAAGCCTAACTTCTACACTGGACCACAGCTGACCTGTGGTATCAGAAGGCAATGCAATCAGGCAACAAATAATGTCTGTTTGCATCAAAAATGTCTGTGTTAGACTTGTGCTTCTGACAGAATATGGAGTAACAGGTTCCAGATTTACCCTCCCATCTGAAACAACTAAAGAACTATTTATGACATAATGGTTTTCAACACAATGAACATGAAAGTCATGCAGTGAAGTGCAGTGATACATGAGAGGAGGAATCAAATGGGACGAGCTCTATGATTGCCCAGCTTACTGTTTTAAGAGTTTCCAGGCCACGGTGCAGGGAGGGGAAACCCAAGCAGAGCCTGGCAGACTCCTCAAGTTGAGGAAATGGAGCTGAGAGTACAGAGACACCAAGGTACCTATAATTTGCAGGACAGATTAATGGAGAAGAGAGAGCTACACAGAGAACCCCAGAAATCTGCAGAGGGTCATCATCAAGTATTCAGCAGAATAATGATCAGTGCATGTATGTGAAGAAACTACTTGAGGCTGGGGAAAGAAGTACCCAAAAGAATTAGAGGGAAAAATACCTAGTGCTCACACAGGACCAGAAATAGCTCCTGTTCCAACCAGCCAGGCTAGAAAACCTCATAATTCAGGGGACACTGGGTGCAGTATTCAGAAGAGTCTTGTCTAAGTAGTGGGAGTAATTAGCCCTAGACTAGACTTGACTCTGGACCCAGATAATGTATCTTAAAAGCAATAAAGGATCAAACTGGTTCCAACTAGCTTAATTGGATACCTGAACAAAACTCGAGCGTATTGATAGGAATACAAAAATATCCAGGATGCAATAAGGTAAGATTCATGATATCTAGCATCCAATAAAAAATTACTAGGCATGCAAAGGAGCAGGAAAACACAACCAATAATGAGACAAATCGATCAATTGGCTTCTTTCACTAAGCATAATGTCTTTGAGATTCATCCATGTTGATATATGGATCAATAGTTCATTCCTATTGATGAGCAGTATTTCATTTTATGGATATACTGCAATTTGTTTATCCATTTACTTGTTGATGGGTATTTGAGTTATTTCTAATTTTGGAAATTATGAATAAAGCTTCAATGAACAACAAAAAACTATGTTAGCCTGATGAAGAAAAAATTGCATTCTTATACAGTAACTAACTTAAAAATTTTTACAGAGAATATGTTAAATATATTATGATTTAATATAAACCTACCTCATGTGGTAGTTGTAAAGAAAAACAACCATTTTTGTATAGTAAGTGCTGAATCAATGCCTACAGATAATATTAAACACATGACTAAATTTTATTTCTATGTAGCTAACTGACCCACAATACTCCCTAGCCATCCTACTTACGTATAAGACCTTAAACCATTAAAATAAGATGACAATTTAGCCCCAGATTGTCAAATACATACCATGAGATATCACAGAGTTTGAAAGGAAAGCATAGCATCTTGACCCTCTTGTCTCTGTAACCCCCTTGGGGAAAACGCAAACAGAGGATGACAGATCTTAGTAAAGGAAGAGGCTGAAGACAATTTCTGCCAGAAGCCTTTTAGGTTGGTTCCCTATGAGGGGCAGCTTTAAGAAAGGACCGGCTTACCCAGTATTTGTTTTAAAAATCGTATGTTTAAAATCCATTCCAAAATGAGTACTTACAGCAGTTTTATATGCCGCTTCAATATAAAACACAAGGTTCTGTATAAAATTGACCTCGTCTAGGCTGTGGATGATATGGAGTCCTAAGGAAAAAGGGAATAAAGATATAGAACTGGTCAATTATCACTATAAGCTTTATAGGTAGCAGTAGTGACTAAAGACCTCACTATTACCAAGTAATCCTATTCCTCCTTAGGAACAATGGAAGGTACTTTGATTCCTTAACTATAAAAACAAGACCACAAATCAGTCCTAGGCTAGTCTCCAACTAAGTGAGATATGAGCATATTTTAAAATGGAAGAATTTCAACTGTTATTTGTAGGTTTTAATAGATAGTCTCAGACTCCTGGTTCTATAGTAACTAATTTATAATGTGTTTAAATGTACAAACCTAGGCACATGGAAAAAAAGAAAAATATTTCAAAGAAGAGTTGGAAGAAATCTAATTACTAAGCAAGTAAAAAGTACAT
Source organism: Propithecus coquereli (assembly GCF_000956105.1). NCBI lineage: Eukaryota > Metazoa > Chordata > Mammalia > Primates > Indriidae > Propithecus > Propithecus coquereli. Next base: position 114,796 of record NW_012133970.1, on the reverse strand, counting down.
AAAATTATGATTTTAAGGAGGACTTAAAACTACATTTTTTTTAGTAAAAATGATAATTATTCTAAATGTAAGCTATACAAAGATAGTTATAGCTTACACATGGAGTGTTTTGCATGAATTATCCGTTTAATTTTTACAACAATAACCCTAAAAGGTAAGCAGCTCTATTTTCTTCATGAGGCTTAGAGAGGAAAGTATTTACCTAAAGGCATTTAACTAACAAATAGTGGAACCAGGACTCAATTGACTATTAACTTATGTTTCACTTCAGAGACTGAGCTCCTAACCAAGATGCTATACTGCCTCCTAGTATGTACAATATAATCCATTTTTGTTTAAAAATCCCCCCGTCACACACACACATACACACACACAGGCATGCGCACGTGCACACAGAACTAGAAAAATATATACCAGGAGGATGTTAGTAGTAATCTTTGGTGGTAAGGTTTAAGGTAGCTTTATTTTCTTCTTTTTTGGACATCTTGGCAATTTTACAGTATTCTACAAGGAACAGGTGCTACTTTTGTAATTTAAAAAGTTATAGAAAAAAGCAGAAAACTTCAGGATACATTTCACAAAATTTTACACAAAATTATTAAATCCTGAGCACTAAAACTTTTCATACATGTAAAATTTACTAAGCAATTAACTTTTAAAACACCTCTTTTGAAACAACAGTTATTACTGTGTACATTATCTAAAGACTTTGTTTAAACTACTTGATTCAATCAAACTAAGAAATCATTTTAGAACTGAAAAATCACAAAGTTTGCTTTTCTTTTCCAGTCTATAAACAAGGAGGAGGAAAAAGTGAAGATCAAGTTAACTATACAGACTAAACTTTTAAGCTTCTCATTTTTCCTGGAGGAAGCTATTCTATTTAAACAAAAAATGTTATAACCACATTTGGCACAAAAACAGGTATGTTGGTTTAATGGAAATGATTACATATGCCAGCTACATAGCTGTATCATAGCCAGAAAAGGCCAAGAATTTCCAGTTTGCTGAGCAGTGGGCATATCCACAGCAATTAGATCTAGGGGGGAAAAGCTTCTTTAAAAGGGCTTGGGAACAGAAAAAGTCCTCTGACATTCTTAGAAGCATGATATAAAGTGGTTGTCAAATGTTTCTTAATGTCAGCTTTCCAATGAACTCCACTGTAAATGTCCTGGATAACACTCATTCTGGTTCATAAACAATTCTGAAAACAAACATGCCCTTTGTAAGTCAGCACTTGGTAATACTCTTCCATGAAAAAATTCAAACTGTATCAAAGGGTGTACAGTGAGTCTTCCTCCTACCCAGAACCACAACACCTCCACCCCTGCCAAATCTAGACATACACAAATATTACACAAAGGTTAGTACTCTATAATGCACCTTGCATTTTTCATACATAACTTGGAGATAATTTCAACTATATCTGCATCATTTTTTTAATGGCTACACAGCATTCCACTGAATAGCTACTCATGTAACCAGTTCCCTATTGAAAGATGCTTAGGTTGTATCTAATCTTTCATCACAATCAATGTTTCAATGAATATCTGTGTATATATATCATTGTATACATGTGCCAGTATAGCAGGGAAAATTCTTAGAATTGCTGAGTAGAAAGACTTATGCATATCATTTTCCAATATTTTATTATGAACATTTTCAAACAGAAAAAATGAAAGAATTTTACAGAGGATACCTGTATACCCACCATCTGGACTCTGCCATTAACATTTTACCATATTTTTTTCATCACCTATCTAACCATCTTATTTTTTGATGCATTTCAGAGTAAGTTGCAGATATCAGTATACTTCTCTCTGAATATTTCATGTATATTAAATTTTTGTAATCATCACCAAGTTATTCTGCAAAGAAGTTCTTTTCCTATGAACTTGTGTTGTGTCCTTCACAGATTTCTACTGAATTGCTGATCTTTCTGTTTTATATATACACATACATATACACACATATATATTTATACATAGATACACACACACATAACCCCACACATACATACACATACATATAAATTGCTCAGCACTAAACTTTTTCTGCTGACATTTTAATAAATAAATATTAAGGAAATTAATAAATATTAAGGAAATTAGCCTTTTGCCTGTCATATATGTTGCAAGTGTTTCTCCTAATTTGATAGAATTTTGACTTTGTTTATAGTGTAGTTTTCTTCTCAGAAACATTTATAAAATAGTTTTATCCCACAAATGTTTCTGGTATTTTTATAAGTTCTTTTTTTGCATCTAAATCTTTGATCTAAATCTTTGATCTATTGATCTATTGACAGATATTTAAAATCATGGAACTCACATAGTTGTGAGTTTCCTAAATTTCTTTCTGTTCCTGATTTCTAATTTTATTTCATTTTGGTCATAGTATATACTTTCTGTGATTCTGAAATCTTTCAAATTTATTGAGGCTTATTTTATGGCCTACCATATAGTCTATCCTGGAGACTGTTCCGTGAGAAGAATATGTATTCTGCTGTTATTGGATGGGAGTATTCCATAGATGTGTGTTAGGTCTAGTCAATTTAAGTTTTCTCTTTCCTTGTTGATTTTATGCCCCATTATTGAAAGTGGGGTATTGCAGTCTCCAATTGTTGTTAAATTTATATAATTTTATATCTTTTAAAGAAGCTGAGGAGAAATTATATAATTATAGTTTGTTATATTAACCTTCTAATTTATCATTTCTAGTTTTTTTTATATGTTCCTACAGATTTGAATTACCATCTGGTATCATTCCTTTACTTCAATATAGCTTTGCTTCTACTCACTTTCTTTGTTATATAATTGTCAAATATATTACATTTTTATTTGTTATAGGCCCAACAATACAACTATAAACACATTTTTTTTGTACAGCTGCTTTTTTAGATCAATGGAAAAAAAAAGAAGAAATAGGTAATTATATTGTATTAATAATCACTTTTACCTGGGGTCTGCTTTTTCACATGGATTTGAATTACTGTCTGGGTTCACCTGCTTCCAGTCTGAAGAACTTTTAGTATTTCTTCTAAGGTAGGTTGGTATACTAGCAAAAAAGTCTCTCAATTTTTGTTTATCTAGAAATGTCTTTATTTCACTCCATTTCTGAAAGATAGTTTCCCTGGATACTATCTTCTTGGTTGACAGTTCTTTTCTCCAGCCCTTTGAATACATTATCCAGTTGGCTCAGAAGCCTCTATTGTTTCCTGATGAGAAGTCAGCTGATAATCTTATTGAGGTTCCCTTGTGCATGACAAGTCATTTTTCTCGTATTACTTTCAAGATTTTCTCTTTGTTTTGGCTTTCAACATTTTTACTGTAATGTTTCTTCATGTGGATCTCTGTGATTATCCTCCCTGGGAGATTATTGAGATTTTGGGGTGTATAAATTAACGTTTCTCATCAAATTTGGGATCTTTTCAGTCATTATTTCTTACAGTATATTTTCTGCTTCTTGCCTTCGTTCTGGTGCTCTCATTACATGTGTGGTGGTGTGCTAAATGGTGTTCTACATTTCTCCAAGGTTCTGTTCATTTTTCTTTATTATTTTTTCTCTATGTCCTTGAGATTGAATATTCTCTATTGATTTACCTTCACGTATTCTGATTCTTTCTTCTGCCAACTCACATCTACTATAAGCCTCTCTAGTGTTTTTTTTTTTCATTTTGGTTACTATGCTTTCAGCTCTAGAATTTCCATTTGATTTTTTAATCTTTTTATTGATATTATCTATCCGATGAAGCACATTCATCATATCTTCCTTTATTTCTTTAAGCATGGTTTCCTTTAGATTTTTGGACATTTTATAGTAACTATTTTGAAGTCTTTGTCTCCTAAGTCGAATATATGGGCCCTTTCAAAGGCAGTTTCTGTTACCTGCTTTTTTTCTTGTGTATGGATCATACCTTCCTGTTTCTTTACATGCCTCACAAATTTCTGTTGAAAACTGGATATTTTAGACAGTATGTTGTAATAACTCTAGATATTGATACTCTCCTCTCCTGGGCTTGTTTCTGTTTATTTATTTAGTGACTTGGCTGGACTATTTCAGTGAAGTCTATTTTCCCCTCAGTATGCAGCCTCTGATGTTCCTCAGAGAGTGTAGCCTTGGGCAGGTACACTGTCACCCTGGGAAGATAGTGTTTTAGCAGAGGCCTCATCAACTACCTCTTGCCTGATCTGTTAAGTGTCTACCTCTGTTGGCATCATACTCAGATGCTTGCTGCACGAATTTCCATCTGGTTGCTCTACTATTTTATGTAATGCCCTGAGACATAAACTGCTCCATAGGCTCATCCAATTAAATTCAGTCCCCTTTTCATGTGGTCTTTGTGGCAAGTCTTTGAGACTTGTTCCAACACTAGGAAGGTTCTTTTCAGCTATCTCTTTGCTTGATTCTCACTATTAAAACTAGCTAGTCTATGGCTTAGCTTCTTGCTCTTATTAAGCTACTAGCCTCCTCTTAATTGCTTAGAACCAAAATCTCCATTGTATTTTGAGAATACCCTTAGTCTTGAACTTTCCCATACTCTGTTTCAAATGGTCAATTTTCTTGGGAAGAGCTATGGACCTTTGTATTCTTATAGCCTGTCCCGCCCCAGCAAAATTTCTGTGCCAGCACTCCAGAGCTGATGTTGAGAATAGTGGCCTACTTCTTTTTGTGTGACAACCCTGCCTTACAAACTGAGTGCTGGGCAGAGGTGGTAGCCTCTGATCTTCTTAGCTTGCCCCTCCCAGTGTGGAACCTCCACCCTACAGGAGAGGTGGGTCAAGGACAATTGGGGCTTAGCATTCTAACCCTTCCCTGCCTGGGGTAAAGCTTCGACTCCACAAATGGGGCCGGGAATGAGGAAGAAGGGAGCTCCAGGACTGTCAGCTGTGCTTGCCTGGACTAAAGCTTCTGCAGTATGGAGCTGGGTGAATGAGAAATGATGGCAACCTACCTCTCTTGGGGAGATACAGTATCCCTAAACTGGAAGCTGGGGAGTGGGGAGAGTTGTGCTCTTGACTGTACCCACCTTGAACAGTGCTTCTGTCACTCTGAGTTGGGGTGGAAGAGGGAGCAGGTTGAGACTCACATGCCACAATCCTTTACTGTTCTTACCAAGATTTAGAAGATTTCTGGAATAAATGTTTCTCTACTTGATGTATGTCCTTCAGACAATTTCTAATAACTTTAAATGGTTGGTTTTTTAAAAATAATTTTCAGCATTTACGGTTGTTTTGCTGGGGGAGGGTCTGCAGAGCTCCTCATGCCACCATTCTATAAATTAGAGTCAGCTTCTGTTTAGGCCTTTTAACCAAGGTTGAGATTTTTAAGAATTCAAAACCATGTGGAGGATTGCTAAATATTCTATGAAGATCTTTTATAGTCTATCTACCAATTAGATCTTACATCTGCCCTTTTTATTTTCAAGGCAACTGCCTTACATAAGTTCTGCATCATTTCTTGCCTGAAGTATTTCACTAACTTCCTAAGTAGTCTGTCATCTTAATTTTCTCTTCCATGCAATCTATTCTCCTACTAAAGGAGTGAATGATCTGAAAATTCCTTGATTAACTACCTTGAATGGCTACTGATTATAGACTAAACTCCAAACTATTTAGCGTGGTACACAGGCCCTCAAAGAGCTAGCCCCAACTTGCTAGCTTCATATTTTGCCATTTTTTCCAGATGAATCTTATACTCTAACCATAGAAGATACCCAGCCTTACCTTGATAGCCAGTACCTTTCAAACTTCTGTGCTACACTCATGCTATTCCCTTCCTTTTTCTGACTTGTGAATTTCTACTTATTCCTACTTATTCCTCAAAGGCCTGATTTTCTACCTTATCTCAAGCAGCTATCAAAGTCAGCTGATTGA
>NW_012133970.1:106176-108418 GCF_000956105.1 Propithecus coquereli | reverse complement strand
TAACCAGATGGGAAGATAAATAAATGGAAATGTCAAAAATGTGATATTTTTAGAAGTACATTAACTTACTCAGGAAGATCTGGCAAAGGTCCCATTAAATTTATAAACTAGATATAATCAGATACATTATCTCCTTCTCCCTCTAATTTAGGAGAAATAATACATTTTCATTTTTCAGGTAAAGCATACAAAGCTAATAACAAAACCACTGAAAAGGATACATTATTCAATAATAAAAGAATAAATATTTGGATTCTAAGTCCTAATTTCCTTAATATAATTTAGATGCATATATACAGATGCCTTGTTTATAATATATTCATAAAGAGTAGTATAAAGTAGGTGATTCAATTTATATTTATACTAACTGGCAGGCTTGTCAGTGTACAGTATGAGAACAAGCAATAAACTCTAGGCCTTTTTTCCCCATCTCATGTTATCTGAGGATTAACAATAAAAATATCTCTCTAAATAAGATCTTCCCCAGATTACCTGGTTCTCAATTTAAAATAATATTAATTAGTACCATAGACTTGTTTCTCAGTGTAGAAGAATATTAACTAGACCTCAAAAAGTTGTTTTTCTGTATAAAATCTACAAAATGTTGTTGCCAATGTGCTTCTTTGAGCAATGTAAATAGCTATGTTGCTTTCTGGCCAATACCTTTGGAGAAGCCATGTATGCCAGAGCAAGTGCTCCATGCTCAGGGGCTCCCAGTATTTCTCTCTGTGTACTGACCTGAGGCAGTCATTTGAGCTAAGAAGAGCAGATACACCGAGGTAGCATCCAATTGCAGGTGTCCCCACTGGTCATCACCCACTACAGTGGCACAAGTTTTGGTGTTGTACTTGGCATGGAGGCTATCCTTAGTACTCTGACTATATTTGAAGGATTCTACTTTATCCACCTGGAAAAAACAAAAACATTAAAAGAAGGATATGCAGAAAAATCAACCCATATGCCACACTTCTGTAGTACTCTAACATATATCATTGCAATGTAAAGACACATTGTCTTCAGGCAATTTGTGAATATTTAAAATGCACTGTTATCTCTTTTTCCTTACATAATACAACTGCGAAAGTCTGTTATTGTTGTTTTTCAATTTAATCAATTTAATTAGAAAATGATACCAAATAGTTAAAGCCAGTTATTTCCTATTCATTGCCTTTCTTTCACTCTTCAGATGGTTGCTTTGCCACACTGTGTATATAAACTGAGATTCAGAGTGTTTGAGTGACAACAGCTTAGTGAGAAATAACTGAGTGCGAAAAGATGTATTTGTTCCTGAAACTGAGGTAGGAATTTTGAGGGAAATTAGAACAAGAGGATATATTTTGAAGGAGTAATGAAAAGAGCTGGTGATACACACACAGAGTGACCGAGAAAGGGTATGACAGAAAGCTGAAACCAGAGGTCAGAAGGGAAATATTGTGCAAGGGACAACTGACAGACTTAGTTCCTGAAACTTAGATTTGATTATGTATGCCTGTGATGCATGATAGTGAGGAGTAAAAATAGAATCCTAAGCCCTGCCTCACCCCACCGACTGAACGGACCCCCTCTTGGCCAAGGGGACCCCAGAGAAACCTTAAAACTGAGTTCCCAGCCAGGACAGGATGGGAGGTCAGACACATCTCATTATACCCCTTCCCTTGTTAACCACCATTAGGCTTTCTTCCCTAACGGCTAAAACAGAACCAGCCCTTCAGAAAGACTTGCTCCACCCCTGATTTCAATCAACTGCCTAATGGCCTAATGCTGCTCCTCCCTTCATGTAGTTTCTGGCACAACTGACCAGCATTTTTTCCTGATCAGGGGCTACCAACCATGGAGTGGTTCTAAGTAGACTAGAGACTATGCATAGTAAGGGTTTTCATGTCCTCTGCTTTGCCTTTTGACATCAGAGAGCCGAAAACTCCATGCTAATGCCTCTATTTTTTTATACATGCAACCAATGAATGGGCATGAAGCTCAATTGCACACGTGCATGTTTCTCCTTTCATAAATAATCATGATTCCTCTACAGCTTGTTAAATATGTATATTTGTCCACACTGCTCAGCATAAATTCCAGTTCCCATTGTCCATCCCTGGAAGCATGTGTTCCTGGCTTCTGGCCAGGGGCTTGGCTTTCCAGAATGCTGCAATGGCCACCTACAGGCTGCAACCCTTTATGAGAAATGACGCTCTCCTTTCCAAATTATGAATCTCACCATTTTCTTCAGTTGACAAGAAGTAAC
>NW_012133970.1:92923-94676 GCF_000956105.1 Propithecus coquereli | reverse complement strand
TTTTAGAATGGGCAATTCGGTGTTTCCCTACTTTTCCCCCCTTCCTCTGTTAAATTCTTTCTACCTGGGCCAAATAAGGAAAAATGTCAACTTTACAGAATTATTGATAAACAGGGAGACAACATATTTCTTCTAATGATACTGAAAAAATGGTCAAATTGTACCAGATATGGAATTCCAGTTCTATTGATATTAATTTCTAGCCAAACAAAACAACAAACAAAATACTGAGATCAAAATAGCAAAACATCATTAAGAATACGATGTAGGATTTGGGGGATGGGTAGGATTACAGGTGATTTTTTAACATTATTCTATATTTTCCAAATTTCTACAACGGTATATTTTTATAAAAGTCATGAAAATATTGATCTGTACTACCTGGGCTACAGCAAAAATTCCAACAAAATTTTTTTTTTGATGGACCTTTGTATCTCTCAGTAATGGACTGAAGGAACAACAAATGTCTGCTGTTGCTAAGGACAATACAGTGAGACCTTCCTATTACCAAGAATTGAAACTCTGCAATATGTTGGTAGTCTTAAAAATAATCAAATCTCAGTATTCTGATTTAGAGATGAAGACTGGAGTTCAGATTTCTAAATCTGAGGGAGACCACTGGAGAAAATGGCTGGTGTAGAGAGAATCTTTCCCATTAATGGAAAAGAATTCACATACATCTTACAACTGACAGCTGAATACTTCAACATTAAAAATCCCACGTAGCACGGAATATTGTTTTCTTGGTCATTGAAGAGGATGTGGCTCCCTGTGTGTCTGAACAGTTCTATAAAGGATGTCTATTTACTGAAGGGAAGCTCCTTACAGCTTAAAGGCATCTGCTGTCTCTGACCTCACTTTGCCAGGGCAGGGAGACACAGGCTCTGAAACAGCAGCCCCTTAAAATCAACAAATAAAGTCTTTACTTGTGTTTAGTCCAAAAGGTCTGCTTATTTATGCCAGTTACCCTCATACAAATACCACCAATCATTTTTAAAAATGAAGTAAAATCATGGATGCCTGTCCCCAAACATTTTTCTCAATGAGAATAAATATAGTAGAGACTGTAAAATACATTTACTTAGAAAGAGGATTATAAATTTTAGGAAAGATCCCAGGATAGGATTTTCCACTGCATTAGAACAGACTGTGCCCTCTCCCCCTGAATCAGCAAGTTTCAAGTTTCCACTGCAAAAAAAACCACTTCAGTACAATACAGGAAAGCCTTTTGGGATGTAATTTCAAGAAGATGAAGAAAGAGGGAAAGGCAAAATATAGTTCTCTTAGCTTCTGTGGGTTACATTTCCTTCAATCCCTGCTCTTCCCCACCCCCCAACCACACACAGCTCTAGATCTCTTTGTATTTTTATTCTGAGTACCTGCTCCAGTTCATAGGCCTTTGCCTTATCCTCATCCCGGTCTGCATTCTTCCGATAGGCCAGGCCCAAACCCCACACAGCCAAGATGCTGTACACGTTATCTCGGACCCAGGCATCTTTCTGATCATAGCTGGCTGGAAGCAAGCCAGTCACTGGATTCTGCAAGGCCAAGAAAAAGAAGACAGGCAGGTAACCATAGGGTGTTAATATTAGGAAACAGTCCACTGAATACGTTTCTTAGAGACTTTGGTCTTTTTTTTTACTTCACTTTTGAGTTTTATAGCCTCCTCTTCTTCTGACCAATTGCAGGCTAATGCTATCTTCCCCACCCCATCCCCTAGTTTTATTGTGGTACAATCAACAAATAAAAATTA
>NW_012133970.1:77132-81688 GCF_000956105.1 Propithecus coquereli | reverse complement strand
GCTAATTTTTCTGTTTTTTGTAGAGACAGGGTCTTGCTCTTGCTCAGGCTGGTCTCAAATTCCTAGCCTCAAGCAATCCTCCTGCCTTGGCCTCCCAGAGTGCTAGGATTATAGGTGTGAACCACTGTGCCTGGCCAGGACTCAACTTTTATACCATTCTGGGCTCATTTCATTGGCTTCTTTGCTGTTTTACTGCCATAGTCACTTTCTTGCCTACCCATCAACCCTTGTCACCATACAATCCTGCTACTCCCATCTAAATTTTAACTTAAACAGCAAACCTGGGGAATCCAGGACCCAGTGGAGGATTCCTGATTGCTGTCCACTTTTGCGTTCCTGGAATGGCCTTAGCCATTTCTGTCCTCAAGTTCCAACTTCCAAGTCAGAATAAAATTAATAGGAAGCATAGGGAGGTGGGAATGACAGGAGGTATCTGTACTTTGTGTTCCCCTAAACTGGCTGTTTTTTGATTCAGGTACATTAGGTGGCATTAATTATACATGTACATTCATATACCAGGGCTTCTACCCAAACCAAGTGATAGTCCCTCTCGCCTACTCTTCTGAAGATATGGATTTATATATCTGTGAACTGATTATGTAAGAATATATAACTGTATACAACCATATCTGTGTAAATCTGTCTCTCTCCAGGTTTATGTATATCCAGGTATTTACTGAACCTCTACTAGGTTTTGTGGAACATAAATATGATTGAGACAGGATAGATACGTTTAAAAAGAAAACCAACTAAACTACAACATAGTCTATCCGGCAATTCCTAATTATCCTTTAAAACTCGACTGTTCTGTGAAGCCTTCCTCCCCTTGTTCAAGGGGAGTTTAGACATTCCCACCTCTGTGTGTGCCAACAGAACTTAGCACTTATCTACAATATATACAGTACCTACAGTACATATCTTAATGTACTGTAACTATTTGCTTATATATCTGTCTTTACCACCGGACTATGAACTCCCTGAGAAAAAGGAGCAGAAATCAGGTTGAGAAAAAGACCTTTAGGTCAACAGACTAAGCAGGCTGTATTAAAAAAAAAATCTCATGTCTGCAAGTAATTCTCAAATGGCTTATCAAAAAAATGATGCATGTATGTATATGTGGTATCCAAATATGACAAAATGTTAACTAGTGAATTTAGATAAAGTGTATATGCAAATGTGTTTATTTTACTATTATTGCTTTTCTGTAAGTTTGAAATTTTTCAAAATAAAAACTTGAGGGTTAACTAAACTTGCCTTAAAAAAAAAGTTGAGGGTTATAGATAAACATTTTGTCCCATTTTCTTTTTTGTATCTATTACTGGGCCTGGCACATGACAGTTAAACATAATCTGTTATTTGAAAAATTAATATGTTGAATGGCACAGTGATCTAGAAGTTCCAAGAAAGGAGTCCTAAAAAAGAAATGATCACTGTACAATTGAGCAGTCTGTGAGGATGGGGCCATAGAAAAAGTGGGATTGGTGTTGGGCTTTCAAAGGAGGATATTAGTTCAGATTGGAAAGGAACAGGCACATAGAGAAAACTGCAGGTAAAAACATTTGGAGGTGGCAATGTCTATGGCTTCCATGGAGGCAAAAATCCAAACAAGACTGAATCCGAAGTTACAAGACCCAGGTTATATACATGGCATCGCCAAATTCCAGCTTCTGGGCTTCAATCCCTTCACTTGTAAACTGGGGAACATAATACCTAATTCACAGGGTGTTGTGAGAATAAAACACTGATAATCATGGGGACGTGTGTTATACAATGGAAAGTATTTACACAAATGATATTTTTAATGAGGGATTGTTAGAAGAGTAATGAAGATACCAATCTGATTAGAACTAGGGTTATATTGGAGGGCACCAGTGTGATATAATATAGAAAAAGTAGGCTAGGACCAAACCATAGAGATCCTTGCCTATCAATCCAAAATGCTTAAACTTCACTTGTAAGAAAATGAGAGCCACAGAAAGATTGTTGAGGATGGAAATGACATTATTTAAGTGCGGTTTACATAAAAGTGTTAGGTGATAAGGGTTTAGACCAGGGTTGAGGCAGAAAGGAAGAGAAAGGAGGGGATAAATTTAAGAGAAATAAGAATCAACAGACTTTGGTCTGCATGTATCAAAGGGTAAAAGGAACAAGTCAAAAATCACCCTAAGGGCAACCCTCTTCAAGCACTGTTTTATAGAACACCAGTCCAAGAAATTCTGGAAAGGCTGTAAAATTCACTCCCATCTTAGATTCAAAATGTACATTAGTACATCAAAGGCTTTGAGAAATTATGGAGTAAAGAAACTTTCTGTTTAACATAGCCCCAAACTTAGCTGGCCTAGTGTTCCATAGAACACACTCTGGGAAATACTCAAAGTAATGTTGCCTAGGTGATTGAATGGAAATACCAATAACATTAAAAAGGGATGTTTGGTGAGTTGCTGTTGTTTGGTTGGTTGGTTGTTTTTAGTTGGGAAGGTGGATTTTCAGACACATTGAGTTTGAGGAGCCACAGGATATGCAGGCGAAACTGATGAGCAAACAAATGAAAACTCAGGTTCAAAAGTGAAATGAAGTCAGAGTTAAAGATGAAAATTTAGAAGGCAATCTCATAAAGGAAATAGGAAGTCATGAGAAAAGATGAGAGACTATACAAAGAGGACAAAACTGATGAATTAGCAGAACTTGAGCAGTCAAAGAGATATCCCTAATTGTATGCCTATTTATTTTTTATGGGTCTGAGACTGTATCTATGTAGCTAAGAGAAAAGGGCATTTGTAAAAACATATGTGTGCATAATTCTACTCTCAACCTAGGATATGGTAGTCACTTAAACTCTTGTCTCCTTTTCCTCCAGAATTCTCTTAAATTCTCTGACATTATTTCTCAGAGAGAAACCAAGGTGAGTTAGAAGGAAGGATAAAAATGATTAACAATCGATGTTTTTGGAAAAGCCAAAGTAATTGGAAAGTTGCCAGTAAGTGGGAATTTAATCTCTGGATATACTGGATTTAATCTGTGTTCATTTATTGGCCATAGATCAGTCATTATTAACCCTGGCTGTACATTACAATCACCTGGGTAGTTTTTATAAAAATATTGATACCCCTGGGCTCTACTTTTAGAGATTCTTATTTAAATTGTCCTAAGATGGGGTCCAGTAAGGGTATTTCTTCTTTTTTTTAGATGGGGTCTCACTACATTGCCCAGGCTGTTCTGAATTCTTGGGCTCAAGCAATCCTCTCACTTCAGCCTTGTGAGTAGCTGGGATTACAGGTGCTTGCTATCATGCCTGGCAAGGATATTTCTTAAAAGCTTCCCAAGTGATTCCAATGTACAGCCAGAGTCTAGAACCACTCATCTAGAACAGGGACAAACTCAGTCCACTGCTGTTTTTATAATAAAGTTGTATTGGAACACAATCACGTTCATTGTTTATATACTGTCTCTGGCTGCGTTTGTACAACCATCACAGAGCTGAGTGGTTGGGCAGAGACCACACATGATCTACAACATGTAAAATATTTACTATCTGGCCCTTTATAGAAACAGTTTTCTGACCCCTGGCCTAGATTAACGCTGAATCGGGTTCAAGAAAAAAAGTTAATGAGACCTAACAAAAACATATTTTAATTTGTAATGCAAGTTCATAGAAATTTTAGAATTCCCACAGAAACTTTTCGTTTTGAAAGATGTTTTCTATTGCTATAATGTTTTGAAACATTTTAAAGTTATTATCGAGGTGGTATGAAAAGTATTTTTGGGCTACATGAAAAGTTATTTAATGGAACGTTAAAACATTTTAGAATGGGCAATTCGGGGTTTCCCTACTTTTCCCCCCTTCCTCTGTTAAATTCTTTCTACCTGGGCCAAATAAGGAAAAATGTCAACTTTACAGAATTATTGATAAACAGGGAGACAACATATTTCTTCTAATGATACTGAAAAAATGGTCAAATTGTACCAGATATGGAATTCCAGTTCTATTGATATTAATTTCTAGCCAAACAAAACAACAAACAAAATACTGAGATCAAAATAGCAAAACATCATTAAGAATACGATGTAGGATTTGGGGGATGGGTAGGATTACAGGTGATTTTTTAACATTATTCTATATTTTCCAAATTTCTACAACGGTATATTTTTATAAAAGTCATGAAAATATTGATCTGTACTACCTGGGCTACAGCAAAAATTCCAACAAAATTTTTTTTTTGATGGACCTTTGTATCTCTCAGTAATGGACTGAAGGAACAACAAATGTCTGCTGTTGCTAAGGACAATACAGTGAGACCTTCCTATTACCAAGAATTGAAACTCTGCAATATGTTGGTAGTCTTAAAAATAATCAAATCTCAGTATTCTGATTTAGAGATGAAGACTGGAGTTCAGATTTCTAAATCTGAGGGAGACCACTGGAGAAAATGGCTGGTGTAGAGAGAATCTTTCCCATTAATGGAAAAGAATTCACATACATCTTACAACTGACAGCTGAATACTTCAACATTAAAAATCCCACGTAGCACGGAATATTGTTTTCTTGGTCATTGAAG
>NW_012133970.1:72180-73237 GCF_000956105.1 Propithecus coquereli | reverse complement strand
CACTGAAGAAAATTTGGAAAGTATAGAAAATAAAACAAAGAAAATATTAAAATCACCCCATAAATTTCTTTACACGGCCACCTGTTACTATTTTAATTTTTTTTTCTAGTCTTTTTATTCCTTCTGCAGAGACCTTCCCCTCCCTCCCCAAGTCGTTCGGAAGTATGACTAGATTAAATATGCCAGAAGTAGGGTGTCACTAGCAAGGATAGCTGGCAGGCTATCAAGAGGCCTTACTGGATGGCATTGCCTTGGTGCTCTCAACCTTAGTTCAGTCTGGGCCTTCAGTTTTGCAGTCTCAGAAACTTGATCTCAGTGTCCCAGAACTGGTCAGACTCAGGAGGCTGATTCCTGTTGATTACTTCATAGGAGCCTGAGGTATGAAAACCAGAATGCTGGTTGATAAAAGAAAAAGAACTGTGATACCAGTTATATTGACCCAACTACCACATTCCCTCCCTTTAATAGTGTGTGAGCCTCACTACTTGCCAGGTGCTATTTTGTTTTATACAATAGCCCAATTAAGTAGATAATATTATTAACTCCATTTTAGAGATGGAGAAACTAGGGCACATGAAAATTAAGTAACTGATGAGTCTACTCTGTCCATGTTGGCTCCGCTGACTCTCACTTATCTATGCCTCCATGGCTCACTGACTCATTCTTTCTTTAGATATATCAAAATTGTCAACCACGTTATAGGCAAGTCTTGTCAGTCTGGAAGCCATTATGTTTCTTGAAGGTGATTGTTCTATTTGATTCATTGTACATTCATTTTATAGTTTAACTCTCAAATAAAATTTTATTTCCAAGTTCCTGGGAGCATTTTATTGTTGCTCCCTTAAATTACCTGGGAGTTTTAATCGTACTAATTTTTAAAAATCCAAAAATTCTAAAAGCTCACATTGGATAAGTATTTTCCATGGTTTTATATTTATGTTAATATCTGCATTAATCTTCTCTCTAGTAGATATCTCATAGTTTGCCTAGCTATTCTCTTATTATTAATAATAATTCTTTTATTTCATTTCTTGAAGAATATAGCTCATGCACTATT
>NW_012133970.1:68441-72130 GCF_000956105.1 Propithecus coquereli | reverse complement strand
CGCGCCCGGCCTGAAAAATTCTTAATTCTAAAGTTGATCTGGTCCCAAGGGTTTCAAATGAGGGTTTTTAGAGTTGTATCATCTTTTACCCAATATATATGATTGCATGTATAGTAACGATGAAAAACATTTTAAAAACCATTTGTAGAGGGGAAAAAAAGACTGGAAGGAAATAGTTCGGTGGTGACTGGATGGTGAGATTATGGGAGACGTTTTCCCCAATTTTCCCAATTTTCTAAAATTAGTGTGTACTATTTGTGAAATTGAAAAAAATATATAAGCTATAAACATACCCTAAGGGGTAGAGATACTATTACAATGTGCTTTTATTAGAAAGGAAGCAGTTACCAATGCCATACCTGTCTGATCATGCAGTGCAGCAATCCCCTCATCAGCTTCACTACACTCTGCAGAAATAAATGGAAACAAGACAGTTATAAACATCCCTAGATGCAGGAACACTTACTCAGCAACCGCAGTTGGTACATGACCTTTTGAGGACAAGTAACTCTATCCTGTGTTCCTAGTTACATGGCATTTACTTTATAGGTACACAGAAGAGCAGACTGCAGCTAAAAGTGGAATCAAAAGCTACAGTTTGTGATTCCATCAAGTTAAAAAAATAATCCAAGATCTAACAGGTTTACGTAAAAATAAGCCAACCACCCTATTAGAGGACACTCTACCTGGAGAAGAGGGGCAAGTCAGCTTAAAAATCATAAGGCTCTGAGGATATTCTAAAACACATCCTATGGGGAGTAGGGGGAAGGGATGGGTGAAAACCTATCTAACGGGTACAATGAACACTATCTGGGAGACGGGCACACTTTAAACCCAGACTTAAGCATTACAAAAGCGATCTGTGTATCTAAAAACACTTGTAGCCCCATAATACTCTGAAATAAAAAAAAATAAAATAAGATACATCCTATGGCCTAGAAAGGCTTCACCACAGCATTACTTTTATCTTTTTGAAACTAGCCAAGACTTCGAGAGTTCACAGAAATATTTATCTAGATATTTACCCTAAAGAATAAATTTCAATTCAAATAAGTATAAAAGGGGAATTGTTAGTATGATTCAACCCTTTCTCCATGAAAAAACATCACCCACTCTTAAGTTTGAAGTCATCACTATTTCTCTTACTAGGGTTGGACAATTCTAAAGAAGTTTATTTTCCAATCATAACACTTCAAAATTCTGACCACCAACTATATGCTACATGTCATTAGAAGGGCCCATCAAGAGTGGCATGGGTAGGCAATATGTTTTGGAAGAACATAGTACTAAACAACTGCTCTATTTCTCTAAGAAGCCTTCTGTTTCACAGTTCAGAAGAAATCCAATCAGGTCAATACAGGAATGCTGGCTCAGAGGTGGCTTCAGGACACCTCTGAAAACTAATCTACTTGGAAGTCACATCATTCTGTTATTTTTTCAAAATATATTCAAATGGAACTGTAAG
Organism: Propithecus coquereli; assembly: GCF_000956105.1. Lineage (NCBI taxonomy): Eukaryota > Metazoa > Chordata > Mammalia > Primates > Indriidae > Propithecus > Propithecus coquereli. Next base: position 70,665 of record NW_012133970.1, on the reverse strand, counting down.
CAACAGTCATGATAAAGATAAGTACCTATTAAAGTATGCTCCAACTCTTTACAAAGCCTTTTATTGAGGGAAAAATATTAATAAAAATTGCTTCTTTGGGAGAATCCCCTTCCTTAATTCATTTCTATCTATATATGGTTCCCTTTCCTTACAGATCAAAAGAAGAAGTTTTCTAAAAAGAGAAAGAATGGACAGTGCATGATCTTGTCACATTTTACAGCCTGGAGCATTTATTATAAAGTAATGAAACTGTAACCCCTACAAGAAAATCTCTATCATTACTTTGCTCCTAATGAAAGAGACCATCCCTTTAATATATCCTGTTACAGAAAGCATTTAACATAGCCTCCTCTGTGGGGACACTTTATTCAATTATGATACATGGCACCGCATACTCAAAGGTTTTCTACCACATTCTTTTCCAACATTCAATGAATTAGAGTGGGAAACAGAGGCAGGGGCTTGAACAGTCTTTTCTTTAAATAAGTGGCTCGAAGGAACTCATTTTTAAAAACATGGAGGGCCTCTAATCAACCAGTACAGGACTCTATTTTTTTTGAGACAGGGTCGCTCTCTGTTGCCTGGGCTAGAGTGCAGTGGCGTCGTCATAGCTCACTGCAACCTCAAACTCTTGGGCTCAAGCGATCCTCTTGCCTCAGCCTCCAGAGTAGCTGGGATCCGAGGTGCACGCCACCACACCCAGCTAATTTTTCTGTTTTTTGTAGAGACAGGGTCTTGCTCTTGCTCAGGCTGGTCTCAAATTCCTAGCCTCAAGCAATCCTCCTGCCTTGGCCTCCCAGAGTGCTAGGATTATAGGTGTGAACCACTGTGCCTGGCCAGGACTCAACTTTTATACCATTCTGGGCTCATTTCATTGGCTTCTTTGCTGTTTTACTGCCATAGTCACTTTCTTGCCTACCCATCAACCCTTGTCACCATACAATCCTGCTACTCCCATCTAAATTTTAACTTAAACAGCAAACCTGGGGAATCCAGGACCCAGTGGAGGATTCCTGATTGCTGTCCACTTTTGCGTTCCTGGAATGGCCTTAGCCATTTCTGTCCTCAAGTTCCAACTTCCAAGTCAGAATAAAATTAATAGGAAGCATAGGGAGGTGGGAATGACAGGAGGTATCTGTACTTTGTGTTCCCCTAAACTGGCTGTTTTTTGATTCAGGTACATTAGGTGGCATTAATTATACATGTACATTCATATACCAGGGCTTCTACCCAAACCAAGTGATAGTCCCTCTCGCCTACTCTTCTGAAGATATGGATTTATATATCTGTGAACTGATTATGTAAGAATATATAACTGTATACAACCATATCTGTGTAAATCTGTCTCTCTCCAGGTTTATGTATATCCAGGTATTTACTGAACCTCTACTAGGTTTTGTGGAACATAAATATGATTGAGACAGGATAGATACGTTTAAAAAGAAAACCAACTAAACTACAACATAGTCTATCCGGCAATTCCTAATTATCCTTTAAAACTCGACTGTTCTGTGAAGCCTTCCTCCCCTTGTTCAAGGGGAGTTTAGACATTCCCACCTCTGTGTGTGCCAACAGAACTTAGCACTTATCTACAATATATACAGTACCTACAGTACATATCTTAATGTACTGTAACTATTTGCTTATATATCTGTCTTTACCACCGGACTATGAACTCCCTGAGAAAAAGGAGCAGAAATCAGGTTGAGAAAAAGACCTTTAGGTCAACAGACTAAGCAGGCTGTATTAAAAAAAAAATCTCATGTCTGCAAGTAATTCTCAAATGGCTTATCAAAAAAATGATGCATGTATGTATATGTGGTATCCAAATATGACAAAATGTTAACTAGTGAATTTAGATAAAGTGTATATGCAAATGTGTTTATTTTACTATTATTGCTTTTCTGTAAGTTTGAAATTTTTCAAAATAAAAACTTGAGGGTTAACTAAACTTGCCTTAAAAAAAAAGTTGAGGGTTATAGATAAACATTTTGTCCCATTTTCTTTTTTGTATCTATTACTGGGCCTGGCACATGACAGTTAAACATAATCTGTTATTTGAAAAATTAATATGTTGAATGGCACACTGATCTAGAAGTTCCAAGAAAGGAGTCCTAAAAAAGAAATGATCACTGTACAATTGAGCAGTCTGTGAGGATGGGGCCATAGAAAAAGTGGGATTGGTGTTGGGCTTTCAAAGGAGGATATTAGTTCAGATTGGAAA
>NW_012133970.1:55599-58212 GCF_000956105.1 Propithecus coquereli | reverse complement strand
CATTATGAAATGATTACTACAATCAAGTTATTTCATACATCCACCATCTCACAGTTACCCTTTCTTTTGCAGTGAGAATACCTGATATATTCTCTCTCAGCAAATTTCAAGTATACAATACAATATTATTAACTACAGTCACCATGCTGCTGTACATTAGATCACCAGAACTTATTCATCTTATAATGGAAAGTTTGTACCCTTTGCATATGCTAGCTTGAATAAGGGGAAAGGTGGCTGAAACCTTACAAGACTGAAATGTGAGTATTACTAAAAGGGATTATTAACACATTAACTGCCATGTGAGTTGTATTTAACCCACACTAGTTTTGAACCCAGGGCCTCGTGAATCACATGTAACTCATGTCTCTTCACCTTGGGAGCCTCGAGAACGATTTTTCAAGTTGCAGAGAACTCACGCACAGAAAACAATAAAAAACCAATTTTTTCATTAAATTAGGATCGTTTTGTTTTCGAAGTTTTTATTCTATTTTTGTAATGAAACACCGTGGACCCAAGGAAAAAGTTTTTTTTTTCTAGTGTGGCAGTCAATGTGTTAAAGGTATTATTAAATGTATTATTAAAAGGTATTATTAAAAGAAAGTTTTAACTTTCCACTTAGAAAGAATGAACTATTAATGAAAACAGTAAAGGAGTAGAAAAAATATAATTAACAGAACATACAAAGTGCCTCTGATCTTCACAATAGTCTAGGCTTAAGATAAATGGTCCCCTACCTCTTTTCTTTGGGGAAAGGGGAAGGAGAAGACGCCCAAATTCGGGGGGCTTGTCAATAAACAAGCGTCAACACCTCTTGCAACTCTGCCCCTGGAGCCCAGCTTGGGGGGGGCGGCCCCGCACCGAAGCCATGGCTAGGGGTTCACGGCTAACAGTGACTGATTCTGGTTCTGTTCCAGACTCAACACCTACAGGGTCCTGTAGGGCCTCCCCCAGCTAGGGGGTGGAAGAACCTGCTACAAACAGACAGACACAGATGCACAGATGCAGAGACACACACACGCACACACACACACACGCACTCGGGAGTTCGCCCAGGGTTTCTGTCCAGGATATCACACTCCACATCCTCGGTGATTACAGGCGACACCCCTCCACTTACCTGATGGCACAGGATGGTCTGATGTACCAGCCGAGCGTAGCCGTCCAGCCGGACTCCCGAGTTACTCCGGCTCCTCATCGCGCCGCCTTTCTAATCCCCTCAGAGAAACAGCCCGGGTGCCGCAGAAGCCCTCGGTGCCTAAGAAACGAGGCTCCAACGCAGCTCCACCCTCGCTGCGAGCGGCCTGAGCGCCGGGCCCGGCAGAGCCCTGCCACCGCTCGCGGCCCCGGCAGCCTCCGGGGCCCACCACACGCCGGCGCGGGCCCGAGCCTCTCGAGGTCTAGGGCCCCGCCGCAGCGCCCCCGTCGCCGCTCGCTGCCACCCTTAGTCCCGTCCGGCTTCCGCGTGTGGCTCCTGCAGCCTCCCCTCAACTCCCGGAGACCGCTGCGGCCCAGAGCCTCCGACCGGCAGCCGCCAACAGATCGCCGACCGCGGCGCCGCCTCCGCCTTGCCAGGAGACGCGAGCGGGAGGCGGGGCGGGCACGCCGGGTCCTGGCAGCTGCGCGCTGGGCCCCGCGGCCGAGAATGTGTCGCCGTAGGCAAAGTGCTTTCCGAGGTTTATTTTTGAGACACCTCAAATGACTATTTAAATTTTCCACACTTGCTGTGCACACGGGATGTTGAAGAGGCTGTTCTCTTTTCTACGGGGCTAGTTTTAGGGAGCCATGGTAAACTTCAAAACTGAAAGGAAAGACACGTTTGCGTTTAATGTCTAAAGAATTGGATTTCCGAGTCTTAATTATATTTTAGATTTTCACTGAAAGCTCAGATTAAACGCCTCACCTCACCCAAACCAAGCTAGGAAAAACTCCCTCGGGTACTTTATTCCTTAGAAACTGGCGAGTCACGGGCTTGGGAAAGAGGAGGCAGTGGTGCGCTCCCAGGAAGCCAGTGCCCCAGCGTCTGAGGGCGACCTTGGCAGGACTTGAGCAGGAGGAGATCCTGTAATGGCTTTGAAAGCCTCCCTCATGTGCACGTAGGTCACGAGGCTGAGGCAACAGAGACTCAGCTTAAAATAAAGGGGAAAGGGAGGCTGGAAAAGAAGCTGATCACTAGCTTCAGGTCGCAGCCCGCGAGGTGACCCCAGCCCCAGTGCCTTTGCTCCCTCCATCTACTCCCCCCCACCCCCCACCTCTCGCTCTCTGCTTGTTCAAACCCCTGCTCTCCTCTCAAGGCTCAGCTTACATACCACCTATTCTCTGAATCATGGGATAAGAGAATTAGACCGATTGACCTTTCAAGTTCTAAGTCTTCGCTAAGCCATCTCACCCAGGCCACCGTGATTTTGCATTTTCTTTTCTCTCTCCTCATAAGCTCCCTCTGTTCCACCACTCCCGGTCCTCCCCTGCTCCTCCCCCCCGGCTCAATTTAGCACAGAGCCACGCACCTAGGAGCTGAGTAGTAAATTCGGTAATGATGATGATGAAGAAGGAGGGAATGCTGAAGAACTCAGATCCTGGACTTTCAGGTTCAACAGCCAGTCAGGGATACAG
>NW_012133970.1:43886-44884 GCF_000956105.1 Propithecus coquereli | reverse complement strand
AAAAAATGAGCAGTATATCCTTGTCTTAGTCCATTTGTTGCTATACAGGAATACCTGAGGCTGGGTAATTTATAAAGAAAAGAGGTTTATTTAGCTCTTGGTTCTGCTGGCTGGAATGTTCAAGACTGGGCATCTGGTGAGGGGCTCAGGATGCTTCCACTTATGGCGGAAGGCAAAGGGCAGGTGGCATGTGCAGAGATCACATGGTGAGAGAGGAAGGGAGAGAAAGAGAGAGGAGGGAAGGAAGGGGGAAGGAGGTGCCAGGCTCTATTTAACAATTAGCTCTTGCAGGAACTAACAGAGAACTCATTCATACTCCCCCCAGGGAGGGCATTAATCTATTCATGAGTGATCTGCCCCCATAATCCAAACACCTCCCACTAGGCCCCACTTCCAACCTTGGGGATCAAATTTTAACATAAGGTTTGGGGGGCCAAATATCCAAATTATAACGATCCTGGAGATCACTCCATCACAGTATATATTCTTCATTCCTTTTCAAAGTTGCATAGTACTTCATTTTGTGAATGTACCAGACCTCTATTGATGGAACGTTTGAGTTGTTACTGGTCTTTTGCTATTATAAATAAAGCTGCAACAAATAGCCTTGTGCATATGTCATCTATTCTGAGAATCTGTCTTTTAAATGATAGATTCCATCTGTTTATATGTATTACAATTGCCATATCTGGAGAGTTGTTTCTACCGTCTTGTTTTGTATTTTCTTTTTTATATTAATTGTATAAATTTATGAGGTACGAATGCAATTTTTTTACATGGCTTTTAGTGTATCTATCACCTGAATAACATACAATGTACCCATTAAGTTATTTCTTATCAAGTCTCCATTGTCTATCATTCCACACTCTATATCCATGTGTGTACATTATTTAGCTCCCACTTATAAGTGAGAACATGCAGTATTTGTCTTTCTGTTTCTGAGTTGTTTCACTTAAGATAACGGCCTCCGGATCCATTCGTGTTGTTAGAAAAGATAT
>NW_012133970.1:41562-43836 GCF_000956105.1 Propithecus coquereli | reverse complement strand
CATCTTTTCCTATTCTCTAAAACTATTTATATGAAATTAATATTATGTGTTACTTGAAGTTTTGGCAGAACTCACCTGGGAGAACTCACTCACTTGGTGTCTTTTTGCGAACAGGTAGATTTGTGAAAAGCATTTCAATTTCTTCTCTAGTTTTTGCATTATCCAGATTTTCAATTTCTTCTTGGGTCAATTTTGGTAATTTATGTTTTCCTAGAAGCTTGCCAATTTAATCTAGCTCAGGGCTTCTCAATCTCAGCATTATTGACATTTTCAGCTGGATGATTCTTGGTTGTGGGAAGCTGTCCTGTGCATTGTAGAATGTTTAGCAACATCCCTGGTCAGTAGCACCCCACCTCCCATTTGTGACAACCAAAATGTTTCCAGATACTGCAAAATATCCTGTGGAGGTCAAAACTTATCAGTATAATGTATAAAATTTTGCATTAAACTTTTAAGTCTCCTCTAAATCTGAATCATATCTGCTTTTGTATTCTTGATGTACTTTATTTGTGCCTTCTTTCTTTATAAGATGAACATGCCAAAAAATTTGTCTATTTTATTAGTAATTTCCCAGACCAGCTATTAGTGTTGCCAATCAATTATCTCTTTATGTTTGTATTCCATTGTGACGTAAGTGGATAAAATTTAAAATTTAAAAATACTTTATTACGAAAATGGAATGTAAAATACAACGAACCCCATTGTCTAGCTTCGACAATTATCAACTCACAGCCAATCTTGTTTCTTTCATCTACACTCTCACCTCTCCTTCCCCATATTATTTTGATGCAAATCCCATATTTCATATTCTTCTATCCATAAATATTATGTACCTATAAAAGTTAAGAAAGCTTTATTAAATATAACCACACTACCATTGCTACACCTAAAAATACAATTTCTTAATATTATCAAATATCCTTTCTTTGTTCAAATTTCCCAGCTGTTTCATAAATGCTTGTGGGTGTGTGAGAGAGAGAGAGTCAGAGAGACAGAGAGAGAGAGAGAGAGAGAGAGAGAGAGAGAGAGAGATTGATTTATAGTTTGTTAGAATCAGAACCAAATAAGGTCCATGCATTGCATTTGATGGATATGTCTCTTAAGTCTTTAAGTCTCCCATAGGTTTCCCCTCTTGTCTCTCCTTTTTTTCTTAACAATTTGTTGAAGAAATCAAGTTGTTTGTCCTGTAGGGTTTCTCCAGTTGAACTTTGCCGATTGCATTCCTATGGCATCATTTAACATATTCTCTGTCTTCTGTATTTCCTGCAAACTGCTGCCATACTTTAGAGGCTCTATTAGACGCAGGTTCAATTTCCTTGGCTAGGTTGCTCATAGGTTACATGGAGTTCTTCCATCAGGAGGCACAACATGTGTGGTTGTCTCTCAATGGCTAGATATCTTAATTCATTAAAAGTTGTAAAATAATGATAGCCTATCACTCCACATTCATTTATTAGCTGAAATTTTTTATGAAGAAAATTTCCCTTCATCTACTATTTGGTGTACAGTTTGCATAGGACAGACAGGGTAAATGCTTAATTCTTTCCCTTTATTTACTGGTTTTCAAAATAATGAATTGGTTCCTTATCACCTTTCAAATGTGACCATTTTTCAGTATTATCATAAACATATGGATTTAAACATTTGATGTATTTCAATCCATTACAGTTATTCTCCTTATTGATCCTCAAATTGTCTTATCTTTGGCCAGTGGGAGCCTACCTGTATACATGGCTCTTGTGTCCTTTTGATACAGTCCTAGTGGTTTGTGATAGCTTCTTTGATTTCTGAGAATCCAAGCTGTTGAAGGCTCTACTTACCCATTTCCTGCCCCAGACTAGAAGTCAGCCATTTCTCCTAGGAGCCCTGGTTCCTATTAGTGTAAAATGGTGTTTGGAAATAAGAATCTGGACCCTGGTAATTATGATCCCTCCAAATCAAATTCAGAACTGTAGGATTTTTACTTAACCTCAACAATCTTTATCTCCTTTTACCTACAACTAAAATCCTGGTTCTCAAGACAACAACATACAATCATTCATTTACTTTATCCCACAATATACAGACAGCAGTTTCAGACTAAAAATACCAGTGCTATACCACCAGAAATATGATTATTACAAAGAGTTTAGAATTTTTTTGCAAATATTTTTGTCCTTATCTTAGGATGTATCCTGTTAGAATACACATTATGTTGCTGTGTTTTAAAGTCACTGTATGTGTGATTATGTCAGCATCTGGATACACAGGTCAATTTGTTTCATTTTGCTTTTA
>NW_012133970.1:39920-41512 GCF_000956105.1 Propithecus coquereli | reverse complement strand
ATCTTTGCAGATGTAATTAAGGATGTGGAGATGAGATCCAGTCAAATTTTCTGACTGGACCCTAAATCTAATGACAAGTGTCCCTATAGGAAAAGGAGACAACATACAGAGGGAAGACAGCCATGTGAAGACCCAAGGAGAGACAGGAGTGATACATTTACAAGCCAACGAACACCAGGGTTTGCCAGTGGATATCAGAAGCTAGGAGAAAGGCATGGAATGGATTGTCCCTCAGAGCTTCCAGAAGGAATCAATCCTGCTGACACCTTGGTTTAGGACTTCTGGCGTCCAGACCGTGAGAGAATAAATTTCTGTTGTTTTAAGCCACTCAGTTTGTGGCAATTTATTGCAATAGCCCTAAGAAACTGATAAAGCCTTCCTGCCCCTAAGATTGTCAATACGTTATCATTTTTCTAATATTTTTATTGTGCTTTTTAATCTGTAACTTTTAATTCCTTTACATTTTTATAAATGGGATTAGATAGAAATTTAATTTAGTATTTTCCTAAATGGGTAGCTAATTGTGCTAATACCATTAATTGAGTTATTCTTTTTCCATTGATTCAAAATGCTATTTTGAGCATACCCATGGGTCTGTTCCATTAATCTGTTTTTCTCTTCCTTCACCAATATTGCATTTCCTTGGAGTTTTAGAATTACAAACTCCAAGGTCAGATTCTAAGAAAATTTCTGATGTTTATTGTGATTGCATTGAATTTATAGATTTGTTTGGCAAGAATTGACATATTGACAATATTTCACTTTCCTGTCTATAAAAAATGTATATTTATTTCTTCAGAGCTTCTTCTGTTTCTCTCAGTAAACTTTATAGTTTTCTCCATGAAAGTCTTGCATTTTTTCTTCAGGTTTATTTCTTGGTATTTTACAGTTTTTGTTGCTATTATGAATAAGATCTTTTTTTCTATATACACACACACACACACACACACATACACACAAACACACACACACTCATGGGCTTGGGAGGGGGGAAGAAAGAGAGAGAGAGAGAGAGAGAGAGAGAGAGAGTCTCGCTCTGTTGCCCAGGCTAGAAAGTGTGGCATCACCATATCATCATAGCTCACTGCAGCCTCAAACTCCTGGGCTCAAGCAATCCTCCTGCCTCAGCCTCCCAAGTAGCTGGGACTACAGACACGTATCACCATGCCAGGCTAATTTTTGTATTTTTTTGTAGAGACGGAGGCTCTCTATGTTGCTTGCTGGTCTCAAACTCCTGGCCTCAAGCATCCTCCCAACTCAGTCTCCCAAAATACTAGGATTACAGGTATGAGCCACCACGCCTGGCCCTATTATATTTTAATTCATTATCATTGTGTATAAGAAAATAATTTATGTATGTTTGTTTTATACCCACTCTATGTTAAACTCTTACGTTAGATTCAGTGGTTTGAAGGTGATATTTTTGGATATTCTAGATAGACAGTCATCTTATTTACCAATGGTAACAGTTGCATCTTTGTCTTTCAAATCTCAATGATTGTTATAGCAGGGCTAGTGATTATCACTTCTTGCTCCTGACTTTAATGGGACTGGGTCTAATATTTCACAACTAAATATGTCTGCAGCAGATT
>NW_012133970.1:37331-37991 GCF_000956105.1 Propithecus coquereli | reverse complement strand
GCTAGGATTACAGGTGTGAGCCACCGTGCCTGGCCTGTTTTCTATCATTCTATAGAATGTTCTTTTACTTTCTTGATACTGTTCCTTATGCACAAGGGTTTTGAATTTTAATGAAGTTCAATTTACCTATTTTTTTCTTTTGTCATGCATGCTTTTTGTGGCATATTTAAGAGTCCATTGCCAAATTCAAGGTTATGAAGGTTTACTTCTGTGTTTTCTTCAAAGACTTTTATTCTATTAGCTTTTATATTTAGTTTGTTGATCCATTTTGAGTAAATATTATATACAGCATAAGGTAGGAACCCAAATTGATTCTTTTGCATGTGAAAATCCAGTTGTCCCAGTACCATGCAACCATTTGTTGAAAAGACCATTCTTTCCCCATTGAATAAATTTGGTGCTTTTGTCAAAAATGAATTAGCCATAAATGTATAGGTTTATTTCTGTACTGTCAATTTTATTTTATTGTTTCTAAAAGTTTATTCTTTACCAGTACCATACTGTTTGAGTTTTGTAGTTTAGTAGTAAGTTTTGAGGTCAAGAAGTTGAGTGCTTTGACTTTATTCTTCTTTTTCAAGATTGTTTTGGCTATTTGGGGCTTTTTGCAATTCTATACATTTGAGGACTGGATTTTCCATTTCTGCAAAAAAAAAAAAAAAA
>NW_012133970.1:29850-37281 GCF_000956105.1 Propithecus coquereli | reverse complement strand
TCGCTCTTGCTCAGGCTGGTCTCGAACTCCTGAGCTCAAACAATCCGCCCGCCTCGGCCTCCCAGAGTGCTAGGATTACAGGCGTGAGCCACCACACCCGGCCAATATACCACCTTTTCTTTATCCAATTATCTGTTGATGGACACTTAGGTTGATTCCATATCTTTGCTTTTGTGAATAGTGCTGCAATAAACATGCTAACACAGGCATTTTATTTTTACCATTTTTTCACTTTGTTTTCCTTTTCTTCCTTCTGTGGGATTGATAATTCTTTCTATATTCCCTTTTGTTCCCTATACTAGCTTAGAAGCTACAATTTGCATTACTGTTTTTTTGGTGGTTGCCCTTAGTTTCTAATATGTACATTTAACTATAAAATGTTTTATTACATCTAAAATAACCCGGTGTTTCTATTCTTCTTTCAAACATGACAAGGTTTGTAGTATACTTTATTTACTCATTGAGCAACTCCTCTTTTTTCATCTAGTTAATGTTGCCTGGAATTTTAGTTTCATCTTTTATTTTAGTTTACCTATTCTTAAATAGGTAATACATTCACATATTCAAAAACTCAAACAAAAATGAAAGGTATATAGTGAAAAGTCTTGCTCCTACTTCTCTCCCATCTTTTCCATTCACTCTACTCCCCATCAGTTAATTCCAATAAATACATGTTTTTCCAGGGTTCTTTATGCAACCATGAAAATATACTCTTATTTTACCTCCTTTCTTATATAATGTAGCATACTATTTTTGGCACCTTGATTTTTTATACTTAGCAATGTATCTTGGAGATCTTTCCCATATCAGTACAAATAGAGCTTCCTCATTCTTTTATATGTCATAATATTCAATTTTATGGATGATCCTTGATTTATCTAACCAGTACCTGGTTGATAGATATTTGCATTGTTTCTAATATTTTGCTATTATAAAAAAGTTGGAACTAAGAACATTGTACATATTTTATGTGTTCACATATATTTGTAAACACTCAGAAATTGGATTGCTGCTTCAATGGAAAATGTATTTATAATTTTGGTAGATATTGTCAAATTGACCTTTATCAGAGTAGTATCAGTTTGCATTCCCACCAGAAATATGTGAAAGTGTTTAGTTTCCCACAGCCTTGCTCATAAAATATGTTATCAATTTGGAGAATGGTCGCCAATCTTAACAGTTATATTTCACATTTTCTTTTCTTATTTCAAAATATTAATTAAGGGGTACCAGTGTTTTTATTATGTGGGTATCTTGTATAATGCTTGAGTCAGGGCTTTTGGTATGCCCATCAGCAGAATAGTGTTCATTGTACTCAACAGGTAAGTTTCTTATTATGAGGCAGGACAAGCATCTTTGAAGGCCACTTATATTTCTTTTTCTATCATTTGCCTGTTCGTGAGGTTTGCCCATTTTTTTTATTGGATTGTTGGTCTTTTATCAAATTCTAGGACATATTGAAGCTTTAAAATATTTTAATATCTGGTAGAACTACCCTTTGCTATTCTTCCTTTTAAGTATTTCCTGGTCATTTTTGCTGATTTATTTTTTTATATGAACTTAAAATCAGCTTGTCTAGTTTAAAAAATCCTGTGTGGATATTTTCATTGATATACTGTTAAATTTACAAACTACAACATTGTACAGGGTAGCAATAAATTTCACAAGCATAGGCAACTACACATAGTAATGATTTGTTGGTATTACATTATAATGCATGAGGTATTCAATGTTTATTTCTCATTGGTAATGCATAGTTCAATGTCCTATGCAAAATTGCAATGAACATAGTGCATTAATGCATCATTTCCAGCAATGCCTGCTCAATGCATCTGTGATACGTTACCTCAGACATTTTGTGTCTGATTTTCACTGAATAAAGTTGCGCCTTTAGCATACCCCAGCAAAGGTAATCAAGGGGTTCAATCTGTAAAATGTATGTGTAATATAATATATCTGCCATATACAATATTTTTTAAAGTTCTGTGTTTCCAGAAAAACTAGGAAAGACAAGAAACTGGCACAGGTATGAGGAGGCTAAGGAGGCATAATAACTAATATGCAATAGAGAAACTTGAATTGGACCCTACACCAGAAAAAGAACATTAATGGAAAAACTGCTGAAGTCCAAATAAAGTCTGGGGTTTAGTTAATAGTAATGTATCAATGTTGGTTTCTTAGTTTTGATAAGTACAATATCATGATGTAAGATGATGACATTAGGAGAAACTTAAATTGGGAGAGGAGTATATGAGGTGAGGTAGTTCTCTGTACTACCTTTGTAACTTTTCTGTGAATCTGAGACTATTCCAGAATAAAAAGTTTATTTTCAAAAACTATGTTGCTAGACTTTATGAATGCCCTCTATTATAATTATGTGTTTATCTCTCTCACTAGACTGTGAGCACCACTAGAGCATGGATCGTTCAGCACTATCCTTGTGCCCATCAGTAGTTAGTTATTGGGGACACCCCTAGGATGATGAAGACAAATCAAGAAGACATTGAGAGGTTCTGGAAAAAGTATCAAGTTGTTTTCTTCCCTACTTTACATTACAAACCATTCAGCTTAATAAACCAAATAAGTTGCTAATAAACATTTTTATAGTCTCTGTCTTCCATACAGGCAAATTTAAAGAAAAAATATATTGAGGAAATCTGTCCTAAAAAGCTGACAGCCCCCTCTTTTCTCCACTTACTGGCCTTCTACTCATTTTAAAAAATATTCTTTCTCCTTGCCCCAAATTCTTTGGCATAACAGCTTTGGAGAAGTGGAATGAACGGTGGGCTTGGAGTCAGGGAACTGGGTTCTAGTCTGGATTCTCCTTTTCTGGCTGTGTAACCTTGGGCAAATTATCTAATCTCTCTGAGCCTGTATTTTCATCTTCCACATTGACAGGATTAAATGAGAAAGTATGTATGATACACTGTCTAAGTCTAAGATACTATGCTGCTTTCTGTACTTTGTGAATGTGTGGTATTTTTTTTGCCAGTCTTGCTCTTTCTCCAGTGTTCCTATAATGAATGGCACCTCTCTCTACCCAACTTGGCCAAACCAGAACCTGAGTCATTCTTGACTCCTTCCTCTTTCTAGCACCTCCTTCCTACATGTCAAATTGTCATCAAGTCCTATAGATTCTACTTCCTAAATATTTATCTGATCCATCCTCTTATCTTGGTCCCCACTGTTACTGCCTTAGTATCTCCCCAGACAGTTGTTAACAGCCTCTGAATTGGTCTCCTTGCCTTCAGATTTCTTCCCCATTTTTTCATACCACTGACAAATTGATCTATTAAATGCAAATCTGGCTCTGTTATTCCCGAACCTAGCATTTTCCTGTGGATTCTCTTAACCGTTAGGATAAATGTGACCCAGGCTGTATGCATTCATCAGCTGCATTTCCCCCATTCCTTGTTATATCCCTATGCTTTAAATGTATTGAATTATTTGCAGTTGCCTGAAATCACTGTCCATTCTCTAACAATTATGCTATTCTCTCTGCCTGGAAGACTTCCCTTTACCTATTTTTTTTTAAATTTGCTAAATCTAGTGGTCAATTCTCATTCCTCATCTTACTTAACCTATCAGCAGCATTCGACTCACTTGATTGTTCTCTCTTTTATTTATTTTCTTCACTCAGCTTCCAGAATACCAAACACTCCTGATTTTCCTTCTATTGCACAGCAGTTTCCCTTTCTTATTCTCCTGTGCTGGTCTCTCCTCTTCTCCCCAACCTCGTAATATTGAAATATCCCAGGACTCACTTCCTTTTTTCTTTTTTTTTTTTGAGACAGAGTCTCGCTCTGTTGCCCAGGCTAGAGTGCCGTGGCGTCAGCCTGGCTCACAGCAACCTCAAACTCCTGGGCTCAAGCAATCCTTCTGCCTCAGCCTCCCGAGTAGCTGGGACTACAGGCATGCGCCACCATGCCCGGCTAATTTTTTCTATATATTTTTTAGTTGTCCATCTAATGTCTTTCTATTTTTTTAGTAGAGACAGGGTCTCACTCTTGCTCAGGCTGGTCTCAAACTCCTGACCTCGAGCGATCCTACTGCCTTGGCCTCCTGGCGTGCTAGGATTACAGGCGTCCGGCCAGGGCTCACTTCTTGAATCACTCTTTTCTTCTCTAACTAGAACAATCATTTGGTGCTCTCATCAGCCTTAGGCTTTAGATACCATCCATATGGCAATGACTCCCTAATGTATTAATCCAGAACAGACCTATCCCTTAAATTCCGGATTCATATATCCAGATTCCTACTTGTCTTCTCTTCAATGTCAAATACACATCTCAAATTTAATATGCTCAAAATTGAACTCCTCACCTATTCTGCCCCAAACTACCCTATCCACAGTGTTTCCATCTAATTTTATGGCAACTTCATTCTTCCAGCTATTAAAGCCAAAATCTTTGGAGTCATTTTTTAACTCCTCTCTTTCTCCCTCACCCAAACTCTTAGGAAATCCAACTGGTTCTATATTCAAAATATATTCAGAAACCAACCATTTTTCATAATATCACCTTCGTTTGAACCAATGTCATCTCTCTCTTGGATTACTGTGAAAACCTCTAAAGTGGTTTTCCTGATTCCACCCTTGCCTCTTTCCCCTAAGCCAGAAGTGATAAAACATTAAATCATATCATATTGAAACATTAGAGGAGACATCATTTCTCTTCTCAAAATTCTGCAACACCCCCTACCCCTAGTCATTCAGAGTAAAACACACAATTATTATAATACCTTAGAAGATACCACCTAATCAGCTTCCCTTCCCTCTTAGCTCTCTAACCTCACCTCCTTCTCTTCTGTCCCTCATTCACTCAGCTCCAGCAGTAACAACTTTGCCGTTTCTCCAACGTGTCAACCACATGTCCACTTTAGGGCCATGCTCTAATTCTTCCCTCTGTCTGGAACACTATTTCCCCAGTTATTCACTGGCTAATTTCCTCATCTACTGCCAGTCTTTAGTCTGTACTTTCTCAATAAGGCCAACCAAGATCATCCTATTTAACACTACAACCTGACTACCTTTCCTCAAGCACTCCCCATCTCTACTAGACTTTTTATTTTTTCTTCTGTAGCACCCATCACCTTACAATATGTGATATATATTTTACTTAAGTTATTTTTTATTGTGTGCCTCCCTCTGCTAAAATATAAGCCCCAACTAGAGCAGGAATCTTGATCTGTTATGTTCAGCGATATATCCAAACTGTGCACCTGGCACATGGTAGGCATTCAAAAAATACCTGTTGAATAATAATATTTAGTTTGGTGTGGTCCTTCTAGGTATTTTTCTGTGAATTTACATACATATACACAATCCTCGAAAAATAATAATGATAGCAATAAAGTATATTTTTATATCTCGTACATGAGCTTCAAGACAACTCAGGTGTCACCTTCCTATCACTGTATTCTCAAAATTCCCCTCAATCACAGCACTTAGCGCACTGTATTGTGATTGTTGAATTACTTATCTGTCTCCCTCATTAGACTGTGAGCTCCTTGAGGGCAGAAGCTATGATTTTTTAGTCTCTATATCCCCAGCAATGGCTTATAGTGGCACATAATAAATGTGGAATGGATAGATGTATAAATGAATGACTCTTTGGAAGAAAGGTAATTCCACTTTCTCAATACTGTACTGCTCTATTACAGAGCTGTGTCTTGCTCTAAGCAAGCTCAATATATAAAATATGTGAAAATTCAACTTCACTCAAAAGATATAATTGTTTGCTTTAAAACTGTAAAGTAGTTAACTTACAAAATTATTTATAAGAGCATTTTTCTAAATAGCAAGGGCATTTACTGCAAAAGAACAGAAGGTTGCCGTAATAAGACAAACTCGTCCTCCCTTCATCCCAAGATTAGTGCTTGGCAGGGGCATAAATATTAGTGTGTCTGAAGGTGAAGTTTATACATCTGACCTGATGTCATCCTCAAAATCCTAGAAATGCAGGCCATCCCTACCCCACCATCCCAATTTCTCTTAATAACATGTTATGGAGAAGGGGAAGGTAACTAAAGTTTATTTAGATTCTATTTATGTACTAGATACATTCCACATGTTAATCTTATTTAATCCTAAAAAAAACTCTTGGAGGAACAGGATGCTATTCCTATCTTATCAATGAGAATATTGAGCTCAGAGAGTAGTATTTTCCCTATGAACACATGTAAAACCACTATAAAGGAAAAATATCAGCTTAATATTAAGTGTTCTTGTATGAGTCAATTACCATATTCCGAACTGATTATTCAAACAGTGTTGTCAAGCTGGAGGTATGACCTAAAGTGACACAGTGTTAAGAGTCCTTTTCTAGACCATAGATTGGTCAGTGCAATAGGGGTATAAATATAGGCAGAGGATTTTCACCAGGGGGGTGCATTGGAAGAAATTATTGGTAAGAAAACATTCAGTATGCTGGCCGAGCGGGAAAGAGAGGTTGTTAGAGTAAAGTTGTAATCCAAGAAGTAGAGGAGGGAGAGGAAAGATAGAAGCTGCCTCAGAGGCAGCTGTTATGATGGTACTGAAAGAAGATTTCTGCCAAGTGTTATTTATGAATCGTGGCTTAGGATTTTCCAGTACTGTCCTGGGTTCTCTTTGTGATGTTCTAAAAGATGGGGGTAAGAGGAGGTGTGGAGTACAGGTTATGCCTTATGTAGTCCTGTATTTTTTTTCTTTATTCTTTTTTTGGAAAATTTTCTATTGTGGTGACATATATGTAGCATAGAATTTGCCGTTTGCCAATTTAATCATTTTAAGTGTACAATTCAGTGGCGTTAATTATATTCATGACATTGTGCAACTATCACTACTGTCTATTTCCAAATCCTTTTCATCACTCCAAACAGAAACTCTGTACCTATTAGTCAATAACTCCCCATTCCCTCCTCCCCTCATCCCTTGGTAACCTCTAATCTACTTGATGTCTCCATGAATTTTCCTAGTTCATATAAGTCGAACATACAGTATTTGTCCATTTGTGTCTGGCTTATTTCCCTTAGCATAATGTTTTCAAGGTTCACATACATTGTACCGTATATCAGAACTTCATTCCTTTCCACAGCTGAATAATGTTCCATTGAATGTGTGTATATGTATGTGTATGTATATATATGTCACATTTAATTTGTCCATTTATCTGTTGATGGATACTTGGGTTATTTCCATCTTTTGGCTATTGTGAATAATGCTGCAATGAACATTGGCATAAAAGTGTCTGTTTCTATTTTCAATTTTTTGGGGTATATACCTAGGAGTGGAATTGCTGGGTCTTATGGTATTCTATTTTATTTTATTTTATATTTTTGAGACAGAGTCTCACTCTCTTGCCCAGAGTAGAGTGCTGTGGCATCAGCCTAGCTCACAGCAACCTCAAACTCCTGGGCTCAAGCAATCCTACTGCCTCAGCCTCCCGAGCAGCT
>NW_012133970.1:23198-26725 GCF_000956105.1 Propithecus coquereli | reverse complement strand
TATTAACACTTAGTGATATGTGTTACAGATATTTTGTCCAGATTTAGTATTTGTCTTCAGACTTTATTTGTGGTGTCTTTTGCCAAACAAAATGATATATTTTAAAAATGTGGTCAAATGTCATTTAGATAGGTAGATAGATAGATAGCTTTTGGATCTCCAATCTTGGTTAAAAAAATTGCCCCACCCCTAGATTGTAAATATGGTCTCTAAAATTTCAAGCTTGATTTGCATTTTTAAAAAAAATAATCTTTAATTCAGCTGGAATTTATTTCTGTGTATGCTGTAAAATAAGGACCTAACTTTCATTTTCCTTCACATGAATAACTAGTCATTCAAACATCATTTATTAATAAACCTTCTTTTTCCAAGTGATGTTTGGATCTACATCTATTTCTAGGTTCTCTATTCTGAATTACTGGTCTGTTTGACTACTCCTATACCAATACCATATCCATTTCTGGTAAGCACACCCTCTTCCCCAATGTACCTCTTTCTCATTGTTTTGTAGAATTTGTCATGAAAGATGAAAAAATATCTAGTTATGATTCTCATTGGTGTTGCATTGAAGCTATATGTCAATTTTTGAAGAATTAGCATTTTATGTTATCAAGTTTCCCCATCTAAGAACATGGCATATATTTCCCTTTTTTCAGATCTTGTTTTGTTTTCGTTAATCAGAGTATCTTTCTTTAATTAGATTATCTTTTCTTTATATAAGTCCCCTGTCTTTCTTGTTAAATTTTATTTCTAAGTAGTTTAAAGGTTTTCTCATTATTTGAATGGAACACTTTTCGCATTTCTATTTTTAAATGCTTACTGCTAGAAGAGAAAAGCTATTGATTTTTGTGTATTTTATTTTAAAATAAACACCAATTTTACCAAATTTTGTTATTTAATCCAGTTGAATCTTAACAGCTTCATTGAGGTATAAAGTTGTTGTAAGAGTCACATAACATAAAATTCACCATTTTTTATTGAGATAAAATTCACCTAATGTAAAATTGATATTTAAAGTATACAATTCAGTGGTTTTTAGTATATTCAAAATGTTGTACAACAATCAACACGATCTAATTTCAGGACATTTCTATCACCCCCCAAAAAAGCCACATACCAATTAGCAGTTACATCCAGTTAGGATTAGCTGTTCTTACAAGTCAAATTAAATTTTGCTGTGAACCCATCTGGTCCTGATGCCAGTTATTAGCAGCACTAGATAAGGTCTTTTTTATTGATGTTCAAGAGCAGTTTTTCTTTTATGTCATTTCCAGAAGACTAAATCTCCAGGCTGCAGATGATGCAGAAATTGCTTAAGTGGGATTTTGGAAATGAAGGTTGTGCTTGTTGGTGATACATCTGAAAGCATCAGATGATCTCATACTCTGACACATTGGCCTGCAGTATGTCAGAAAGTAGGACTGGAAATAATTTCCAAGTGTGTAGGGCAGTCTGTTTTTGACTCACGAGGAAAGAACTTGTGGATGCTAAGGGATCCCCCACAAGTTCTCAATTGATGACAATTGCTCTTATTGTCATCCAGGCCAATTGCAATAGTTTGGTGCTTGGAAGTTTGAGGATATCTGAGAGCTTTGATAATTACGGTTTGAGAATTCAACTAGCTCTCATTACTTTTGCTGAAGTCCAGTGGTCTTCTGAGTAAATGGTGTTAAATTATTCTTTTAGAATAGTTCTAGTAAAATACGTGTCCATGTTAATGAAGAGATAAGTTGAGATTCTCTAATTTGGAATAAATAGTAATTTTAAAAATCAACCGTAACTCTCCAACTAACAGAATGTGCCCACCCTAAGAAAGAAAAATGATAACCAGAACATATCTGTGAGTGGTTGCTAGAGGCGCTTGTATAAAATGCATTTGGAGGTGTTCAAAGAGAAAGTGAGGCTTTGGTTCCTATCCATGTCTGGCCTTTATAGTCTTGCCAGGATTGTGTCATTGGCAGGTAGGACATGCACTGGAAACATTCTTGGCAATATCCTTAAAATTACTCAACCAATGTTGGTTTAACATCATGACCGATTTATCTCTGCTATTGTGAGAAATATCATGAAGCATTTTTTTTTGTTAAGTTCTACTTTTGTTGTAGCCATGCCTTTAAGGTGGCTCAAGGTTACAAAATTTTACATTCACTTCACTGGAGTTCCTGTAAGGAGAGGAAAAATGTTTATTTAGATGTAGGGAAACATTTTGATAAACATACACACTAGAGAGAATGACAGTATGGCTGGTTTACAGGACTCAAGCCCTTGACAATATTATCAAGCCAAGTGAATAAAAGCCAGAATTTATTAATCCCCCAAGTGATGGAAATGAAGTCGGGACTGCCTCCTATAATAAACAAAATTATTTCTCATTTAGATCTCTCAGGAAAAATGACCTCCTCATGAGGATTTATTCACTTCTTGTTTTAAGGTACCTCTCAAATAAAAAATCAGTTTCGTGTAAAAATGTCCCACAAAAGGCCAGCAATTTAAAATTGGCCCTGGTGAAGTTGTGCCAGTTAGGGACAAGTACACATGCTAGCATTATAATGAGAAAACATGAAGGAAACAGGTATTTGGCCTGGAAGAAATGCAGTTTTAGGTAGAATGACCCCATGAGAGCAACAGCGTACAAGGATGGTGCGTATGTAACTTGGTGTCTGTAGCATTTGGTGAAAGATCAGTCGTCACCCATCCGGGTACCAGACAGTGCCAACTGATTCTGGGCAAGTGAAACTAAACAAAGCCATTTTTAGGGCCTCCAAGACGAGATTGAGGAAGAAGTCCTCATAGTGTTTTGATATGGTGACTTGAGGCAACACATGTCTAAAGAACACATGTCTCAGGAGTCCATCTGAGCTCCTCAGTCCCAGGGACTGGCTGGAGGACAGACTTATTGAGTTTATGCCTGTCCTCCCCCATTGACTAATCATCTTGTAGATGATGGCACTTAAGATGCTAGAAGAGCAGACAGACCATAAGAGCAGCTGTTAGGCCAGGAAAGAATTGCACCAGGGAACAACACAAATCTGATCAGATAATCGAACAAATCCTGAGAGACCTTATTCCTAGGAAAATAAAATAAACCCAATCATGAAGGGATTCAACAAAACATCAAAGCTTAATTGAGCCTGAATTTCTGCCAGCCATGGGTAAGATGACGCCTTGAGCAGGTGGCGACACAAGGAATCTCAGAGGTGCACACTATTACTGAACGGAGGATTCAGGTCTAACACAGTGACGGCTTCAGGTGAATCCTGGTGGAAGCTCCATTTATGTAAATACCTTCCAGACAAAAATAAGTGGGGAGACACCCATAGTTTTGAACAAGTTGGTTTATGGTGGGTTGCAAAAAAGGAGACGATCCACCATGGAAAACTGTGGGGCATCTCAGCAAGAGGTTGTTTCCAAAGTGCCCGTCAATCCATGAATGGATTATCAAAATTTGGTATATGTTCACAATGGAATATTACTCAATCATAAGAAATGACAGTGATCTAGTACCTCTTACACTTTCCTGGATTAAA
>NW_012133970.1:9971-11963 GCF_000956105.1 Propithecus coquereli | reverse complement strand
AAAAAGTGTTGGATTTTGTCAAATGTCTTTTCTGCATCAATTTACATGATCGTGTGGATTTCTTCCCTTTGTTTTATTTATGTGATATATTACATTGATTGACTTTCTTATGTTGAACCACCTTTACATACCTGGGTTAAATCACTGTTGGTCATGGTGTATATTCCTCTTAATATGCAGTTGGATTTGGTTTGCTAGTGTTTTGTTGAGGGTTTTTGTATGTATATTTAAGGGATATTGGTCTGTAATTTTATTATCTTGTGATGTCTTTTTCTGGCTTTGGTATCAGGGTATTGCTGGCCTCACTGAATAAGTTAAGAAGTGTTGTCCCCATTGTATTTTTTTAGTTTTAGGTTTCCTTCAGTTGATCATAGGACATAAAACTTGTGTTCAGGGAGCTTTATCTGGGAACTATCTGGGAGCTATATCTCCGCATCCCAACAGTTGTCATCTGATCTGCTCCCTAGGGCTGAGGTCCCTGCAATGAGTAGTTGAATGGCTGGAGAGATGAGGGATGTATAAAAAAAAGGGAAAACGAAGAACTAAGAAGTCACCATAGGTTACAAAGAAGAGAATCAAGGAAGGCATTATAAAGTAGAATAGTTCCATTTATTTGTCAAAATTGTGCTGTTGTGCATGGTATAGGGATTTAGAAGATGAACCATTAGAGCCAAAGAGTCTGTGTGCTTGTTTGGGAACTAAGAGAAATGCAACACTACTCCAGAGTCATCCCAAGTTTGGAGACAACCATAGAGTCAATGTTAGCAGCTCCGAAGAAGAAAAAGTTGAATACCTTGTAGGCTTGCAGGAAGATAGAGCCACATTAAATGCTCTAGGCTCATAACGAGAGATGGGCTGAGAAATGGTCCAAAACCACTGCTCCTCATAGACCAAATTCTAGTATGTTTATTGTGCTTCTGCTGGGCAGATAAACGGTAGGACAGAGAAGACCACTGAGTTCCTGGAAGGGAGCACATGTTTGTTTCTGAGTTCTAAGGCTATACAATTCGTGGTCCTCTACTTCTTTTCTTGCTTAGGCCCTTTTAATCCCTTTTCTGGATCCATTTTCCTTTCTTAAAAAACGTAATTTGTTTATTTATATACATATACCCCCATATCGATATATAATGTTATATAAATGCATAAAGGTGATGTACACATTTTTAAAAAGTGCAGTCTTTTTGCTCAGCTTCTCCCTCTCCCTTGTCTATCCCTTCCAATATCAGTTCTCCCACCCATCCTAATATGTATTTTCCATGTTTTTCTCATTTTATATAATCCAAAAGCAATACATGAGCCTATATATGTACATATCTATGCGTATATAAGAAATTTGATCATTGTTTTGTATAAATGAGATCATATTTTACATACTTCACTGCATCTTGCTATTCCCACTCAATAATAGTTTGGAAGTCCCTACTAATGGGCACTTTCTTTTCTTTCTTTTTTCCCACTGTGAAAATGAGACAATAGACATTTTTGCACATATGAACATGTGATTTTATTTCTATAGCTTAGAGTCTAAGGAATGGATTACCGGTTTGAGGATATCTGGCTTTTTATTTTTATTAGGTTTTGCCAGATTGTTTTCCAAGGAGGTCTTAACACGTCATGTTTCCACCTGCAAAGTATGAGAATATCCTTTTCACCTGCGAAGTATGAGAATATCCTTTTCTCCACATTGCCTCTAACAATAGGGTATTATAATGTTCTTTGATTTTGGCCAGTCTGGATGAGCACAGAGTGATGAGGTTACTACTTTAATTACAACGGGTGAAACAGGATGGCATCTTCTCACCTCCCTCCTTGCCTCCATAAACAAGATATATTTTCACAGGTTTTTGGCAATTTGGATTTGCTCCTCTTCGAAGGATCAATTAATGCTTTGTCCATTTTCCTAATTGCTTGTTTGTTTTTTAGTAAGTTTGTCAATTGCTCATTCTTTATTTTAAAATATTAACACTTAGTGATATGTGTTACAGATATTTT
>NW_012133970.1:1443-1761 GCF_000956105.1 Propithecus coquereli | reverse complement strand
AACTATTTTTCTTTATTAAATTGCTTTAGCATCTTTGTAAAAAATTGATTGACCATATTTTTGTGGATCAATTTCTGGACTCTCTACTCTTTTCCATTGACCTATGTGTCTATCCTTTCGCTAACACCACATTTTCCTGCTCACCGTAGCTTTATACTAACTCTTAAGATCAGGTAGTGTGATTCCTCTGTTAACTATTCCTTTACAAAAGTGTTTTGCTGTGTTGTTTCCCTTGCATTTGTGTATACATTTAGAGTCAGCTTGTCAATATCTACAAAAACTCTGTCATTACATCTGTAGGTAAATTTAGGGAAAATT
>NW_012133970.1:0-205 GCF_000956105.1 Propithecus coquereli | reverse complement strand
CTGTTTACTGATTATTCCTTTGCTGCGCAGAAACATGTTAGTTTAATTAAGGGAGATTTATTTTTGTTTTTGCCGTATTTGCCTTTGGTGTCTTAGTCATAAATCCTGTGCCTAGGCCAATGTCCAGAAGAATTTTTCTTATGTTTTCTTCTAGAATTTTTATGATTTAAGGTCTTACATTTAAGTCTTTAATCCATCTTGAGTT
>NW_012133969.1:4748-5019 GCF_000956105.1 Propithecus coquereli | reverse complement strand
GTTCATATTATGTTTATAGATTTGTGCCCTGATATTTATACTTAATATCATATCATGAGCACATTAATATGCAATTTAACATTTTCTGGTTTTTATGTTTTTCTGCTCTTTCTTTGCATGTGTGTCTTTTGTGACAAAAACTGTTTTATTGTATTTGTCTTGTCCATGAATTCTTTCATAATAATTTTGGAGGCACTGAAAGCAGATTATTTTAAAAATTATTTTAACAAGGTAGTTTATCTTTCAAAAATATTTATGATATGTACTATTT
>NW_012133969.1:2943-3883 GCF_000956105.1 Propithecus coquereli | reverse complement strand
TGCAGTTGCTCTCCTATACCTAATTGTGATGAACAGCATCGGCTATTGTTATCTCTTAAATGTATGTTGGGGAATCTCCAGAATCCATATTCTGTACAATATAAAGCATTTCATTATGTCAAACAAAACCTGTTTATTTGAGTGAATTGAAATTAATAGGAAATAGTTGCATTATTCCCAGCAGTGAGGACATAGGAATCAAAAACGATATTTGACAGAATTTCTTAATATTAGTTTTACTCTTAAGTTGGCTATTTTACTTTGTAATAATTGCAATATTCTTCATAGTGATATAACAATTACGTATTGATTAACCATTGCATTACTTCAAATGACATTAAATATCTAAATTGATTCAAGTATAGAAATATAATTAGACAACCATTGTTCTGATAAACATTTGTTAATCAGCACTTAAATGAATCTAGAATTAAGGTTTCAGGAGTCTATGGATTCCATAAAATTGGTTGTGAATTTCTGTGTGTGTGTTTGTTGGGGGGGGTTATCAAGAAGGTCTAGAATTTTCAAGAGAATCTCAAAGGGATTTATGGCCAAAAGTAGGTTAAAAATCATGCTTTAGGGTTTTTTTACTTTTTTAAATATTTGATAGCAAATTTTCTCCCCATCCGCCATGATTTTTCTTTTTCAATGATGAACCTGTTGCTCATGAAAAAAAGATTTAAATGTTATCAGGAAAGCTAGGAGGCTCATCTTGGAAAAGCAGACCACATGATCACTAACAATCTCTGGGTCCAGGATATGTCCCTCACTAACCTCCTAGAACCTTAGTTTCCTTATTTGTAAAATAAGAAGTTTGGACTAGATGGACGAATTCTAAGATCACTCCCAGCTGTAAAATCGTAGAAGTAGTCTTGAAGACTCACATATAAACTTTAAAAAAATAAAATAAATAAGACATTTCTACAAATAAAGCCAACAG
>NW_012133969.1:0-349 GCF_000956105.1 Propithecus coquereli | reverse complement strand
GGTCAGGAGGAATATGTGAGACAGAATGGAGTTGGAGATGCCCACAAGAAAGCCAATGAAATAGCATAGGTGTGAGGAGGTGGGTCTCAACTGAGGTGGTGGCAGGGAGGCGCAGGTGAGGTCAGGAGTACAGAGACCACTACATTGTCACTAGTCACTGGGCACTGTATTGCTGATCTCAGCTCCTTGCCATGCAACAGCTATGAGCAACACTAGAAAGAAGCAAATTTTAGGATAGATAAGTAGTTCAAAATCTATATACTCAATCATGTCTCTCGTAGCTCTAAAATTCACCTCTTTGTGGAGGCAGACCAGCCAGAAGATGAGATTCTGAGCTCTATCACCTTGG
>NW_012133968.1:7651-8804 GCF_000956105.1 Propithecus coquereli | reverse complement strand
ATTATTTATTTATTTATTTATTTTGCTATTGAGTTGTTGGAGCTGCTTATATTCTGGTTATTAATCCCTTGTCAGATGGATAATTTGCAAATATTTTCTTTCATTCTGTGTATTGTCTCTTCATTCTGTTGACTGTTTCCTTTGCTGCAGAGAAGCTTTTAACTTGATGTAAACCCATTTGTCTATTTTTACTTTTACTGCCTGTGTTTTTGAGGTCTCACCCAAAAGATCTTTGTCCAGACCAATGTCCTCAAGCATTTCCCCAATGTTTTCTTCTAGTAATTGCGTAGTCTCAGGTCCTCCATTTAAGTCTTTAACCCATTTTGATTTGATTTTTGTATTGGTGAGAGATGGGATCTAGTTTTATTCTTCTGCATATGAATACCCAGTTTTCCCAGCACAATTTATTGAAGAGACTGTCCTTTCCCCAATATAAGTTATTGAAGCCTTTGTAAAAAATGAGTTGGCTGTAAATGTGTGGATTTATTTATGGGTTTTTTATTCTGTCCCATTGGTCTATATGTCTGTTTTTATGCCAGTACCATGCTGTTTTGTTACTATAGCTGTGTAGTATATTTTGAAGTCCAATTGTGTGATGCTTTCAGCTTTGTGCTTCTAGTTCAGTATTCCTTTTGCCATTTGAGGTCATTTGTGGATTCATAGACATTTTAGGGTTTTTTTTTTCTATTTCTGTTAAGAATGTAATTGGTTTTTTTTTTGTTGTTTTTTTTTTAAAGAGACATGGTCTCACTATGTTGCCCAGGCTGTAGTGCAGTGGCTATTCGCAAATGCGATTACAGTACACTGCAGCCTCAAACTCCTGGCCTCAACATGTCCTCTCACCTCAGCCTCCTGAGTAGCTAGGAGTAAAGGTGCATATCACTGCACCCTGCTTGTAGAGATTGCATTGAATCTGTAGATTGCTTTAGGTAGCATGGGCATTTTAACAATAGTGATTTTTCCAATCCTCGAGCATCGGATATCTATCCATTTTTTTGTGCCCGCTTCAATTTCTTTCATCAGTGTTTTGTAGTTTTCATTATAGAGATCTTTCACTTCTTTAGTAAAATTTATTCCTGCATTTATTTTGTAGCTATTGCAAATGGAATTGTTTTCTGGGTTTCTTTTTCCGATTTCTCACTGTTGGTTTATA
>NW_012133968.1:5296-5731 GCF_000956105.1 Propithecus coquereli | reverse complement strand
AATTCACCCCAGGTAATTCAGCCCTCCCCACACTCCCAGTGGTTTCTGCAGACAAGACTGGAGTGGGCTTCCCATGAAGATTCCCAAGCACTGGCGAGATCAAACATCCACCCTCAATTTCCTCTTCTCACCACAGAAATCTTGAGTCTAGGCCAGGGGTGGGGAATCTGCAGTCTTAAGGCCACATGTGGCCTTCTAGGTCCTTCAGTGAGGTCTTTTGACTAAATCCAGATTTTACAGAACAAATCCTTTTATTTTTATTAATATGTTTTTGTCTTTCATATTTTTATTTTATTTTTTAAATGAATGTATTTAAAATACCAAAGAATAAAATAAGTTTAACAAAATAATCCTCCCAGATTGACTGGCACATTAGTAAGCCATAAGGACTAAACTGACAACTGCTACACTTATGATTTAGTTCTAACTTCCCCT
>NW_012133968.1:0-1170 GCF_000956105.1 Propithecus coquereli | reverse complement strand
TCTCTTATTGTTTTTAGGATAGTAACTGTAGATCTTTTTTTGTCTTTTAAGTTTTCTTCTACTTCCTATACTGTCTCTATTTCTTCTAAATTTTTTCTTTCTGTTTGTTTGATTTCTGTCTATTTTTCAAATTTCAGGCTTTTTTCACATGCCTGGTAATATCGTGAAGCAAGGCAGGGGAACTGGAAGAATTCTACCGGCAATTGCAGAAAGAAAGAGCAAGAGGAATATATAGATGAAATATAACAGAATGGGGGGAGTGTGGTATAAAGATGAAGTTTTAATGGAGAGTAGTACATGGGAAAGTGTCGTTCCCCATACTGATGTATTTGGATATCAGGATGGCAGACCCATTAGTGGTACAAATTGAGTGTCAGGGGAAAGGGAGGTTTGGCTTGACAGAAGGACTGCTGTCATAATGGGAGTGGGTTCAAGTTTCAGCATATTATGGTGAGCAAAAGAGGACCAGCAAGAGGAAGTTGAGCTAGGATCATTTCTAACATTACACATGTGGACTGAAGAACCTTACCGAGAGGCTGCAGAGCCTAAGGTAGGAAGATGGGCAGTTTATGGCACAGAGATCAGCAGGTCTAACCTGGGAGATATTGCCGGGTAGGGGAAACTTTCAAACAACCGGAAGTCAATGACACAGGAGTCAGGCAGAATCTTTTGGAAGCTCTTTCTACGCCCATCAGTGTCTAGTCAATGACAAAGGGGGTCAGGGCAAGGTCTTCAAGGAGGAAAATTAGCAAAAGTAATGTCTCCCCTTAAGAGGTCCAAGCTGGCTGGGAAGAGCCAGGGAATTGTCCCGAGTCTGAGTGGAGTATGGAAAAAAATTTTCCAGCCCCAGACTGAGCTCACTCCTGTAAGCTGGATCTCTTAGCCTGCTTGGATTTGATCCAGAAAACATGCTGGGGCTAAGCCAAGAGATGAGGCCCATCAATAAATCTACCTGTAAGAGCTGAGGAAGGCAAAAGCAGGTGAAATGAGACAGCAGGCTAACATCAGATCTTGACCTGCAGGGGCAGGGCCAGATGAACCAGGGATTCTTAAACTTGCAAGTGTATCAGAATCATCACATGGGGAGCTTGTAAAAATACAGTTGTCCAGACCTCACACCCAAAGATATAGATTCTGTCTACCTGGGGTGAAATCAAAGCATATTTATTT
>NW_012133967.1:14709-15298 GCF_000956105.1 Propithecus coquereli | reverse complement strand
ATATAGACAATCATAAAACTGTGCAATATATGTTTTGAGTTACTTGTTACATCAGACCATGTCACCAAATGTCTAATAATTCAGCATATAATAGGATTTATGATATGAATTAATCCAATTTCTCTGTTTCACCAGTCTGAGTGCTTTAAATATTTTGGCTGAAATTCGCATAGAATCATAAATCAATTTTTAAAAATTTGGTTTTTTTTCCTCCATGCTATGATTCTGAAGCTAGGATTTTTGAATTTGAGGTATCTTTCAGATTATTTAATTGCAAGATACCACCACACTTCTCATATATTTGGAAAATCATTTTTCCATCTCCCTGCCAGTATTTATGGTTGCTGATAATAGAAACTTCTACGATTCTTTTTACTCATGGCCATTTGAAATCCAAGAATTTTTTAGCATTAAACTCAACCTGGCACATGTTAACGTGGGTGGTTTTATTGTCCTTATGCAACAATAGAACTTCATGGAAAACAGGCAATCGAGGGCCCTAAACTTGTCTCAACGTATATATTATTTTGACCAACACTTAAGTCACAAGACCTCTCTCCTGTTAGAACATTAAATAAGCTTCTCTCAA
>NW_012133967.1:2023-3149 GCF_000956105.1 Propithecus coquereli | reverse complement strand
ATTAATATTCATTAATTATTTTGTTTTTTTAATGTGTATTTATGCTTCCCTAAATCATAGCTCCCTGTAGGCAGAGACTGTGAGATTATATATCAATACTTATTACAGGGCTTAACACAACATGAGAGCTCAATAAATGTTTGTTGGATGAATGAATGAATGAATGAGAGAATCTATAGAACATTCACACAACAAGAAAAACAGAAAAAATAACTTTAGGGACAATCACTAAAATTGTGAATGTTTTGTTTATGCCCTGATTCTTCTCACTTATAATAAAAAATTTAATTTCCCCTTAGATTCATAAAAATGTACAAAAGGTAACTAATCTCTTGGCAACTGGACATTCTATTAGGAATTGGCAAAATACGGTTAACTGCCTATGTTTGTACATAAACTTTTATTGGAACACTATATGCGCATTTGTTTACTTATTATCTACAGCTGCTTTTGAGCTACAATAGCAATGTTCGGTAATTGTGACAGAGACTGGCCCTTAAAGCCTGAAATATTTATTATTTTGTCTTTCACAAAGAAAAGTCTGCTGACCCTTGCTCTAAATGCTAGCTATATGTTGCCATAATATATAAAAGCAAGTAATTCTAAATTGTGTCAAATTCTTCCAGTTTCTAATAACTGAATTATTTACTACTCCCAATAGGTTTTTTGGAATATATACACTATTCCAAAATACCTTTCTTAATGCACTGTTCACTATGTTAATTAATAATGTTAATATTGTAACTCTAAGCAATTTGTTAAAAAGTATGAATTATTTGCGAGAAACTAGGTTTCCTGTCCAACCCACAGAAGTTCAGTGAAGCAACTTCTTATTTCCTCATGATACAAAATGAAGACATTAGACATTTAATCACCTGAAATATTCCTCTCCTTACTTTTTCACCCTCAGGTACATAGATCTCCAGGAAAATAATATAGCAATATATAGAATCATAAGAATAAAATCACAACTATTATTATACTTTTGACTGTACCTTCACCTTTAAATTTATTTTTAAATTAAGTAAAACACAAAATGAAGACATTAGACATTTAATCACCTGAAATATTCCTCTCCTTACTTTTTCACCCTCAGGTACATAGATCTCCAGGAAAATAATATAGC
>NW_012133967.1:0-515 GCF_000956105.1 Propithecus coquereli | reverse complement strand
TGTATAATAAAATATGAATATAGTTTATGTAGTATGAGGGCCTAGTTTTAGATAATTATGTAATTAGTAACTCACATTGATCCCTAAACCAAATATAGTCCCTGTTATTTAACCTCCTAGATTTTTGTATGTCACCATAGAACTTATCAACAATTAATATTCATTAATTATTTTGTTTTTTTAATGTGTATTTATGCTTCCCTAAATCATAGCTCCCTGTAGGCAGAGACTGTGACAATTAATATTCATTAATATTTTGTTTTTTTTAATGTATATTTATGCTTCCCTAAATCATAGCTCCCTGTAGGCAGAGACTGTGAGATTATATATCAATACTTATCACAGGGCTTAACACAACATGAGAGCTCAATAAATGTTTGTTGGATGAATGAATGAATGAATGAGAGAATCTATAGAACATTCATGCAACAAGAAAAACAGAAAAAATAACTTTAGGGACAATCACTAAAATTGTGAATGTTTTGTTTATGCCCTGATTCTTCCCACTTATAATA
>NW_012133966.1:6937-7265 GCF_000956105.1 Propithecus coquereli | reverse complement strand
CTGCCTCCCCTGTCTGCCCAAATCCTATTAATATTTAAATTATTAATTGGTTAAATGTATTAGCTAACTTAGGAAAAATTGCCTTTTTTGCTTAGTGCTGTTTACCTAAGAATAGGTTTGTTTCTCCATTTGTTCAATTTTTCTTATGTACCTCTTGCTGGGATTTTATTGTTTTCTTCACATAGATTCTGCACGTCTTGTTTATTCCTAGGTAATTTATGATTTTGTTATCGTGAATAGAGTATTTTCTTTCATTATAACTTGTATTTTAACATTCTGAAGTTATCTGTATTTAGAAGGCTATTGATCTTTTTTTGTCTATTGATTT
>NW_012133966.1:0-1004 GCF_000956105.1 Propithecus coquereli | reverse complement strand
GCCTAGCCAAATTAACTTTAGAATCAGTTTTTTTCCAAATTGATTCAAAAATCCTACCAGGATTTTGATTATAGATTACTTTGGTAAGGATTACAAGACTGCATTTTTCTAAGAAATAGTTTTCTTCATGTTTCTTGTAAGTTTATTAAGTTTATTCCCAAGTATTTCATTTTTGTTCCTATTAGCTATACCTTAAAAATACATTGTGTTTTCATTCCATTCAATGCATTTTTTATTTTTCTTGAGACAACTTCCTTGACTCGTGGATAATTTAGAAGTGTTTGAAGATTTTGCTGCTAATTTCTAGCCTGATTTTAGTCAGAGAACACCCTCTATGATTTCAATTCTTTTAAATCTGTTGACGTTCATTTACGGCCCAGGATATGGTTTATCTTGGGGAATGTGTACTCTGCTGTTGGCTATCCTACAAATGTCAGTTAGATCCTGGCTGATGCTGTCAAAGTTCTTCTGTGCTGATCTGCTGTCTAGTGGTTCTATCAGTTGTTGAGAGAGGAGTATTGAATCTCAAACTATTTTTGGATTCGCCTGTTTCTCCTTCCTTTCAGTTTTCACTGAATTTTTAAAAAAATATTTTTTTTTAAACATGTCAGAATAATTTCCCAGTTTCCAACCATATCATCATCTCTTCTCTTTTTTATATTTTAAAAAAATATTTTTTTTTTTAGTGACGAGGTCTCGCTCTATTGCCCCAAGCTTGAGTGTGGTGGCCTCATCATAGCTCATTGGAACCTCAACTTCCTGGACTCAAGCAATCCTCCTGCCTCAGCCCCTGGAGTAGCTAGGACTATACACATACACCTCCACATACAGCTAACTTTTTAAATTTTTTTGTAGTGATGGGGTCTCAGGCTGGTCTCAAACTCCTCACCTCAAACAATCCTCCCACCCGGGCCTCCCAAAGTGCTTGCATTACAGACAGCCGATGTGCCCAGCCCTGAATGTATTTTGAAGCTCTTTTGTTTGTTATATAACCTTCAGGATTA
>NW_012133965.1:4837-5799 GCF_000956105.1 Propithecus coquereli | reverse complement strand
GAGGACCCAGATAACAATGTGAGCAGGAGTTCCGGCCTGAAGAAATACATCGTTAACCAGCTGCATTGACTCAGAGGGCGAACGCCCTGTTCTGGGGAGAGAACCGTGGGATACGGCGGGTAGACTCCCACAAGCATCGATCCCGCAACTAGCGCGTATTAACAAACGTGGCTGGTATAAAGTCCCATCCGCAAACACTCACGGAGGGGCCACCGAGTGCCAGGCGCGAAGTGCAAGCTTCCCAGCCCAACGAGATTAGGAGCCAGCTGGTTACACCGGCGTATGCTTGTGAAGAGGAAAAGTCAAGGACAAACAACAGCTCAGCAAATAGTGTCGTGAGGCAGCACGTGCGTTCTCGCCACGCGAATGGCCATGCCTGCCGCAGCAGTCCAGAGGAGGGGAGAGCTGCAGGCTGCGGGGTGGGCAGGGACGCCCTTGCAAAGGGCTTGAAGGCTGGAGATTGTACCAGTTTTCTCTTTGTTGGGGGTCTGTACTGATGGCCTCGCTCACAGGCCATTGTCCACCAACAGCCACCAATAGCCAATCTGCCCAGCGGCGCCTCGCCGATCGCAGAATGCCGGAGTCTCATGTCTGGAAAGTTCTGACTTTGATTCTGCTGAACTCCTGCTTTCTGCTCCGGTTCTGCCTAGTCCTGTTTTCAGCATAATTACTCACATCCAGGCAATAATGAAGCCCATAAATCATGCCAAGGTCGCAGGTTTCTGACCAACTCTACAGCAAAGAGGCCTGAAGAGGGGAGTAGGAAAGGTATGTTAATCCTAACTAGCGCCCGGCTCTGGCCCTCTAGGACAAGTAATAAATGTTTAATAGCCCAATAATACCAGCTTTATAATTTTGGATTTCATTGCCTGCTAATTCTAAGTTTATTAAAGAACTATAAACTTTACATTGTTGTAAAGACATAATTGCGATTTCATTGCTTATTTAATATGAGTTAATTA
>NW_012133965.1:1581-2164 GCF_000956105.1 Propithecus coquereli | reverse complement strand
CCTGCTGAGCCCGTGGGAGCGGAGCGTCCTGCCTGCTCTCAGCTGTGCAGGGGAAGAGGGCAGGGAGAAGCGAAGTGCCGCGGGGGTGCAGGGTGAGGGGGTCGGCTAGGGTCCAGTGGCTGGGGGATGCCACCTCCGCTTTCTGGGCGGAAAAGCAGCACAGGAGGCAGGTGATGGCGTGTCCTTGCCCCCGGCCGAGACACAGTCACAGCTGCCTGGTTCACAGTCCAGTGGTCCTGCCTGGCGCTGCGGGGATCTTGTCCACCCAGATGCACTGTGTGCCTTCCCTGGGGGGAAGGAGGGAAGGAGGGAGGGGTGTGAGCACGAGCTGTCCCCCTGCTCTGCCCCCCGAGCGGGACTGTCCTCCAGGGCATCCTCACCTGGGCCGCCTTGGGAGCCATAGCTGGCGCGGAGCAGCCGCCCAGTGGTCGGTGAGGCCTCTTTCTCCAGGGCTGGACAAAGCCCCACCCGCTGCGGCCCACGCGGCAGGGAGGGAAGTAGGCGGTAGGTCAGGGGAGGGCCCAGCGGAAAGGCGGGAGCCCCGCTGTCCTCCCGTCGCCGAAAGCCCCCTTGAGCTCACACT
>NW_012133965.1:0-583 GCF_000956105.1 Propithecus coquereli | reverse complement strand
CCTGCTGAGCCCGTGGGAGCGGAGCGTCCTGCCTGCTCTCAGCTGTGCAGGGGAAGAGGGCAGGGAGAAGCGAAGTGCCGCGGGGGTGCAGGGTGGGGGGGTCGGCTAGGGTCCAGTGGCTGGGGGACGCCACCTCCGCTTTCTGGGCGGAAAAGCAGCACAGGAGGCAGGCGATGGCGTGTCCTTGCCCCCGGCCGAGACGGTCACAGCTGCCTGGTTCACAGTCCAGTGGTCCTGCCTGGCGCTGCGGGGACCTCGTCCACCCAGACGCGCTGTGTGCCCTCCCTGGGGGGAAGGAGGGAGGGGTGTGAGCGCGAGCTGTCCTCCTGCTCTGCCCCCCCACGCCTCCCCAGCGGGACTGTCCTCCAGGACATCCTCACCTGGGCCGCCTTGGGAGCCATAGCTGGCGCGGAGCAGCCGCCCAGGGGTCGGTGAGGCCTCTTTCTCCAGGGCTGGACAAAGCCCCGCCCGCCCCGGCCCACGCGGCTGGGAGGGAAGTAGGCGGTAGGTCAGGGGAGGGCCCAGCGGAAAGGCGGGAGCCCCGCTGTCCTCCCGTCGCCGAAAGCCCCCTTGAGCTCACACT
>NW_012133964.1:13569-13957 GCF_000956105.1 Propithecus coquereli | reverse complement strand
TTAATACACATTGTTTGCCTGTATCAAAACATCACATGTACCCTATAAATATTATGACTATTATGTATCCATAATAATTAAAAATTAAAAAAAGTCTATACCTGAAAAAAGCCTCTCAACCAAACACAGACAATATTCTGTAAAAAAGCAAACAGACCTGTTCAGAATCTGAATGATTTCGCTTATCTTCAGAGACATCCTTATCTATAAAATGAATCACTAGAAATTAAGAATGACAGTTTTTTTTAATTAGGATCTAAAGCATATTTTGAGATGTGTGCATTAACTGCTCTTCATCATAGAAGACTGGCTGCTCCTTCTCTCCATCACTTCCTATGAAGTATTGAGCCATTACCATGTACTTTAAAATCACCAGGTGGATACAGGG
>NW_012133964.1:9577-11613 GCF_000956105.1 Propithecus coquereli | reverse complement strand
CTCAATATTTTAGCTTAGTGGAAAATATTTACTGGACTGAATATTTCATCTCTTGAATTTCATTCTTAGTTTAATTGCTTAATAAGTATTTGAATTTACATAATTTATTTTTTGTATTTAGATTAGTATACTAATCTGTGGAAAGTGGACAATAGACCCTGATTATCTGCTATAAAAAGCAGAAAAGACAAATACTGCCTGGATTTTGCTTCACATTGGAAAATGTAAAATTCTATAAACGTGAATGTGACATTATTATCATAATGATTATCGGTGATGTCAATACATGTGTGTTGAGTTACGGTTAGAATGAATGTCCTATTAATAGAAAGCATACTCTGCTTAGCTTTGGATTTCGAAAGCAAATGAGGAAACCTTAAAATATATACATCTATTTTCTAGTCTTAGCCCTACTAATTATTGCTTATGTGACAATTGGCTTATCTTTCTGAATCTAAGTGTTCCTCGTGTGCTGTGGATGAGAATAACTAAAATGTATACATATAATATAGTGCTGTTTACAATGCGATTTTACAAATAGCAGCTTGTGAAATTTATAAGCATATTTAGAAAGCAAGTATATAGTCTACTTGTTGCTTAATGCAAAAAACTGAGACTAAAGAAAGTGCATGACTTGTTTGAAGCCGTAAGTCTAATAGCTAAGGGAGCCAAACTATGACTCCTCTCATTGTTGTTTTATGCTAAATTCTTCCTACAATAATATGTAGTTGTCATCTCTATTTCTAGTTGTACTACATTTCTTATAGGATGGTGAAGAGGATCAGATGAAATAATACATTTAGATTCAAAATGAATGAATGCCCATGCATAAGGTGCTGTTATTATTATAATGTTCCAGAAAATAATGATGAAAGGTAACACATTTGTGCCTGTTTCCGTGTATATGTGTACGCCCTTTTAATGTTCATTTTAAATTATATAAATATCTTATTGCCTCAAATTATAAAATAAAATTAACACTCTCCTTGAATTTTTTCACTTTGGCTATTTTCCATGAGTGTGGAAAAGTTTAATTTTATTCAAGATACTTAAAATAAAGCATCAGCATCTTGCCAGTTTGATTATTTTAGGAAAGAAAAACCCATTCAGGTCACACTTGTTCGTAACTCTCACACTTAGGCTCTGTTTACTCAGGTTTTACTACAAGCTATGGCATCCTCAAAGAATTAGCTATGGTCAAGGATGAAATCTTTATTCCCTTGGAATAATCAACTGAATTATCCTGGGATAGGAAAATAGGAGTGAAACAAGGATTTGAGTACTTTCAAGCACAGAGTTAGAGTTGAGGACCCTTGTCTGCCTACACTAAGGGATTTTAAACAAAAAGGTATCCATTTACCTTAAGAAGTACAAAATTTATTTAAGAGCCCCTGATTTCTTTAGAATATGATCTGGGTCTTGGCACTGAACAGAAACACATGATTTTGCAACATGGGTCCACATGTGGTTCACGTACTCCGCATGTGCTCTTTCAATGGGTCCTGTGACCTTGCTGTGGATCGCATGTGGTTTACATATGCTTTGTATGGTTCACATCTGCTTTAAACATTTTTTTTCTGACAGTAGACACCCTTGTTATATTACCATTTGCTATAATAATTAAATTTGAGGAACTTAACTTGAGAGGATTTGTGGGGGAGAGTGTTTGTTAGTTTTGATTTATATTTGGTGCTGTGTTGAGTGATGCCCATTATAACTGCTTATCGTATCTCTTTGTAGGCATACTGTTGCTGCGTTTAACCTCACTGAAGCCAGACTAATCCAGAGATGTACTTGAACTCCTATGACTCATAGGAAGGTTATCATTTTAGAAGAGATCTTGAAAATATACTCTGGGTTTAGAGTAAAAAAAAATAACCTGACATTTCCAAGAGGAAAGACTTCTTTTAATTTATATTGCATATGCAGAACTGAAGGCTTATAAATATGTACAGTTAATAACATAATATTAATCCCATAACAAAATTAAATTTAAATGAGAACCTTATGTCATACATAACAGTCACAAAAGAAGA
>NW_012133964.1:0-392 GCF_000956105.1 Propithecus coquereli | reverse complement strand
GAAGGTCTGGTTTTGATATTTGACGATAAATAGAAGAAAGAAATTTCCACTTGCAAGCTTCATTAAACATAGTTTTCACAAGGCCACAGATTTGTAAATGAATGCATCAAATGATAGTATGTTATGAATTTAAACGTAAATATATATATATATAGACAGACAAAACTCATTATTATGACTACACTGGCAGACATTTAATATTAAAACTTATAACTGATGTGTTTGGTGAGAGAAGAGGTTTAACAGAAGAAGATGAACAGTGTTTCCCTTTTCACATCAAAAATGGAAAAGTCCAGATTTTTTTCCTTATTATTATTATTATTGTTATTACTTTTGCTCTTTGATAGAAATCTATTTCCCATTATTTCAGGGCTGGTTCTTACGCCAGTCTT
>NW_012133963.1:6180-6493 GCF_000956105.1 Propithecus coquereli | reverse complement strand
TAAGATTTTCAGGAGAGTATCTTATACGGAATTAGGCTGCCTACCATTAATGGATGTGGCAAATTGCATTTCCCAGTGATGACTATAGGTAGATAGAGATAAAATATAGGTAAAAATATAGATTTCCATCTAGGTATAAAGAGCAATAGGTATATACCCCAGCTTACATGTTATTCTTAATGTTTTTGCTGACAATTCTCCCACTGCAAAGAATAGTGTCTATCTTTGCTTCTCCTTATCATCCTTAAAACTAGAGGGAAAAAGAAAAATCAACAAGAAAAAAATCAAACAACCCCATCAACAAATGGGCAAG
>NW_012133963.1:4200-4554 GCF_000956105.1 Propithecus coquereli | reverse complement strand
GATTTATCTCTCAAATAAGCTAACTTCATATAATTCCTTTTATTCAAGTCTGATTTTTTAATAATCCAAACTAAGACACGACCCAAACTAAGACATTTTGGAGATAGGGAAGAAATCTACAGTTTTATACAGGGAGATATTTCAGCAAAGAACCAATCATGTTGACCAAGTCCTGAAGGAGACAAAGAAGGAAACTGTGCAGATGTCTCAGATAACCGCAGTCCAGGCAGGGAAAATGTGCACATACTGAATAGGTCCCAATGCTCTGAGGTAGGAAGATGGCAAAAAGTTCAAGAGGAAAATGGTTGGATCAGAATCTGTAAGGTTAAAGTATTAGGATATGACTTACCAAAG
>NW_012133963.1:0-859 GCF_000956105.1 Propithecus coquereli | reverse complement strand
TTATTTCTAGCTTATATTCTAAGTAGTTTTTTTGATGTCTGAAAGAGCTTTTCTGTTTTCTCTTCTCTTCATTTCTTTTTTCCTTTTTCTTTTTAAGATTAGCGTTAGCTGTTCAAGTCCTATTTCTTGAATCTATGTGTTAGGTACAACTATTTTATCTCTTTTATAGCTAATTCAAGGTAAGTAAAGAAACAATTTCCATAGGTTTTCCTGGAAAAACCCTGAATTGACCTTTGGAAAATACATCTAATTTTAAATTATAGTTCTAGCTTGAGAGAGAGAGAGTATGGGAAAGTGAGCTATATTTAACTACCTCTTGCAATATTTCCAGCGTAATCACATGCAGATATGGAAATGGATTCATAGTGATTTGTTCTTTGTCAAGGAATTTGTCAACGCAAGATGCAAGTCATGAAATATATTCTTATATGTAGCTTTCACCTTCTAGTAGCAAGGAAAGCCAAAATTTCACGTTTTTCAATTCTAGCTATATGCTCATATGAAAGAAAAACACATTTGAAGTTTGATATTTTTAACAATGTGACAATTATAAAAAGACTTAGTGGCCTCCTTGTTGTTTTGCCTACTATGGAACTATTCCCAAGAAAATTGGACTTTGGAAGGCTATTATGAAGGGCAGTTTCTTCCTTCAACTGCAGTTCACTTAACATAGATATAGATATGTATTATCCATATAAATGAATGTGTGAACATACACTGAAATGAATATTATTAACTATACAGAGGCATGAAGAGAAAAAAAGAAAAACTAATGACAGGACAGATTTGCATGCCAAGAGAAGAGCAGGTCTCCCTTAAATACATCATTTTTAATAATTTGATGTGATTTTTAATGTTT
>NW_012133962.1:6588-8164 GCF_000956105.1 Propithecus coquereli | reverse complement strand
CCCAGAGTACTAAGGGACGAGAAGGAAAACGCCAGGAACTTCGCGTTCTGGCCGGGCATGGGGACTAGGTTGGGAAAAGGCTTCTGTGTTTCCTGCTCTGGATTCTGGAGCTGGGAACTTGGCCCATCACAGCAGTTCCCTTCTCAGACTGGCATCAGCCTATCAAGTTCACTCTCTCCCTCCAATCCCCATCTCTCCCTCAACCCGCCCCACCCCGCAGGCGCCACCATCGATCCCACCTTCTTCCTGAGCCGAACAGTCTCTGATGTCATCAGCTCTGTTGTCTTTGGGGACCGCTTTGACTATGAGAACAAAGAGCTGCTGTCACTGCTGCGTATGATGAAGGGCAGCCTTGCATTCACAGCTACATCCACAGGACAGGTAAACTGTCCTGACAGTGTCCCCTCAAGGTCAGCCCCCAATCTTCAGAACTGAACAGTTGCATCACAGCCCAGCATGGGTGCCCACTACTCAGTCTGCAAGAACACCTGAATGTATCAACACATGTTCCCCCCAAAAAACAAAGTCTGCAAGCATAATACATACCTTAAACTTCGTCTCTCACCTGGGCAGGTATTCTCATCCCACATTACCTTATTATCTAACAGCGGATGCTCCCTATTCAGTCCTTCTGAAAATCTTAATGCATGGAAAAGTCACCACCTTAACCAACCTAATGAATACCTGAACACCTAGTGCTACCAAATCCAGAACACTAAAATCATTTCACATTTACACGGGTTTCCAAAACCAGCCCACTGGAACATCTAGACAAGTGCCGTCTACTCGACCCACCTAAGTACCTGAACAACTGGACAGGCACCATAACCAACACCCCTAAACACTTAAATATCTGGACAGATTGTTTCCCGAACACCCAAATAAGTGTCTCCCACTGCGTCTGCCCAAACACCTTACAGAGGTGAATACTTAAACACCTGAACAGGTATCCCCTCCCACTTGAACATCTGAACACCAACCCCACTTTAATACCTGAACTCCTGTACAAAAGCCACCAATGTAGATCCAATAATTATGTGGATACCTGTTTCTAACCAAGCCCCCCTGAATGCCTAAACACCTAGGCAGGTGACCTGTCCACCATACCAGTCCTACCTCAAGAGGTATACACCTTCGAACTCAACCTCATTTGAATGTGTGAACAGCTAGATGTGTGCCCCAATCCAGCTTCACATGACTATTTAAAACCTGGACATGTCACCCAATCATCTCACCTAACAGTGAGAGTTAGGTGAGACAGTGGCTATGACACATAACCCACATGAAGACTCATATATATATTCCCATCCAGACCCACCTATGTTCCTAGGTGCCTTTAACCCAGTGCCTTCATTGCCCTGAGAAAGGTTCCATTTCCATCACGTCCTACACACTGACTGCTGTCTTTCCTTTCCCTTCCTCTCTCCCCAAACCCCAGCTCTATGAGATGTTCTATTCAGTGATGAAACACCTGCCAGGACCACAGCAACAGGCCTTTAAGGAGCTGCAGGGACTGGAAGACTTCATAGCCAAGAAGGTGGAGCACAACCAGCACACAGTGGATCCCAACTCCCCA
>NW_012133962.1:2046-3778 GCF_000956105.1 Propithecus coquereli | reverse complement strand
ATGGCATCTTGCTGCTCATGAAACACCCAGATGTGGAGGGTAAGGCTAGAGGGGGAAGGAAGTAGAGGACCACAAACCCCCAAAACTGCTCTGAGCCTCATGCAATGTCCCCACCCCTCCCAGATCCCTGGACCCTCAGACACACCTTGCTCTCCAGAGACAGGGCAATCAATATTCAGATCATAGGCATCAGCTGAGTTTCACTAGCTACCAGAATACTGAAAACGTCTGAATTAACTGGTAAACCACTCTAGCGCTAAGTCCTCTGCGTGATCACTGCCTCCTCCTCCAGATCATCACCTAAGATTCCTAATTTGCATGTCCCCCATGATTTTGGCATGACCAGGTTAAGAGGACTCTGCTCCCAAATGCAGATGGCCAATGTCTATTTTGAATGCTCTACATTCATGTCATACATAGATCCATGTAATCCATCATATTTTACCTATTTCGACTATCCATCCCTGCTTGGATACCCCTGGACACCTAAGCACATTCCTCCTCCTCCCCCAGCCAAGGTCCATGAGGAGATTGACTGGGTGATTGGCAAGAACCGGCATCCCAGGTTTCAGGACCGGGACAAAATGCCCTAAACGGAGGCAGTGATCCATGAGATCCAAAGATTTGGAGACCTAAGCCCCATGTGCCTGGCTCACAGGTTCACGAGGTTTCAGGACTTCTTCCTCCCCAACGTATTGCCCAGCCTAGAGGTGCCGGGAATGTGGACAACGTTCCCTGCAAAAAACCGGGTCCCTTTGGTAGAGTTGCAAGGGATAAGAAAATAATAGAGAAAAATGGAAATTAAAAGAAATAAAAGAATACACAGAGACAAAGATATAGTTTTATAAGTTTATAAAGATCATAGGCAAAGCGGGATCTCAGGGGGCCTAGACCTTCTCCATGGGTCTCAAAAAGCCCCGAATGAGGTCTTACATGGTAACTTGTAGGGAACAGTGATTAATTACCAGGGGTAACAGATTTACATAACAACAGGTAGTTCCTCTAAGGTTAACAGATTTTCAAAATGTTTGTATAGATCCTTTAACTAATTCTATCTATGTGAACAAATGGTTATAAAATCTTTCAAAGGTTAACTTCTAAGTTGTAAGGTAAATTTATCACTTAACAGAGGGGTTAAACAGAGATATGTTGGCTCCATATTTATTAGGTTATTGTGAATGGAGACAGGTAGTCTGGAGTGTTCAAACAAGAGCTTTGCTTCTAGCCATTCGGGCAGCTGTCTGTTCCGGGGGGCACTCCATTGTCAGCTCTGATCCTGCAGTTTTTAACAGATTCACTTTGCTTTACAAAGCAAATCCAAACCCTTAGGTCTGAGAAATGTGGCGCCTTGTGGGATACAGCCGCTACTGTCTTTCAGAGACGCCCTTCTGAGTGTAACAGCATTTGAAATGCAAACCAACACATTCACATATTCCTTCAGGGCAAAGCTTTGAAAAACTCCTAAGACAAATCCTGTCTGCAAACACGTTTTTATTAATTCATGGAGCAACATAGAAGGACCTCCAATCCACTCCTTATGGTCCCAGCACCCCATCCTCATGAGTAGTTCTCTAACCCCTGTTCCAGTCCCTCCATCAAAGTCTTCCCCAACAATCATGTCCTTTCAACATT
This sequence comes from Propithecus coquereli, assembly GCF_000956105.1. Taxonomy (NCBI): domain Eukaryota; kingdom Metazoa; phylum Chordata; class Mammalia; order Primates; family Indriidae; genus Propithecus; species Propithecus coquereli. The sequence continues at coordinate 2,146 of NW_012133962.1, read as the reverse complement.
CCCACTCAGAGGCTGCTGAATCCCATGTCTCCCCCAGACTTTTTGCTTCAGGGGAATCAACCCCATGTCCCCAAACTTCCTGTCTTAGGGACATGAACCT
>NW_012133962.1:0-401 GCF_000956105.1 Propithecus coquereli | reverse complement strand
AAAGGTAAAATATAAAACCTCTAAGTGATGACAGGAGAAAATTGAGGTAATTTTGGATGTGGTGACGATTTCTTAGATACAATACCCAAAGCAGGATGTATGAGAGAAACAGTAAGTCCGATTTCATCCAAATTAAATAAGTTCTCTTCTGCAAAAGACATTGTCCAGACAGTGAAAATACAAGCCACAGAGGGGGACAATATTTGCAAGGCACATTTCTGATAAAGAACTTGTATTCCAAGTATACAAAGAGCAGTTAAAATTCAACAATAGAATAAAAAGAACCAAATTTAAAAATGGCAAAATATACCGGAGCAGACACCTCACCAAAGAAGATATACACATAGCAAGTAAGCATACGAAAAGATGCTCCATGTCATATGTCACTAGAAATTTCAAAT
>NW_012133961.1:5708-6088 GCF_000956105.1 Propithecus coquereli | reverse complement strand
ACAAAAAAACCCTAATGTGCTTTTTCTAAATGATATGCTAGTGATTTTTTTTTCAGTGTTAGGGATTGATTTTGTGCTTGGCTTTGGTAGAGAATGCTTTTTGATTATTCTCTGGGCTGTTGGATAAATCAAAGATGATAAAGTCATTTCGTTCATAATGGAGGTGCACTGGTGTTTTATCAGTAATATGAACTTCTAAACTAAGGTTAAGATCTAGTAAAATTTTCATAAGATAATCAGTCTTCAGATAGTTTACTGTCCTGTAAAGTTGAAGATTTCTACACCTAGCTAAACAATTTCCTGTGATTCTCTGGCCTCATCAGTACTTACTTCAAGGAGATATTCTAGACTAAATATACCACTAACAATTCAGTAGTCCC
>NW_012133961.1:3212-4193 GCF_000956105.1 Propithecus coquereli | reverse complement strand
ATAGGTACATTATGCTCAATTTGTAATTGTTTAATGGGCATTTTTGTTGAATTGTGCAGGTGTCTCTGGAAGATATTCATCTTGCTATACTCATTTTAAAGATGAAGCAGAGATGGGTGTAAAGGTTTTGCTGAAAGTTACACAGCACTAAGACAAAAGTAGGATTTAAATTCTTTAAGCATAAAATTTGAAATTTTTTTTAGTTGTTGAGCAAGGGTTCCTCTGATAACATGTAGAGAAGATGTTGAGATCCAAGAATATAGATCAGTGCACACCTGGCCAAGTATCCTGAAGTACTCACTGCCTGTGTTTGTCCTAGGTGTGAAGCAAGCCTGCTGTGAGTTCTTAGAAAGTCAGTTGGACCCTTCTAATTGCCTGGGTATCAGGGATTTTGCTGAAACCCACAATTGTGTTGACCTGATGCAAGCAGCTGAGGTTTTTAGCCAAAAGCATTTTCCTGAAGTGGTACAGCATGAAGAGTTCATTCTTCTGAGTCAAGGAGAGGTGGAAAAGCTAATCAAGTGTGATGAAATTCAGGTACAGATTTGGCTTGGTATTATGGTTTCTTCCAGACTTTTGTTATGGCAGTTATAAAACTTGCAAAATTCTTATATGAGAGAGAAATAAGAAAGAGAAAAAAACTTGCAAAGCAAGGTGGAGTTACTGTGTTTCTGTGTCAGGGCTTCATAATCAAATGTCCATATTGGCTCCAAAGGTTACATTAACTCCCTGAAATTATATACCACATCTATTTGCGTATTTATAAAGAGGGACTTTCCCACTTTCTTCAATTAGATATATGATCCCAGTGGTTGAGAATCACTATTAAACAGAGTATGGAATAAGCAGAAAGTGAAAGTAAAGTAGGTTTCTGTAGAATACTTCTATTAACCATTCACTCATTTCACAAATATTTATTGAGAATACCTACTATGTAGCAATTACTATGCCAGGTGCTACGGATCCAAAAGTGGGTAAAAC
>NW_012133961.1:0-322 GCF_000956105.1 Propithecus coquereli | reverse complement strand
GCCGGGTGCGGTGGCTCGTGCCTGTAATCCTAGCACTCTGGGAGGCCAAGATGGGAGGATCGCTCAAGGTCAGGAGTTTGAGACCAGCCTAAGCAAGAGCGAGAGCAAGAGCGAGTCTCTACTAAAAATAGAAAGAAATTAGCTGGACAACTAAAAATATATATAGAAAAAATTAGCCGGACATGGTGGCATATGCCCGCAGTCCCAGCTACTCGGGAGGCTGAGGCAGAAGGGGCCCTTGAGCCCAGGAGTCGGAGGTTGCTGTGAGCTAGGCTGACGCCATGGCACTGTAGTCCCAGCTACTCGGGAGGCTGAGGCAGAA
>NW_012133960.1:7022-7461 GCF_000956105.1 Propithecus coquereli | reverse complement strand
CCATACAAAATATTAGCAGAATTTGGGAAAAATTGTTACAAATTTATTATGTTTTGAAGATGAACTTAGAGAGAGGGGGGAAAAAAATAACCGACCTTTTGTCTAAGAAACCCCAGACCTTTATCAACCAGAGAACTCACCAGGCTTAATTGGTCTTTGACAGCATTGTTCAGGTTTAACATTATTTTTTCAGAGAAGACTCTGCCTCCCAAATTATCAGAGTCCTTTATTAAAATCCTAACATTTTCTTCACGTTGCTTATTTGATAATTAATTTCACATATATCCATGGAAATACTTCTGTCTTAGCATTCTTCCTTTCTTTCTCACAAAGTATATGCTCTCTTAGGGGGAAGAGGAGAATCTATTTCTGATTAACATCCCATTACCAGAGTATGATGCAGTACCTGGCACGTAAGAAAAAAACAATTGGTGTTTTT
>NW_012133960.1:3919-4222 GCF_000956105.1 Propithecus coquereli | reverse complement strand
AGGAAAAAAGTCTATAGAGAAAGGCAAAGGGGCAAATCAACTGTGAAAAGTAATAAGTTCTCAGACCGAAAGTGCAAACAAATATTTAATAGAAAAAATTAAAATGATTCTACATATAGATTGCTCAAATCAAACTCAGTCCAAAAAGAAACATTCTCAAAGCTAACAAAGGAGTAAAGCATACTACCTACTATGGAATATTAATTAGATTCATAGCAAATATCACATCAGCAAAAATGCAGTTGAGCAAAATATTCAATCTGCTGAGCAAACATCGCTTTGTCTTTAAAATTCTATTGACAA
>NW_012133960.1:0-344 GCF_000956105.1 Propithecus coquereli | reverse complement strand
TTCAATGTTATTTGAAAAAGTAATCTCCCTACTTTTAATTTAATTCTGGCATATTTGTTGAAAATTCAAAATAGATGAATTTCAAAATGCTGCCACTGAAGTCTTGAAGCAACAATCTTAAAATGTGGCAGTGATTCTTTTGAATACTGAGTTCAGGCCAGACTACCAAAGAGAATATAGTAAATATTGAGAGAGTAAGAAAATTATGGACCTTAAAGAGAAAATCTAAAAAAAAATCAGTATTTCTTTGCTTTTTTTGTGTGTGTGTGTGCAGAGGTTAAAAGTTAATTACAATGTAATTGTTTCATTAGTATATTCATCATATATATTTAGCATATATTTTT
>NW_012133959.1:59272-61351 GCF_000956105.1 Propithecus coquereli | reverse complement strand
GGAGGGGCAGGCTCAGACTCACCTGGACCTCTCTCAAGCCCAGTGAGATGTCTGTCTATGCCCAAGACAAGGCCACCTCCTCCAGAAAGCCTTCTGAGCCTGATTGAAATTTAGCCTCTCCTTCCTTGTCACTCAGTGGCATCGGTGTGTGCCTTCCTGGCTACAGGTCAGCACACACTTCCTGCACTCCTTACCCAAGCTGGGCCGCTTGGGTTAGTATTTCTGCAGCACTGAGCAGCACGTGGTGCCCCGCCCCTCCATGCAAACCGCGGCCGAGACAGCTAGGAACCATAGAGCACGAGTGTAGACTTAATCTAAGACCGTCAATTTCTGTGTGCAGATGAATTTAGCGATGCTGAACTGTCTTTAGCCAGGGTGGGGGAAGGAGTAGGGTGTGCTTCTGACAGTGTTGGCGCCCTAAATCTGACCTTTGGGTAACCTCTAACGGCTTCCGGAAGACAGTGGGGCAGTGGGTGCAGCGCAGAGAACAAAGGCTTGGGGATCAGAGAGCCCCCAGCGCTGCCCTGATGGCTGGGGGATATGGGGGACATTCGACCCGTTTCCTCCCAGAAAAATGGGATCAAAACGCCTCCTGGGCAGGTTGTGAGGAGGCTGAAGTGCTTCAGCCGTTGGCTTCCCTTGCGGAAGGGAGGGTTCCTCTTCTGGGAAGCATGGCCCGGGATGAGGCAGGCGCCGGTACTGCACACCCCCAAATGTCCTGGGGTGTGTGTCCTTTAGCGTGTTGACTGTCGGTCCCGGCCTGAGGACAAGGTCTCAGGACCCGGTGGCCTGGCTCCACCGCCGGAGGCGCGAGCAGGGTGGGGGAACGCTGCCCATAGCCACAAGGCTCCCATTGGCGTCCAGGACGGCAAGAGTCTGAAGGCCCAGGGATGAGCGCGGAGGCCAGAAAACTGAGCGGGGCTTCACGCGCGGTCCAGGGGTGCCCGCGGGGCGCGCGCCCCGCCACTGCTCCCTCGGCTCCGGTGGCCCGGGCGCGCGCCCTCCACCCCCACCCCGTGTTCCGGCGCGCGGGGCCGGGGCCGAGGGTTGGGTCGCCAAGAGCTCGGCCCCCTCAGTTCCCGCGCTCGGCCGGCTGCGGCCCTCGCCCCGCCCCCTGCCGCCCGGCGCGTACGGAGGGCGCGAGGGGGAGCGCGCGGGCGGCCGGGTCGCCGGAGGTGAAGCGCGGCTAGGATGGCGGCGCGGGCCCGGGAGCCGCCGCCGCTGCTGCTCGCGCTCTCGGTGCTGTTGGCGCTGGGCCCCGCCGCCGCGGTGGCCAAGCTCAACATCCCCAAGGTGCTGCTGCCCTTCACGAGGGCCGCGCGCGTGAACTTCACACTGGAGGCCTCGGAGGGCTGCTACCGCTGGTGAGGCAGGCCGGCGGCCCGGGCCGGGCAGGGAGGGTTTGCGGGCCCGGGGAGGCCTTCAAGCCTGGGGGGCTGGGCCGGGGCGGGCGCTCGCTGCAGGTGCGCGGGCGGGAGGACGGCCGCAGCCGCAGAGCTGGCCCCGCGTGGCCGGCGGGCGCGCGCGGCCTCTAGGCTCGGGCTCGCGCGGGAGGCCGGCGGGGCCGGCAGGTGCGCCGCGCGCTCTCGCTGGGCGCCTGGTGGCAGCGGCTGCGGCCGCAGCTCCTGGGCGCGCCTGAGTGACCCGGCGGCGTGCGCGCGGGTCGCCACCACTGCGCATGGCGCCTCGCGGGCCTCCACGCGGCTTTGGCGGGGGGAGAGCGGCCCTGGCCTGGCGGGCCGTGACCTATGTGGGGGTCGTGCGGGAGGAGGGGCCCAGGAGCCAGGCTGACTTGGGAGGGGCATGTGGAGCTGCAGCGTGTGGGCTGCGCGGGGCCCGACCTGGGAAGCGGGTCTCCAGGCCTTGCTCAGGGAGAGGGCGGCACCAGGGCAGCTACGCTCTGGCCGGGGTCCTTGTGGTCTCACTTCCCCTTCGGTCCAGCGCTCCCGGCAGCGGGCGGTCTGGGCCCTGCAAAGCCCTAGGCCGGAGGCCCCGTTTCTTGAGTTTGTGCAGTGCCCGGGGTCTCTTCGCTGGCGCCGGGCAGGTGTGAGAACGGGCTTTGTGGAGAGGTGTGGGAGC
>NW_012133959.1:57245-59222 GCF_000956105.1 Propithecus coquereli | reverse complement strand
GTACCCGGAAGTGGGGTTGCTGGATCATATGGTAATTCTACGTTTAATTTTTGAGGAAGACCCATACCGTTTTCCATGGCAGCTACACCATTTTACATTACCTCCAACAGTGTGCAAGGCTTCCAGTTTCTACATGTCTTGTTATCGTTTTTGTGGGCTTTCTGTGTGTGTGTACATATATTAATATATACACACATATATAAATATATATACATATATATGCCATCCTGATAAGTGTGAGGTGATACCTCATATTCTAGTTTTTTATTTGAATTTCCCTAATAATTAATGACGTTGAACATTAATGATGGAAACACATTTTTTCATGTATTTTGCCATTGTTATACCTGCTTTGGAGAAATGTCTGTTCAAGTCCTTTTCCCATTGTTTTGATTGGGTTATTGGTTTTGTTGTTATTGAGTTGCAGGAGTTCTTCATATATTCCGGATATGAGCCCCTTATCAGGTATATGATTTGCAAATACTTTCTCCCATCCTGCAGGTTGCCTTTTCACTCTTTGATTGTGTCCTTTGGTGCACAGATGCTTTTACATTTGATGTAGTTCAATTTATCTATTTTTACTTTGTTGCCTTTGCACTGTTGAATTTTAGTAATGTATAAACTTTAAAATAACCATTAAAAAAACTTATGCTTTAATAAGCAATGTATTCTACATGGGTGTTCATTCAGAGAACTCCAGTTACACGTCTGCCCCCCATACATGTGGATTTTGGGCACATGTTTGTTTCCAGAGTAAGTTTGTAACTTTGTGGAATCATTTGACCTTGCTTCAGGGACAGTTCTTGTCTCCAGCCCCTGTGGTATTATACATTCCTGTGTTTACAGCAGACTCGAAATAACCAGTGAAGATGCAGTGATTGTAAAGACAAAGAACTTGAGTGACTGCTACTGCTATGCAGCTCTTCTATGTGACAACTTGTAATTCTCATTTGATTTAAATTTTATAAAAGTGAAACAGAGTGTGAACTGCTAGAGGTAATATTTTGGTTTGGTAAGTGCAACTCTTACCTTATACATGAACTATTTTACTGAATTTGCATATTAGCCTAAAAATTGAAATTCCTTCTTTTTTATTGTTATTACTATTTAATGGTCAGTACGCTCTAACGTTATTTATTATTGCAACAGGCTAGTAGGTAGGTATAAGTTTCTAAAAAAAATAACATTAATGTAACTTAAAAATACTACGCCACTACCTCTCCTTTTTTGGCTGTAATGTTTATTTTATTTTTCATTTGAAAACTTTTCTGGCTTGCTTATATATAGAAAGTTTAATAGGCTGAGTACGGTGGCTCATGCCCGTAATCTAGCACTTTGGGAGGCTGAGGAAGGAGTATCACTTGAAGCCAGGAGTTCGAGACCAGCCTGAGCAACATAGTGAGACTCCACCTCTACGAAAAAATTTAAAAATTAGCCAGGCATGGGTGTTGTGTGCCTGTAGTCCCAGCTGCTTAGGAGGCTAAAGCAGAAGGATCACTTGAGCCCAGGAGTTTGAGGTTGCAGCGATATATAACGATGCCACCGCACCCTAGCCTGGGCAAAAGAATAAGACTCTGTCTCCAAAAAACCAAACCAAAACAAAAAAACCCCACAAAAAAACAAAAGAAAGTTTAACAAAGGAAATGTTATTTTTTTCTAGGCCTTATTATATTACATTTCATGTCTGTTACTGAAAAGTTCAAGAATGATCCTCCCTAGGGGGTCAGATTTGCTAGGTGCGCTACTGGAGGTGCGAACCCCCCAGGTGGGGTCAGGGCAAAGGAGTGAAGGTGGGAGGTAGAGGTGAGAGGGCCTGGGGACATGGGCAAGGGTTTGGATGCTCTGCCGCAGGCTCCGGGGAGGCTGTGGGGCTGGCCCGCCACAGGGTGTGTGATGACTTGTGCTGACCACTCTAGTACCGGGGTGAAGATCCGAGACAACAGAAGTGTATTAGGTTCTCCAGAGAAACAGAAACAA
>NW_012133959.1:54308-55130 GCF_000956105.1 Propithecus coquereli | reverse complement strand
CTATACTTCGGTAATTTTGCCGTTTTGAGAATATTACATAAAAGCAATTATATACTATGTAACCTTTTTGCGGTTGGTTTTTTCCACTCAGCATATCCTGGAGAGTCATCTCACTTGGATGTATCAATGTTCATTTTTTATTTTTTTTAAGAGAGGGGTCTTGCTCTGGTTGCCCTGTTGCTCAGGCTGGAGTGCAGTGGTGTGATCACAGCTCACTGCAGCCTCCAACTCCTGGGCTTGAGTGATCCTCCCACCTCAGCTTCCCAAGTAGCCGGGACTCCAGGCCTGAGCCACTGTGACTGGTGGTTCGTTCCTTTTTAATTGCTGAATAATATTCCACGGTATGGATGTGCCACATTGAAGGACCTCTGTGCTGTGTCCAGTTTTGCTTATTATAAATAAAGCTGCTATGAACATTTTATGTACAGGTAGGTGTTTGTGTGAACATTAGTTTTCATTTCTCTGGGATAAATGTCCAAGAGAGTGTATGCTTCTTTTTAATGAATTAGTTGTCCTCATTTACAATCAAGATGTTTCACCTAAAAATCCATGTTGCTGATTTCTCCTCAGTAACCAGTTGACCTGGAATGAAAGATAGGGCTACAGGGACTTACAATCCTAGTGGGCCCAAAAGTCCTAGTCCCCTAATGCCCCTGGTCCCTCTTACTTACTTACCTGCCTGGCAAGGCATATATATGCACCATATTATGTACATATTTGCTTGCACATGTATAAAATCTCTCGAAATGTATACTGCAGCAGACAACACTGGTTGCCTATGGGGAAGGGTATTGGGCGGTGGGACGGGAGGGCAATCATGTT
>NW_012133959.1:49082-50348 GCF_000956105.1 Propithecus coquereli | reverse complement strand
GCGGGGGGAGAGCGGCCCTGGCCTGGCGGGCCGTGACCTATGTGGGGGTCGTGCGGGAGGAGGGGCCCAGGAGCCAGGCTGACTTGGGAGGGGCATGTGGAGCTGCAGCGTGTGGGCTGCGCGGGGCCCGACCTGGGAAGCGGGTCTCCAGGCCTTGCTCAGGGAGAGGACGGCACCAGGGCAGCTACGCTCTGGCCGGAGTCCTTGTGCTCTCACTTCCCCTTCGGTCCAGCGCTCCCGGCAGCGGGCGGTCTGGGCCCTGCAAAGCCCTAGGCCGGAGGCCCCGTTTCTTGAGTTTGTGCAGTGCCCGGGGTCTCTTCGCTGGCGCCGGGCAGGTGTGAGAACGGGCTTTGTGGAGAGGTGTGGGAGCGTCCGTGGGAGACGAGCCGCACCCACTCAGCGTCGCTGGGAGGAACGTAAACCTGTGATGAAAGGTTTTCCGAGGAAACCCTAGGGGTCTGTTTCACAGATGAGCAACGAGAGGCAAAGGAATGGCTGGCGGTTCACCTCAGCTTGCCCAGGGCGGGGTGGGCCTTGATGCTCAAAGTCCCTTTTCATCACCTTGCCTGGGGGCTCCTGGGGGACTCAGGTCTTCTTCATGAGGTGGGGGGTGGGGTGGGGGGCGTGGAATGTGACCCGTGGAACCTGAGCGACTAATGAAACTAGAGGCCTCTGTGCTCCCCGCAGGGAGACCTGGCTAGGACCCCGACTGGGCGGGGCGATGTGGCCCAGCCCCGCTGCAGGCGGGAAGAATGGAGCCTCCTAGCCGGGTGAGAGCCGGCCACACGCAGGCCTCAAAGCGCCAGCCTTGCTAGGGGTGGAAAGAAGGTAGCCTCCTGCCCCCTTCACCCCGAGGATACACTTTTGCGGCTTCTTTTATTTTTCTGTTTCAAGGCTGGGTCAAGGTTGAGGCTTAACAAGGTGGACCACATTACAGAGCCAAACGTGTGTGTTTTCAGTGTGTCTGGGTGTTAGTTGGGGCGTATACGTCAGTATGATGCCCAGAGCTCAGACCAGCATTCTCTGTTACTTGCTCTGCTTGCCCCTGTTAATTTTTTGACAGTCTGCCTCTTGAAATAAAGATGTGCTGTGTCAGCCCACTGCACTTTGGGTTTAGTGCTTTCTGTGCCCGCCTGGAGGCTCTAATTTCTAGCTTGATATCAGAGACTGAGTTTGGGTTTTAGGTTTTCTGTTTCCCCATCTAAGCCCTTGTCTTCTGTGGGAAGATCAGCTGTTAGCACTTTGGAGGAGTTACACGCTCATTCT
>NW_012133959.1:46361-48537 GCF_000956105.1 Propithecus coquereli | reverse complement strand
CAGAATAAACCTCTCTAAATTATTTTATGGAATTTGGGTTCTTTTCTGTCGACATGGGACAGGGAAGGGAAGATGAGCAAGGATGTGGTCTTGGATAAAGTCTAGCCCTGGGCTGACCCACCTGACGCTCTGGAGTTGAATTACACTGCAGGTTTTGCAAAGAGAGACCGAACTTTTGAGCTTTTTTCCCCACTTTCAGGCAGCCACTGGATCCCCCCGTGGGAAGGGGGTGTTGTGCGACATGGCAGGCCTCTGGGTGAAGCACCCCTGCTGAAGTACGAGCTGTAGCACTCCCTTTGCCTGAGGCGAGGGTGGGTGTAGACCTGTCTGGTAAAAAGTTTCTGGACGTCGCATCCATGGCGTCCGCTGTACTGAGCTGTGCATAGACTTTTCCTCCTCCCTCCCTGTCCCTGGAAGTCTCCCCTGGGTACCCTGGAGTTGCCTGGTGTGTTTGCCAGGCCTGGTCCTGTACCAGGGTGCACCCTCTCTTACATGCCCAGCCGTGGGTGTAAGGATTGTTGGGTAGGCAAGCGGGAGCCCTTTCTGGGCCAGGGAGGGCGTGGGACCACGCTGCAGAATGTGTCCTCGTGCTGATCCCAGGCGGCTCAGATGACCATTAGGGAATCAGTGGACATGAAAGACCCCACAGTCCCTTTCTCTTTGCCGACCAGTGACTTCGGGAGGTCAGATGCCAGCGCTACCCTTCGATGTGGACGTTGAAGTTCCCTCTGCCTGCCCCAGCAGGAGGAAGCAGTAGGAAGTCACCTTGCAGCCTTTTGTCAGTAAAGTTGGGGAGGAAGGTGGGAGAAGGGTTTCCTCTGGCTCTTCCGGAGACCCCGCAGCATACTGAGCCCGGTCAGGGGGCATCCAGCCCAGCTGCCTTCTGCTGGACTCAGAGCTCAAAGCCTCCAGGACAGAGGCACTTCCTGTGCTGGCAACTAGACAAGTGAGGCAGCAGGGCCTGAGGGAAGCTGGCCCCAAAATTGAAATAAAAAATTTACAAAGTGGAAACATAACCAAAAAAAGCGAGTTTCGTTCAACTGGGGGCCCACCAGTCTGCACCTGTTGTACCCATTCATTTTGCCTTCCCCGAGCCCATTCCTGTGCTTCTCCTCCCTTGGTCGAGAGTGTCTCCCCTTGCCACCCATTTGTGTGCGCACTTAACTGTTACACACCTAGATCAAATCTCTTTGCTCCTTTCTTCTGCCAGGGGCCTTAGAATCAGGCTTTGGCCTAGTGTGGTGTCACCTGGGGTCCTCTTTGGTGTCATTCCTGGCAGTTGGAGGGAGGGGTGGAGATGCCAGAGCTCCTGCAGGGCCCAGGAGAGCACAGCGTAAGGGCCTGTCTAATGCAGGACAGGCCTTGGTGGACCGTATGTGTTTCACGAATAAATAGGTGACAAATATCTGTGACTCCTACTGTGAGCCAGGAATTACTCGAGGTCCAGCGATGTGATAGGGTAGGAGCAGGTGATGCCCTGCTTTTGTGGGACTCATAGCTGATTATGGGAGTTAAATAAGTAAGATGAAATCGATGGATGTATTTAACGTAGGAGTAGGTCTGTGAGGGAAGCAGAACAGCATGCTGAGATCAGGACCACAGGAGATGGGGTGCGTTTTTGGGTAGTATGGTTGGGATAAGCCTCTTTGGAGTCAGACTGGGACCTGAGCAGGTGTAGCTGGAGGGAACAGCAAGTGCAAAGGCCCCGAGGAGAGACTGAGCTGGTCGGAAGAGCACAAAGGAGGCACAGTTGGTGAGGGCAAAGGTGGTAGGAGGGGAGGTTAGAGAGGTTGGCCGGGTGGGGCCGTGTGGGCCCTTGTGGGCCCTTGTGGGCTGTGGTTAGGAGACAGGAAGGGGATTGCCAGGTCACGTGCTGGGCGGGGTTGGACTGGGCCTGGGTTTCTGGGCCTTGCTCTCCCCCTGCACCCGGCCCCCAGGGCTGCTTGCATCTGTGGCTCCCATGGGGCTTGCATCTGTGGCTCCCATGGGGCTGGAGGGGGCCTTGCCCACCTCCCTCTACCAGACCCGCAGCGGGGAGGCGCCAGCAAGTATCTGTTGACTTGAGTTGACCTGGAGCCTGGGTTGTTTTCTTCCTGCTTCCTTTGTGGGTTCCCTGCTCTGCCTGGGCTCCAGCAGCCGTTCAGGTAGCTTCCGCTCTGCAGACCCTGCCTCTGTA
>NW_012133959.1:43096-44342 GCF_000956105.1 Propithecus coquereli | reverse complement strand
CCAGGCAGAATTCGTTTCAGACTTCATGTCACAGGGGCTATGTGATGTCACCCGGCCTAGTTCTTTACTTCTGTGTCTTGGCTTTGGCCACGTACTTGCCGGGGCAGCAAGATAAGAGCTCCAACCCTATAGCCTCCCAGCTTCAAGTCTGGTGGGACGTAAGCTACAGCACCCATTCTGATTGGACTCACCTAGGGTGCATGCTCTCGTTTGAGCCCACATCTGCAGATGGGGGAGCAGGTGGCTCTGATGGGCCAGGCCCCATCAGTCGTGTGCCTCTCAGTGTCCAGAGGAGGTGTGGGCGCTCTGGAGCCTCGTGGACTGAGAGCTGCAAGAGGTGGCATCTTCGTCCATTCTGGCTGCTCTGACAAAGTATAGGTTGAGTATCCTTTATCCAAAATGCTTGGGACCAGAAGTGTTTGGGACTTCAGGTATTTTGGATTTTGGAATATTTGCATATATATAATGAGATATCTTGGGGATGAGACCCACATCTAAACACGAAATTCATTTATGTCTCATATATTCCTTACATACAGGCACTGGAGGTAATTTTATACAATATTTTTAATAACTTTGTGCATGAAACAAAGTTCGCGTTAAGTACCTATGTGTTTAATTTTCCACTTACGGTGTCATGTCAGTGCTCAAAGGTTTCAGATTTCAGATTCTGGACTTTCAGCTTAGGGATGCTCAGCCTGTGCCACAGACTGGATGGGTTATAAACAGCAGGCATTTATTTCTCACAGTTCTGGAGGCTGGAAGTCTGAGGTTGGTGCCAGCATGGCCAGGTTCTGGCAAGGGCCCTCTACTGGGTAGGAGGCTGCCCCCTTCTTGCCATGTCCTTACATGGTGGGAAGGGACAAGGCAGCTCTCTGGGGCCTCTACTGTAAGGCACTTAGCCAATCTATGAGAGCTCTGCCCCCATGACCTAATCACCTCCCAAAGGCCCCACCTCCCAACACCGTCACCTTGGGGGTGATGTTAAGGCCCTTCCTGGATCGCTGTGAGATGCAGAGACAGCCCAGAGCAGGAGGGGCAATTCTATGTGGCCAGGAGGTGACTCACATAGCAGAAAGCATCCCACCTTTGGCCTTGGAACACCTGTATCCCAGCGTGGTCCTTGGCATGGCCTTAAACCAATCCCCTTTTGCTTTTTAGCCTCAGTTTACCTATCTGTAAGATGAGGGCATAGCAGTAGTTCTTTAAGTTTCATCCAATATTAGGGGGAAGGTATTTTTATTTA
>NW_012133959.1:39741-41471 GCF_000956105.1 Propithecus coquereli | reverse complement strand
ATTGTCCATCTCCCGGATGGATCACTCTGTGCATTCATGGGGCAGGGGGCTCATGGGAATTCTATACTTGCTGCTCAATTTTGCTGCATACCTAAAACTGCTTTAAAAAACAAGGTCTATTAAAAAGTTAATTTCACCACTTTCTGGTCTGGCAGTTAGAAAATGAAAATGTGGTTTGAGTTATGTTTGTACAAGGCTATCTTAGGCCTGTATCCGTCCTTAACATAGCCCTGCAACATGGTATGCACAAAATAAAAGGCATGTTGTTTGCAGCCAGGCTCTGAAGGCTGCTGGGGCATCTCAGTGGGGCCCAGGAAGGGGCAGGGGTGGGGGGAGGATGTTGGGTTTCTCCAACTTGGAGAGGGAGAGCTCTTCTCTGTATTTATTGGCACTCTGTCTGAGATTAAGCCTGGATCCCTGGCTCCCAGGACCACTGAATGAGATATACCACACTGATTCTCCAAGGTGGGAGTGGGAAATGAGAAATCCTTTTCTAAAAATAGACTTTATTTTTCCTAGAGCAGTTTTAGGTTCACAGCAAAATCGAGTGGAAAGTGCAGAGAGTTCCCACAGACTCCTGCCCTCCAACACACACGGCCTCCCGCCTCTCAGCATCCCGACCAGAGAGGTACACCTGTCACCCACCATCAGTGAACCTGCATTGACGCGTCATTGTCAGAGAGTCCAGAGGGTTCCCTCTTGGTGTCACACGTTCTGTGGGTTTGGAAAAATGTGCAGTGACATGTATCCACCATTACAGTATCACACAGAATAGAGTCACTGCTGTAAAAGTCCTCTGTGCTCACGCTAAGAGAGTAACACTGGTACATGACTGTTTCTAAACTCTAGACTACATTGGTTTTGCCGTTTTCTCCACTAAAGTCTTTCTCTGCTCCCAGGTTCAATCGGGACTCCCTGTTGCATGTATTTGCCGTGTCTTCCTGGCCGCCTCTGGTCTGTGTGAGTTGTCTACGTTCTCTCGTTTCCACAGGCAGGTGTGTGCGTGTGCGCGTGCATGCACGTGCACCTGTGTGGGGGGAAGAAGTTTAATGCCCCTTGAAAGATTTCTTAGGGCTCCAAAGCTGTTCGCAATGAATCGGAATCTGTTTCTAGCTTGGTTCCTTCTCTCATTTCTCGTCTGTGTACGCACGTACCTACTTTGTCTTCTTCCCATGGTCTCTGAAATGCTATTTTCTCAGAAGAAATCAATGAGGGGATCACAAATACACGTCCTCAGGGGCTGAGCTTTCCTTCCCTAACTGATGGGTGAGGTTTGTTCTCTGGGCACAGCAGCCCAGCGTGTGTGGGTGGTGTTGAGCGATCAGTGTGCTCAGGTGTGCGGGGGAAATGCCTCCTGTGCCTGCCTGGCTGGGGAGGGACACTTGGGGAAGCCGGGACACTCAGAGATGTCTGTGTGGGTGTGTTCTGCACCACTGCTTTCTAACACCAGGAGTTTTTTTACAAGTCTCCTGAATCCCTGGAATGTTGATGTTCCCGTGAGTTTAAGCAAAGGTTGGGGAGGACACGGAGAGCCCAGAGCACCAAGGCTGTGTCGGACGCTGTGCGGTCCCGAGAGACGAGCGCCGCCAGAGGCTCTGCTCTGCAGACCCCTCCCTGGGGCCTTGGCCACACTGAAGCTCCCAGGGCAGCAGGCCCACCGCATCCCGCTGCAGGGCCTTTGCCTACTGGTTCCCTGGCCTCACCCCCGGTCCTGCGCTTCCCCGAGCGCC
>NW_012133959.1:29802-30571 GCF_000956105.1 Propithecus coquereli | reverse complement strand
GTGGTTAAGCGGGTGCCCGCAAATGCCAGGCACTGTGCTAGCCCCTTAGCGAGTACAGTCTCCTATTGTACTTATAAATGATATAATGCCTGTTGTATAGACAAGGAAGCTGAAGCCCAGAGAGCTTAAGTAACTTGCCCATGGTCACACAGCTCCTGGGTGACTGAGCAGGGGCTAGGACTCAGGGTGAGTGGCTCTGTTGCCTGAGCTGTTTTATGCTCTGCCACACTGCCTGTCTCCTGCTGCATTTTTTCCTGGGCATCTGGGCCTTCTGCACATGGCCGGAATCTGCCCTTTTCACCAGAAGCTGTTTGTGGTCAATTTTCGCAGTTATTTCCCGACACATATGTACCTCGTGCATCAGCAGAACCGGATTAGCTCAGGGTCCCCAAAGACACCCCTTCGTCGCCTTTCTTTATGCCACATGTTCTGCCCGAAGCACTTTCTCTTCCTGAACTCTGCTTTCAGAAGCCCACATTCCTCCAGGCATTCCCCCTCAGGTATCCCCTCCAGGGAGCCCTCCCTGGCTGCCCAAGGTGGGACTTGTTCCTCCCTCCCTTCTGACGTCCCTTAGCTTTTCACCGGCACCTGCCTTGGGGAACGGGGCATTTTCTACTGTGTCTTGTCACGTTCAGCACTTGGAGGACAGAACTGGGGTCATTATATTCTTCCCGACTCTTCCGTGTCTGACGCTGGACTTTGGGCCCAGCAGGCATCTGGTAAATGATTGTTAAATTGAATTGCTTAATGTTTCCCTGTGGCCCTCCTG
>NW_012133959.1:29496-29752 GCF_000956105.1 Propithecus coquereli | reverse complement strand
GTGGCTGTAAAATGCTTAGACAACCGTATGATTTTCTATCATGCTTTTTCCCCACCCATGCTAGGACATTTTCCATTTTACCGTAGAATTATTTTTAATGCTGAATAACATTCTTAACAGGAGGTTGCCCTATAAGTATTCCCTTGTATCGGGCATTGAGAGTGTTTTCAGATGTTTGTTTCAGTGTCATGTATAAAAATAAATGTTTTTTTTTTTTTTTTTGAGACAGAGTCTCACTCTGTTGCCTGGGCTAGAG
>NW_012133959.1:29026-29446 GCF_000956105.1 Propithecus coquereli | reverse complement strand
ACTCTTCCGTGTCTGACGCTGGACTTTGGGCCCAGCAGGCATCTGGTAAATGATTGTTAAATTGAATTGCTTAATGTTTCCCTGTGGCCCTCCTGGGACCAGGACAACAGGGATGGTCTCTGGGGACTGGACCCCTGGCTTTCCTGGTTAATATCAGCAGTTGGCTATGAGTGATGCTTCGAGGTCAAGGAAGGGCTCTGTCTGTCACACACAGTAGGTACTAATAGCTTCTTTGTGAATGGAAAAAGCAAAACTTCAGTCACAGGTTTCGTCATTTTGCCTCCTTCCTCCCTTTAGAGGTTGCCCATCTGCAGCAGGCCGTGGAGGGGAAATGCCCAGTGGACTTTGCCAGAGCCCAGCCCAGCTGGGACTTGGTGTTGGTCCAGCAGCTGGTGGGCCTGTGCATGCCCCGAGTTGCAG
>NW_012133959.1:25788-26208 GCF_000956105.1 Propithecus coquereli | reverse complement strand
ACTCTTCCGTGTCTGACGCTGGACTTTGGGCCCAGCAGGCATCTGGTAAATGATTGTTAAATTGAATTGCTTAATGTTTCCCTGTGGCCCTCCTGAGACCAGGACAACAGGGATGGTCTCTGGGGACTGGACCCCTGGCTTTCCTGGTTAATATCAGCAGTTGGCTATGAGTGATGCTTCAAGGTCAAGGAAGGACTCTGTCTATCACACACAGTAGGTACTAATAGCTTCTTTGTGAATGGAAAAAGCAAAACTTCAGTCGCAGGTTTAGTCATTTTGCCTCCTTCCACCCCTTAGAGGTTGCCCATCTGCAGCAGGCCATGGAGGGGAAATGCCCAATGGACTTTGCCAGAGCCCAGCCCAGCTGGGACTTGGTGTTGGTCCAGCAGCTGGTGGGCCTGTGCATGCCCCGAGTTGCAG
>NW_012133959.1:23568-24457 GCF_000956105.1 Propithecus coquereli | reverse complement strand
CAACCTGAAACAGTCCCCGTTCGACACTAACTCCTAATTTCCTCTTCCCCAGCCCTTGGCACCCACCATTCCACTGTCTGTGAATCTGACTCCTCTAGATACCTCACGTAAGTGTAATCATGTGGTATTTGTCCTTTGCGTCTGGCTTCTTTCACTTGGCACAGGGTTTCCAAGGTTTATCCATGTTGTAGCAGGTATCAGAATATCCCTCGGCATTAAGGCTGAATCACATTCCGCTGTATGGATAGACCACGTTTGGTTTGCCCATGCATCTATCAGCGGACACTTGGGTGGCTTCCACCTTTTTGCTGTTGTGAGTAATGCTGCCGGGAACTCAGGTGTGCAGATATCTGAGTCCCTGCTTCCAGTTATTTTGGGTATAACAGTTCTTCAGTGTTAGGAAGTCAAGAGCTGTGGGCTTCGCGTTGGACTGGGTTTTTCCCCTGGTCTGAGCATACTTGGGTGATCCGCCGCCTGTCTCCAGGGCTCACTTTCTCATTGGAGCCCTGGCCTTTCTGCTTGGGTGTGAGAGCAGAACACTTGAATGGGAGTGGAGTCGTGTTGAGTGCTTGCGCTGTGTTTCAGACAGCAAGTGTTCTTAATGGAGTACCAGTCCCCCTAAGAATCAGTATCATTTTGTTCAAAGTTACCTGTGTTTAACAGCCAGAACACAGGGCCTAAAGGGTCTCAGGCACAAGAGTGTCATGCTCAGGGCCAGTCCATGTGATAAGAGGTATTTGAGGCTGGGCACGGTGGCATGCACCTGGAGTCCCAGCTACTTGAGAGGCTGAGGTGGGAGGATTGCTGGAGCCCAGGAACTGGAGGCTGTGGTGTACCGTGATCACACCACTGCACTCCAGCCAGGGTGACAGAGCGAGACCCTGTCTCT
>NW_012133959.1:21460-22893 GCF_000956105.1 Propithecus coquereli | reverse complement strand
TGTAATTGCATTTCAGTTTTCTACAATGTACAGGGCTGTCACATAGGCCAAAGTCAGTGAAAGGTGCAGCCCCTGGAGAATCTGATGACGCGGAGGGGGGCGGGCGCCTGGCGTCTTTCTCCCATTGCAGAGGCTCTCACAAGTTTTCCTGAGGAGGAGGTCCCAGGTGGGGGACGCAGAGTGGGCAGGGGAATAGGCCAAGGAGCAGGGGCCGAGGGCTCATCGCAGACACAGGCCTCTCCCTCTGTGCAGCTTGGCCTGGCCCTTCCCAACCTCCATGGACTTCAGGGCTTTTGTGGGGAGAGAAGGCGAGCTCCTGGTGGCTGTAGCATCCACAGAGTTTGCTCTGGCTCCTCTCCTTTCTATTTAATTATTACTAATTTAAGTCAAGATGTGACATAATGTTGAGTGAGGTGCTCAGTGCTCAGCATGTTTTAGTAATGACCTTGGCCTGTGTGCCTGGCATTCACACAGCGTTCCCCTGGGATTTCTGGGGCCTGAAGCTGGGGGTTGGGAGTGACATCTTCTTTCATTACTCTTAACTCCTGTATTCTCATATTTTTTTAAAAAACCTTTTTTCTCTTGCCCATACTGACCCCCCCATTCCCCAACCCCAGCTCACATTTTCTACCCTCTTCTTTGTGCCAAGAACGTGCGCCCTGCAGAGGTCAGGCTGCTGATTTTGGAAAACATCCTTCTGAATCCAGCGTACGACGTCTACCTGATGGTGGGGACCACCATTTGCTACAAGGTGCAGAAGATCAGGCAAGGGAAGATCACAGGTGACTCAGTGGCTCCATAATCATGGCAGATGCTTCCCCCTGCCCCTTTTTTATTGTGGTAAAATACACATAACATTTACCATCTTTACCATTTTTAAGTATATAATTCAGTCGCATTAAGTACATGCAGCCATGGTGGTGCAGCCATCACCAACATCCATCTCCAGAATTTTTCGTCTTCCCAACCTGAAACAGTCCCCGTTCGACACTAACTCCTAATTTCCCCTTCCCCAGCCCTTGGCACCCACCATTCCACTGTCTGTGAATCTGACTCCTCTAGATACCTCACGTAAGTGGAATCATGTGGTATTTGTCCTTTGCGTCTGGCTTCTTTCACTTGGCACAGGGTTTCCAAGGTTTATCCACGTTGTAGCAGGTATCAGAATATCCCTCGGCATTAAGGCTGAATCACATTCCGCTGTATGGATAGACCACGTTTGGTTTGCCCATGCATCTATCAGCGGACACTTGGGTGGCTTCCACCTTTTTGCTGTTGTGAGTAATGCTGCCGGGAACTCAGGTGTGCAGATATCTGAGTCCCTGCTTCCAATTATTTTGGGTATAACAGTTCTTCAGTGTTAGGAAGTCAAGAGCTGTGGGCTTCGCGTTGGACTGGGTTTTTCCCCTGGTCTGAGCATACTTGGGTGATCC
>NW_012133959.1:20305-21410 GCF_000956105.1 Propithecus coquereli | reverse complement strand
AGCTTTGGAGTTTCTGGTGTTTTTTAAAGCTGAGAACACTGGCTGTAGAGTCAGAGAGACCTGGATTCCAATCCTGGCGCTGTCCCTTCCTGCCTATGGCCTTAGGCAGGGAACATAACCTGCCTGAGCATTAGCTTCCTCTCTATAAAACAGAGAACCAGAGACGATTACCGTGCCCTCCTCTGAGGGACACTGTGAGGGTTGGCAGGTTGATCGGTGCTCAGGGCCTGGTGCACACTAGATGTTCAGGGATTGCCAGTTTCCTGCCCCTTTTGGGCCACCAAGCCCCCCACCACTGAGCTTCCAGGTAGCTCAGTACCTTAGCTGAATGTTAACCGAAATCCAAGATGCTAAGGTGTGTTGGACCTGGATTGTCCTGGATTTTCATTCAGTTCAGCATGCGATACCTCGTAAAACTGGGGGAGGTAATAAATCACGGTGTGGCACAGTACCCAGCAGATCGTGGGGGGAATGGAAGCGTGTCCGGAGCATTGCTCTTGTTCAGGCGGAACGGTGGGCTCATTTGTAAGTCGCCAGCCAAAGTGAGAGGCTGTATGGAAAGGATTCCTCAAGCCAGCCCTGCTTACCAGCCCACGCCCCAAGGAGGGTCTGCCACGTGCCTGACTTCTCCCTGTCCTGGGGCTCTCCCCAGAGCCCCACGTCGGGGGAATAAGACGTAATGTGTCTACATCCCTGAAGTTTGAGGGGAGGCCACTGAGGATCCTTCCCCAGAGTCGGGCACTAGGCAGGGGTGAGACCGAGAGCATTGCTTACACTGCTTTGGTTGGGCTGTGTTCTTGGGCCTGCCGCTTAATTTCTATGGGCCTCACTTCTCCCGTTTGGACTAAGCTGGTGTCCTCAAATTTCAGTGTTTATCGTCACGTGTGGATTTTGATATAATGCAGATTCCTGGGCTTCTTGCAGACAAAGGCTGAGCCAGGGGCCAAGAATCTGCATTTTTCACAAGGATGTTGGCAATTCTAATGTAGGAAGTTGCAGGGACATGTCTTTAAGCAGCCCTGACTAGGGGGACAACCCTTATTTCAGTGTTAGGCGCCTAGTGAGAGGTCCTCACAGCAAATGTTGTGGTAGATGCTAACGAACC
>NW_012133959.1:18642-20255 GCF_000956105.1 Propithecus coquereli | reverse complement strand
TATGTATAACCTAAACATTTGTACCCCCATAATATGCTGGGGAAAAAAGGCTCACAGACAGCAAAACCGGACTTCAGAGCTGAGGGGGCTGGGCCTGGCTCTTTCTTCCTCCACCCCAGGACCCCACGAGTCCCACAGTCAAGAAGAAAAGACAAGAATAGTTATATGAAACCTGACGGTCAAGGAACCACCCCTTACCCCATGGTTTCCTCCCCTGTAACAGGGAGGGAAGGGGGGGTTTACTCCCCAGGAGGTGATGAGGAGGAATGACTGAGGTTGGGAGCAGCCTCCTAAACTGTAAAGTGCTTATAGACGTGAGGGGTGGTGGTGTTAAGCACTGCACCAAGCCTGCCATGAGCTGTCAAAGGCAGGGAGTCACAGTGGGAAGAACACAGGCCTTCACCTGAGACAGGCCTGGGTTCAAATCCTGGCCCAGCATCTCAGGGTCACTTGACCAAAAGTAAGCGTTTTCATGCCTTTCAGCCTCGGTTTACCCTTCCTGAAGTGGGGGTCATGGCACCTGCTTTGCAGGGGAATGGTTTTGAGTGTGGTTCCTGCGTGGGATAGAAGCTCCTAGCTCTCCTTCCCTTGGCCCTGGGGAATTAACCGTGATGCATTCTGCCTCCCCCATCTGCTCCTGTAGGGAACACCTTCAGCACCCTGGCTGGACTGGTCTTTGACTGGACAATTGTGAAGGACACGAAGGCAGACAGGTTCTCAGACTCCCACAATGCACTGCGGTAAGGAGCGCCTCCACCGGGCCAGACGCCCTCTGAAGGGAAGTGGGAAGGGGACATCCATGGGCTCCTCACTGCCTAGGGGCTTCCCTCGTTGTCAGCAAGGAGCCCTGGAAGATTCCCAGCACCTGCCAACGTTGGACAGTCCCAGTACCTGATTGGCAGCAGGGTTCGTTCACACAATTGTGCGGGAACCTGGCTGCCATGTGGCCCCTGGGGTGTGTGCTGTGGGAAGTTGTCAAAGAGGCTTGCGACGTCCAGTTGCAGAAATGAGACAACACAGGTGACAGCGGGCAGTTTCGGGCCCTGGGGAAGTGTGAGTGGCCCCAGAGGGCAGCACTACCATTGGGGCCAAGTTAAAGGGGAGACAGGTTTTGGCTGAGAGGACAGGCCAGTGGTGACAGCCGTTCTCAGGTCGAACTCCTTCATGGCAGTGCAGACAGGCCTGTCATGAGGTGGCCAAGCGTCTTCACCCGTGTCATCCTCCCAGCAGCCACATGGGCTACAGGGACCACTGTTCCCTTCATTTTTCAGTCATAGAAACTGCCCCTGGGAGAGGTTGTGCTGCATGTCTGAGATTGGCGAGTGACAGAGCTGGAATCTGAACCCGGTTCTACGTAGCCATGAACGCCATCTGGCTACACAGATGTACATTAGACAGAATGAAAAGTTCAGTTCTGCAGATGCACGAGCCACGTTTCAAGTGCTCATCAGCTGTGTGGTGAGCGGCAGCTGCCTGTCGGACAGAGCAGAAGTGGAGCCACTAACCGTGTGTGTTCCGCCCCTGCCGGATGCTCTCTGGTGCAGACCGAGGTCTGAGCCTTCATTCTCGACTGTACTGCATTGCCCCATGCTTTGCTAAAAAATTTTTTAAAG
>NW_012133959.1:6208-7273 GCF_000956105.1 Propithecus coquereli | reverse complement strand
GTTCACAGGCATGGAGAATAATTTTAAAACTTAAAGCACTAAAAAAATGAAGCAAAAGAAAAAAAAAATGTCAAGCAGCTGTACTGACAGCAGGGCGCAGAGATTGAGAGGGGCATATTGGCTTCTAACGTTTTCTACCTTTGTTCTCTCTCTCCCTCTGTTTTTGTTGGTTGGTTGGTGGCCAGAACTCTCCATGCCTTCTGACCAGTATGAGCTGCAGCTTCAGAACAGCATCCCAGGCCCAGAAGGAGACCCGGCCCGGCCCATGGCTGTCCTGGCCCAGGACACGTCGGTGGTCACTGCAGTGCAGCTTGGTCAGAGCAACCTCGTCCTTGGCCACAAGAGTATCCTCTTCTTGGGCCTGTGTGTGTGTGTGTGTGGGCACGTTGGGTCTACCATTTTGAAGTTAAGTTGTTTTTCTCCCTGAAAGCCAGACAAGGCTAAAAATAGCCGTTTCCCCTCTGTGGTCTGAAAATCAAAACCGAAATAGCACTACCGAGTGGAATTGCGCATGTCTGTGGGTGACTCGCCCGAGAGGCTCCCAGAGAGGGGAGGTAATGGCAGGAGCTGGGTGTCATTACTCACCTCTGCAGACTTTTCTGGTACCTGCAGCCTCCTCAGAGGGGGCCTGGTGGAGGCTGTTTCCATGGTAGCATATGAGTGGTCGATGTCCCAAACTTGTTGCTATGTCCTGTGTGGTCTCCAATGGCTGTTGCAGAAATTGTCCTTTGCTGGTGTAGAAAATGCAGGGTAGCCTTTGATTCTGAAAATGCCTTTGCTCCACTTGGCCAAAGCCAGGGAGTGTCATCCTTTCTTCTATTCCTGTGCTGTCTCGATGAGTCAGGCCATCTGAGCCACACTAAAGCCTACCAGCTGGCTTATTTGCTGTCCTTCTCCTTAATTAAGAATTCAGGTATTCGCATGCAGGGTGCTTCTAGGTTACCCAACAGCACCATCTACGTGGTCGAACCCGGATACCTGGGTGAGTGTGGGCCTTCTGGGCCTTCCTAGATGCTGCTCATCTGTGACTACATGAGTTTAAAGAAGAAAGAAAAGCAATAGCTC
>NW_012133959.1:5041-6158 GCF_000956105.1 Propithecus coquereli | reverse complement strand
CTGATGGTCTAGGGACCACACTTTGAGATCCTTCTGCTGGAGTACAAATTATTGGGGACTCCTTAGATCACACAAAAAACACCCCAGGACAGGAGGTAGGCAAGTTGCCTCCCTTTTACAATTCCTACCTGACTTCCTGGGAATTCTGAAATGGGCTTTAGCTAAAATTCCTCTGAGAGACTTGTGCAGGGCACCCTGTGTGCCAGGCCCTGAGCTGGGACCCAGAGAGGAGGGGCGAGCAGGGATGCTGTCTGCGGTTCCCTGTGTCCTCTTTCCTCGCTCTCGCTGGAGGGCTAGAACATGGCCCCACCTGTGGGGACAGTGAGTGGGTGACTGGTTAGGAACTCGTGAGGATTTGGGAGAGCGGCTGTGGGAAGTGGGTGAGCTCTCTGGACTCAGAATCCCAGTTCTGTTCCTCACTGGCTGCTACTCCTGATTCCCTGAGCCCCCAGCTCTGACAGGCGGCCGTCGGGAGTACTTGTCTCTAGGGCTGATGAGGGATGAGATGGGCAACATGCTTATGAGACACCCAGTGCGGTCCTGAGGCATCTCGATCCCTGGGCAGCGGTGGCCATTTCTATCAGAAGTGCTGGTGGTGTCTGCCCACAGGCCGAGGAACGTACACGCTGGCGAGGTGGGCTTTGTAAAACTTGTTATTTTCCCAGGGAAAGTGTTCTCCGTCCTGGTTCAGGCTGGGCAAGTTTGTTTCTGCAAAGTAGACAGACACAGTGTGACACAGAGCAGGAAGACACTGAGGATGGTAGGGACAGCAACAGAGTCCGTTGTTTGCAACTGCAGACCTAGCTTTTGAGGGCCCGGGGGAGACCACTGACCAGAGACAGCCTTTTTGGAAACCCCTAGAGGCTGGACAGAAGCAGTGAGAACACCCCCTGCCACTTGTCCCCATGGATGCAGAAACAAAGAGTTCACTTCGTGGTGATCAGAAATGGCCTAGTGTTAGTATTCTTCAAGCAGGTGGCAATTTAACTCAGAGGCTGCGGTTAACTTAAAAAAAAAAAATAGGTTACAGCAGTCACGAAAGGAACCAGATTGCCTCTGAAAATTCATGGAGTGTCAACTTTGTTCACAGGCATGGAGAATAATTTTAAAACTTAAA
>NW_012133959.1:2690-3416 GCF_000956105.1 Propithecus coquereli | reverse complement strand
TTCTTCAGGGAGGAAGCCAGGTGAATAGTTGTGGGGCCCAGGTGCTGGTGGTACTTGGTCCCATCCTCTTCCTCAGCCCTGCGTCCTGAGTCCTCAAACTCCCCCACTTATCTGTTTTAGGGTTCACAGTCCACCCCGGTGACAGATGGATGCTCGAGACTGGCCGCCTGTATGAAGTCACCATCGAAGTCTTTGACAAGTCTAGCAACAAGGTCTACCTGTCAGACGTGAGTGCTCGCTCAGTTCTGTTGGGGCCATAATGTGGGTTTGTCTTCTGAAGCAGCTGCTCTGAGAGCAGTCCCCAAAGCAGCAGGGGCCTGTGCAGGCAGACTGAGGAGGGGCCATCTGCTTCCTGGTAGTGCTCCCAGGTCTGTGGGAGACACTGTCGTGGGGTCTCGGGGGCATCTCCAGAGCCTGTGGGTCTGAACACCGGGACCCCAGCAGACTCTTTGCAGAGTTGTGGGGAGAGGACGCCCTGGCAGCAGGGCTCAAGGCAATGGGGATGGGTAGTGACTTCTGGCTGCTGCCTTCCTGTCCCCTTCCCATGGAGCTGGGGTCTCACAGGCTGAGAATCCATTCTCCTCCTGCTCTGCAGAGGGTTGAGGAGCACTTCCTGGCCTTCTCCCTGCTGGCCCCAGGAATACCCATAACCCTCCCAGAAGTCACTGTGTGACTGAGGCCAACCTCAGTTAGCTTTCTGGTTCTGGAAACGGGTGTCAGACAAAC
>NW_012133959.1:0-300 GCF_000956105.1 Propithecus coquereli | reverse complement strand
GTCTGCCTTCAGTAATGACAGGTATCCTGTCTGTGCACTGGCATCTGCTCCCCGGTCCTCTCAGGTGCGTTACCTTCCTGGCCTCTTGGGTTGTGTGGTGGTTTTCCCTGATCCAGGAAGAAGAGAGAAGGCTGTTGACGTCCCAGCAGGAGTGGGCAGGGATGTGTGCTGGGGGGAGCTTGTGTCTGGTCACCGAAGCAGCGTGCTGCAGGTGGCTCCATGGCCAGGCATTCTTCCCACTCCAGGCTGAGCCCTGGGAGGTGCCCCTGGGTTCTGAGGCCACTGTCATGGGTGTGTGTG
>NW_012133958.1:19273-20480 GCF_000956105.1 Propithecus coquereli | reverse complement strand
TGGGATCATAAATCAATATTAACTTTAAAGAAATAAAAAGAATTATAAAGGAATACTATGAATAACTATATGCCAATAAATTAGATAGCTTAGATGAAACAGACAAATTTCTAGAGAGACACAAACTATCAAAACTGACTTAAGGAGAAATAGGCAATCTAAATAGGCCTATGAAAAGTAAAGAGATTGAATTAGTAATATTTTAAGAAAGTTACCTACAAAGAATAGCCCAGCTCAGATGACTTCACCGCTGAATTCTACCAAAGAAGAATTAATACCAACTTTACAAAAACTCTTCCCCAAAAAACAGAAAACAGAATACTTCTTAACTTACTCTGTGAGGTCAATATTACCTTGATACAAAACCACACAAAGATATCACAAGAAAACTACAGATTAATGTTTCTTATGAATGTGCACATAAAAATCTACAACAAAATACTAGCAAACTAAATATAGCAACATATAGAAAGAATTGTTATATACCATGCCTATCTGGGATTTATTCTAGGAATGCAAGGTAGGTTTAACATTCAAAAATTGATTAATGTAGTATAATAAACACTAACAGAATTTTTTAAATCACATGATCATCTCAACAGACACACAAAAAAGCGTTTGGCAAAAATCCAATACTGTTTCATGATAATAGCACTCAACAAACTAGAAATAGATAAAAGGCATCAATAAAAAACCAACAGTTAATATCATATTTGATGATAAATGACTTAACACTTTCCCCCTACTATCAGGGACAACACAAAGTAGATACTCTCGCCACTTCTATTCAACATTGTGCTGAAGGTTCTAGACAAAAAAAATAAATAAAAGACATCCAAATTGGAAAGGAAGAATTAAAACTATGTCTATTTGTAGATGACATGATCTTGTATTAGAAAGCCCTAAACCTGGCATGGTGGCTCACGCCTGTAATCCTAGCACTTTGGGAAGCCGAAGCAGGAGGATTGCCTGAAGCCAGAAGTTCAAGACCCCGTCTCTACAAAAAATTTTTAAAGTTAGCAAAATGTGGTGGCACATGCCTGTAGTCCTAGCTACTTGGGAGGCTGTGGATGGAGGATTGCTTGAGCCCAGGAGCTGGAGGTTGCAGTGAGCTGTGATTGGGTCACTGCACTCCAGCCTGGGTGACAGAGCAAGACCCTGTCTCTACTAGAAAGAAAAGAAAAAAAGAAAAAAGAGGAGAGGAGGG
>NW_012133958.1:6603-8563 GCF_000956105.1 Propithecus coquereli | reverse complement strand
TTTTTTTTTTTTTTTTTGAGACAGAGTCTTTCTCTGTCACCCAGGGTAGAGTGCAGTGGCATCATCAACCTCAAACTTTGCAACCTCAAACTCCTAGGCTCAGGCAATTCTCCTGCCTCAGCCTCTTGAATAACTGTGATTACAGGCACATGCCACCACACCCGCCTAATTTTTTTCTATATTTTGTAGAGATGGGGTGTCTCACTCTTGCTCAGGCTGGTCTCGAACTCCTGGCTTCAAGCAATCCTCCTGTGTCTGCCTCCCAGAGTGCTAGGATTGTAGGTGTGAGCCACTTCACCCGGCCTACCTCATTAATGCCTTTTGATTCATTCATATTGAATTGGGCTTTCTCTTACTCGCAGTAGAAAGCATCCTAATGGATATGTCATAGCATGTAGATGAAATAGGTAATTCACAATTTAAAAACAAATGTAAATGGCCATTCAGTATTAAAATAAGTTCAATCTCATGAATAATTAAATGTAAATTTAAATGATAAAGAGATAACTCTTTGCATTTTGTATTGCCAAAAATTACAAGAGTGACAAACCTGGTTTTGGTGAGGGTTTGGGGAAACTGTCACTCATACACTGTGGGTGGAAATGTCATTGAGAGAGTATTTGGACAGTTTAGCATATGTTAAATGCACTTTCTTGTTGACAGCAAACTCACTTTTAAGAATTTATCTTAAGGTGAGACTCATACATGTGTGAAAATACGAATGACAAGAATAGCGATCATAGTATGTTTATATGAAGGAAGGATGGAAGATAGATGGGTAAGAGCATGTGAAGGAAGGAGGAGGTAGGCAAAGAAAATACCCATCAGTGGGGGATGGTTAACTAAATTATGGCACTGAAAATAGAAAATTATAGGGTTAGTTTACACAGTGTTTTATAACATATTTCTTAGAAATAAGAAAAACAGGTCATAGAATTACAGTATCCCATTTATGTAAGTGTGTACTTGTATATATGTGATAGAGACATAAAAAGCTGTCTGGAAGGTTGTTTACTGAAATTTTAATAGTAGTGATCATTGTTGGGCGAGGGGGTGCTCCTTTGGTGTAAGTTTTTTATTTTCTGAACTTTTCAATATTGTTTGAAATTTTTAATGACCATATATCATTTTTTAAAACGTTAAAGCTAATTTCTAAATTAAAAAAGACTTTTTAAAGAAACTACATCAAAGCAGAAGATGTGGCAATGTTTGCCCATTTCGCTCTTTCTCTTTCTTAAGAGAACCCTGATTTTGTTCAGATAGCCGTCTCTCTCCCTGTGGCCAAAGTGACTCAGAGGAAACTGATCCCGTTCCTAGTTCCAGATAAATCTAAGGCAATCATGGCAATTTCCTAGGCCTCGACAGACATTGTTTCAGGAACCCCAGCTTGAGCCAAACAACACTTGCTATTTCCCAAGCAACTGTTTTGGCCCAGACATGGGCATGTGACATAAATCGGCTCATTCAGACTGAAAAGAAGAACTTTCGTTCCATGGTTGAAGGAGAGGTTTCCTCTCACTTCTACTGTTGGGGTGGTGGGCATACTGCCTTCCTTACTGCCGGCAGCCACCTGGCAAACCGAAGGGAAACCCATGCAACACATGGAGGGATACAGAGGGAAACAGTATTCTATTATGGGGGGGAGGGAGGTTTGATTTTGTTGTAATTTTTTCTGATAATAAAAGTAAAGTATGCTCATTGTAGAAAAAAATACATAAATGCATACACAAGAATAAAACCCCCTTACAATAGTGACAAAAAGAAAAAAACAGGGTTAACAATTCAGGATGTTTCCTTTTGTCTTTTACTATAATACATGTATTTTAGAAATTTTAATCATAATGAATATATATTAAATCCTGAGTTTCTCAACATTGTGTAGTGTGAGCTTTTCCCCACGTTATTCAGTGTTCCAACATAAGATAGTAAGTTAATTCATAATATTTTATTGCAAATAAGT
>NW_012133958.1:0-503 GCF_000956105.1 Propithecus coquereli | reverse complement strand
TTATGCATAATTCAGTATACCCTATGCATAGTAATACATTAAATGCAGAGCTATACAGTTTACAAGCTAATTTCACATCTGTTGCCTTATTTGAAACTCGCAACAACCCTGAGAGATAGGCTGCTTTATCTCTACTATGTGTAGGTGACACAGAGAAGCAAAATGATGGCCCACTGGTCTTAGAGGCCTAGGACTCAATTCTGGGTCTTATAACACCTTGCCCAGTCCTTTGGAGGATCCAACCCCCACACCGGTGAAAAAGATATTTACAAAATGAAAGGCCTAAAGCAGATTAACTGGAAGGCTCAAGAAAAGACAAATGCCAGTTTATACAGTGTTGGGTTAATTTAGGATTTTAAAAAAATCTTTTGTTGATTCAATTCTTGCTAAAAAATTTTAAAACGTTTTAGCTTACATCTCTACCTAAGTAACATAGTACACAATACTAAACATTTACTTAATGACTAAGAAGGTTTTAGGCCTTCAAGATCATCATTCAGAAA
>NW_012133957.1:2379-3602 GCF_000956105.1 Propithecus coquereli | reverse complement strand
AGACAATGCAAGTTCTTTTTCCTTTTCCATGAGACTAACAATATTATGGGAGGCTGTACTTTGGGTGGATTCCTGTCTTAGGGCTGATAATTCTTCCTGAGCCTTAAAGAATTAAAAAGATATAAATAAAAAATGCTTTGGATATGCTCCCAGTTAAAAAAGACATACTGAACACATGCTTCCTTCGTTCTCTTCCCAAATCCCAAAAAAACGAGAATAAAAGATTAAAATAGTAAAAATAATAAAACCAAAAAGACCTAGGGAGGTGCCAGCCACAAAATGTTGGAAACTAGATAGCAGACAGACAAGTAGGAATTAATTAAGCAGACCCAAGAAAATCTAAGCCAAAAGTGAAGAAAGCCAAGTAGATCAATTTGCACTGCAGAATCCCAAAAAGACTCAAAGCGAAAACAGCTCTTTCAACTTTTTAACTTGCATGTCTCCTCCCAAGCTCAAAGTAGCAGTAGGATTTCATGCGAGATGGGTATGGGAACAAATTTAGCAGACACCATGCTTTATTAAGACTCACCTGGCCTTCTATCAGCTGAGGTTCTGTAAACAGGGGCAACCTTTACTGATTCCCTCTGCCCTAGAGTAGAGTTTTTTCTCTAGAGGCTAAGTCCTTAATAGCCAATATATCCAAATAGTGGTCATCACCCACCATTTTGAGAGACATGCCCCAACATGTCTGAATCCCAAGGATAAACCTGGCTCGGAGTCAGGCTAACACCTGTTCCAGGTAGTTTTAGAAAAAGGAGACTATTTCTAGTTGACTTGACACATAGGCTAGAAAAGAGGAAGAATAAATATGGAAAAAAAAAAATAAGAGAAATCTCTGCTTTAGGAACAGGATGATAGAAACTATAATTCTCATTATGAAGAAATATCACAAGGTCCATATATTACAGTAATTTGAAGGATATATACTGGTTCCATTACAGTTAACTGGTTCTGTATTATCTGTTGGCTTAATTATAAATTTCTTACTTCATTATATAAGACGCTTAGTTTATCTCTTTCTGCTGTCAGTAATTTAACATTGGACTGTATATCCTCCATATATTTTTCAAATCTTTCTAGCATTCGCTGAAGTTCATCTCTTTCTCTTGTGATCAGATGAATTTCTGAATTGTAATCACCCTGAAATATAATTAAAAAACAGAAGTTATCATTTGTTATAATTATCACCCACGGTTGTCACAAGGATGCTGGTGATGAGACTG
>NW_012133957.1:1065-2329 GCF_000956105.1 Propithecus coquereli | reverse complement strand
ATGACACCAAATGCACAAGCAACAAAAGAAATAGATAAATTGGACTTCAATCAAATTAAAAATTTTTGTGCTTCAAAGACACCATTAAGAAAATGAAAAGATGACCTGCAGAATGAGGGACAGTACTTGCAAATCACTTATCTGATAAGGGGTTGTATCAAGAATATATAAAAAACTCTCAAAACTCAATAATAATGAGACAAATAACCCAATGTTAAAATGGGCAAGGAATCTGAATAGACACCTCTCCGAAAGAAGATATAAAAATGGCTGATAAGAACATGAGAAGATGCTCAACATCATTAGCCACTGGGGAAATGCAAATCAAAGCCACAATGGCTACTACTTCCCATCCACCAGAATGAGTACAATACAAAAGACCACATAAGTATTGGTGACGAGGGGGAGAAATTAGAACCCTTATTCACTGTTGGTGGGAATGTAACGTGGTATAGCCAATTTTGGAAAACAGCTTGGCCTCAGTGGTTAAAGACAGACTAATCATATGACCCAGAGAGTTACCATATGACGAGGCACATACTCAAGAGAAATAAAAACATATACCCACACAAAAAGTTCTACATAGCTGGGCATGGTGGCATGAACTTGTAGTCCCAGCTACTCGAGAGGTGAGGCTGGAGGATTGCTTGAGCCCAGGAGTTTGAGGCTGCAGTGAGCTATGATCCAACAGAGTGAGACCCCGTCTCAAAATAAATAAATAAATAAATAAATAAAGTTGTGCACAAGTCCATAGCAGGATTATTCATGGATAAATCCTGAACACATTATGCTAATGAGAGAAGCCAGATATTTAAAAATCACCTATTGAATGATTCAATTTATATGAAATACCCAGAGTAAGCAAATCCATAGAGATGGAATGTGGATGAGTGGCTGTCTGTGAGGGTCTGAGGGGAAACGGGGAGTAACACTAACGGGTTGCGGGATTCCTTTCTGTGGTGATAAAAATGCTCTAAAATTGACCATGGTGATGCTTGCACAAGTCGGAATCCACAAACGGTCCCCAGCTTACATATAGCTAACAATATTTCAGTTTTACAAGGGGTTTATCAGGATGTAACCCTATTGTAAATTGAGGAGCACTGAACTTACAATGGCTCAACTTAAGATTTTTCAGCTTTATGATGGGTTTATCAGGGCATTACATGCATTTTTGACTCACAGTGGCTTTCCTGGGACAGAATCTCATTATAAATCGAGAAGCAACTACACTAAAAATCATTGAATTGGTACAATTTAAATG
>NW_012133957.1:0-1015 GCF_000956105.1 Propithecus coquereli | reverse complement strand
TAATTAGCTTGACTGAATCTTTCTGTAACATATACATAGATCAAAACATCACACCGTACCCCCAAAATATACACAATTATTACTTGTCAATTAAAAATAAAACAAACAAATTATCTCATTTAATCTTCACAAGAGGTTGTAGTTACTGTCCCCACTTTGCAAATGAGGAAACCAAGGTGCCATTAAGTTAGGTAACTTCTCCAAGGTCATCAAGCCAGTTTGTGGAGTTGGAACTTATGACGGCCCTCCAACTCCAAAGCACTTTCTGCTACACTGTACTCAAAACTCGTAGTGGGAAGCATGTTGAATTCAAGGTGAAAAGGGACAGTATCCTCCCTATGCAGACAGACAATACAGAACTGATATCAAAAAATGTCAGATGTGAGGGCGACCTGGCTATCTGTCATCCCACTGCTCGCCAGGGTTGATTCAGCTGATCTGGCTGGCTAGGCGGGTGTCCCCTTCCTCCCTCACCGCTCCAGGTGCGGCCCTCCTGGAGCTGCGCGCTTGGTTACGCTCGATCTTAGCCAAAAGGCCGAGAAGCGATGTGCACTTGGTTAAAGAGGACGACCTTCCCTGGTAGAGAACTGTTCTTTGGTCAAGGGTATACAAGTAGCTGTGCTCCCTTGCTAGAACCTTCAAAAGATGTCAGTTTTCTTTCTGAGTTGCAATCCCAAAAAATTGTGCCTAACAGCCTGTCACAAAGCAGAGGCTGAAAACTCACAGCTGGTACCAAATCCAGTTTTAGAGAGGTCTTTGTTGTTTGCCATCAAAGTGTTTCTAAACATGTTGAAAACAGCTAATTCTAGTTGGAGAATACAGCTCTAATCCCTCTCTAGTCCCCAGCACTCACAACTGCCTTACACCCCACATGCTTTACACACGTGCTTACCCACTATCCCCTACCACGCCTGTAATTCATTACTAGAACTCTAAAATGCTCTGACTACTCTGACTTTCTGAACTCTAGAAAATGAATTCTTTTTATACTCAGAGTAACATTATAATATTTCAA
>NW_012133956.1:2697-3026 GCF_000956105.1 Propithecus coquereli | reverse complement strand
TAATGATTTCTAATCATATTTAGCATAAAATTCAAAATCCTTATTAAACTTAAATATGTCTTATATTTCAGATTGCTGGATACCCATTGGAACTTTCTTTTTCTAATAATAAGCATCTTTGATCAAGCTGCCTCAGCCATAATAACCTCCTGGATGAGGCTTAAATGCTCACACTGGCTTCCACCTCAGGGCCTTTCTACTTGCTCTTCCTTCTATACAAAACACTCTTCCCTAAGATTGTTGCATGCTCTTCTCTTGCTCTGTTACTTTATTCACATATCTGTTAAATATCAGCAACAGAAAGGCTTGATACTGTATAAAGTAGCTCT
>NW_012133956.1:2310-2647 GCF_000956105.1 Propithecus coquereli | reverse complement strand
CAACATCTGCACATTTAAAGCCTTATTTTTTTTCAGCCAATTAGTATATATGAATTTCAGGAATATATAAGTATCATATGCATGAAGAAAAGAATTTCAGATGACTATAGAGTTTTTAACATGATGTAAAATGAAGTACAAAAAGCACATAACTAAATGTCAAGAATAACCTGACATTTCAACTTCATATGTGCTATGTTAATTAGTCATAATTTAAAATTTCTAAATCTCAAATTTCCTCACCTACACAAAATAGAAATAATAATATAGTCTATTTAGATTTTTTTAAGATCAAATATGCCAAGGTTATTTATGTGCTACACTTGAAAAATACTAA
>NW_012133956.1:0-769 GCF_000956105.1 Propithecus coquereli | reverse complement strand
GCATGATGATGCATGTTAAATTTTTCATATTTCTTATCCTAATACTCTGAGGTAAAACTTTATTTATGGGTTATTATTCAACTTCTAAAAATAGGAATGCTAAAGAAGATTCTTGGTATGGAACAAATCAACGCAAGTATCTCTCCTTGTACAGAACCTGGGATGACTCCTCTTCATTCTTTAAAAATTTCTTAGCAATTTTAATAACCACTTGGAAAATCTTCCCAACACCCTGACCAATTAGTTATATTCCTCCTCATCTTCAAAAATCTTCTCCTATATCTAAATTCAGCCATCTATTACTATGCTTATTCCTTAGATTTTGTCATCTCCAACAGCTTCTAATCATTCCTCAAATTCACCCTCATTCACATCATCATAAATACCCTGACTCTAATATCCTTCCTCATTTATCATTTTTACTTACCCTAGATAACATGTCTCATCTTTATTAGTATACTTATTTGTCTAATACAGAAATTAAAGCAAGATATTTAATCCTTCTGAGCTTTAATTTCTTAGGAAAATCAATATATTGAAAAAGAGTTTGGATGATTCCAAAAATATTGACTCTTTCCTTTTAACCATTGCAGCACAGTTCAACAATAACAAACACTAGCTAGATCAAACCTGGGTGCCCAAAAGAATCATCTGGGGAGCTTTTATTTTAAATATACCTTGCCCTAATGCCCTTGTCCCTATTCTGTCTCATGGCTAACTCTTC
This sequence comes from Propithecus coquereli, assembly GCF_000956105.1. Lineage (NCBI taxonomy): Eukaryota > Metazoa > Chordata > Mammalia > Primates > Indriidae > Propithecus > Propithecus coquereli. The sequence goes on along the minus strand of NW_012133956.1, from coordinate 45 downwards.
CTCATGACTACTTCCAGATGCTTCCTCGAAGTGTTTAAATTTCTT
>NW_012133955.1:14741-15012 GCF_000956105.1 Propithecus coquereli | reverse complement strand
TTAAATTGAATTTCTTTCTAATCAACAAATAACATTAAAGTTATAATTTCCTTCTAGTTCTCACATATTTACTGAACGGTCAAATTTGTGGAAAGTATAAATACATTGATAAACCTATGTTGTTTAAATACGTTAGTAAATCTAAGTAAATATTGATTATTTAAAACAATAATAACATTTGCAAATTAAATACATGATGAAGATAGTTCAAAAGTTGGGAATACAGCAAATAGAGTTAAAATGTTGTAAGTTAAATGCTCTACTCAGGAGT
>NW_012133955.1:2285-3075 GCF_000956105.1 Propithecus coquereli | reverse complement strand
TGTTCAACTACCCCCATCAAAGGGTAGCAAAGATTTCCTTGCATTCTCCATTCTCTAAATATATTATCTTTTTAAAGTAAAGTTTAAGCATTGATTTTATATAAATTGCCATGATCTGCCTAGAATTTCAATTGCGATTCTTTCCCTAAAGCACTTTAGTGTTATTATTTTTTTTTTACTGAAGTGATTTTAAAGCTTCTAATATCCTTCCTACCATTTATTTATCTCCCTTCTTTCTTTACCTTTCCCCAGGACTGAATTAGGGGTTTAATCAGGAAGAGAATGAGTTCCAAGTTTCTGTTTTTTTCTTTACACAACCATCCCTATTCCCAAATAAATATGATCTCTCGAAAATATAAGCCCTTTTCTCTTAGAGCTCATGACCAAGACAACTGTTATGGGTTTGTTGTTAAAAATGCTGCATTGGTCAAAGCTTAGCCATCACTACTGATGAGAAGTTTCTTTTTAATTTCTGTCATATAGATTCAGAACAATTCTTCTTTATCCTTCATAGGCCTTCTGTTTGATCTTTTAATGCATTTATCACATTGCACTTTGCATCCTACTTATTTATCTGTATCCTCTATTAGACTATAAAAAGTGTCTGCCTTGTACCTAGTATGATATGTAGCACATAGCAGGTACTTAACAAATGTTTTTGTACAATATAAAATAAACAGTGACAACTCCCTTTCTGCCTGCCATTGGGGATTAAGAAGGAAAAGTCCTGAATGATAAAAAAGACATATAACAACTCTATCTTTGCCATTCTGTTATCTTAAATGCCCCT
>NW_012133955.1:0-335 GCF_000956105.1 Propithecus coquereli | reverse complement strand
GAAAAAAGGAGAGGATTGTAGACCTCTGGAAAACCAGAAGATTGTTTCTTTGTACCATCCACTTTAAAATTAATAGATGAACTTCAGACAGGTTTATAAATCTTATGAAACTAAGTACAAAACTTTCTATGTTTGTGCATTTGTGTCTTCTGTAGATAGAGTGCATAGCATATCTGTAGGTGAGCTGAATGGAATAATTTGAAAATAAAGAAAAAGGGGGGATAACTAATTAAAGCAAGGTCTCAGAAGAAGCAGGTAAGGAAAGGAATCAGGAAGAGAGGGAGAAGCAAATCTTCCTCCTCAGAGTACAAAAGGCTTAGTTTTGGTCATCAAAG
>NW_012133954.1:5988-6669 GCF_000956105.1 Propithecus coquereli | reverse complement strand
AAAGTTGATGAAATAATTAACTTGCTGCCCTCTCCACAGAGATTTTTCTTCTAATTTCCACATGAAAGTTAAGACACCTGCCAAAAAGCACAACTTTTGCTTTGACATAGTTGCTGTTGAGCTGCTTGAACAGAAACCAACCAACCAACCAAACAACAGGTTCAGTTGCTTACTCAGCCACTCTTGGTTCCAATAATCCTGACTCGTCCTTTGTGAAACTTGATTCATTTTGGCACTGATATCTGGAGTGTCTCTTATCCCCCAACATGCCACATGAGCTCTGAAGTTTCTGTCTTTATACTGAATAAGACATTTTCGTCAGATCCCCACTAGTTAAATTTGCCATCTTGCCTTAGAAAATTCACATTTTACAATTCTAATCTAATAACAATGATTGGTCTAGAAGAAAAATCTTCCCATTTTAATTATAGCAAAGATTTTTCACTGTATAATCCATTCATTATTTTTCATTAAAATTCTAGACCTGTGAAATCACAAATCTTTCAAGTAAATGGTAGCGTTTTAACACCTATATTACAAGGAAATTTAGGGGTCAAAAAGTATTGCAATTATTACTTTAAAGGAGGTAGTTGCCTTTTCAATCAAATGCGAAAATTTTTAGAATTATGAAAATTTACTCAAAAAAACTTTCACAATTTTTAGAAAGCCAAAATTCCAAGA
>NW_012133954.1:3462-3781 GCF_000956105.1 Propithecus coquereli | reverse complement strand
TGCAGGTGTGTCCACCTATCTGGACAGGTGTAAATACTAGAGTTTGAAAATACTTCAAAGACAGAAATGACTGAAGGCTCATTTCTTTTTACGTTATTCCAATTTAAAAAGTTAGAAAAGATAGAGAAATATAAAGAAGATAATAAAAGTCCTCTCTAATTTGACCAACTAGAAATAACAGTTGCTAAATTAGTGCTTTCTATTGGCCTCATGCTCTCTCTTTTCTATTCTCTTTCTGTATGAATATTTCACAAAAATGTGATTATACAATGCATGTGTTTCATAATCTTTCACACTTTGACCAGATTCAAGGCAGGCT
>NW_012133954.1:0-457 GCF_000956105.1 Propithecus coquereli | reverse complement strand
ATAAATTTGGCCTACAAAATTATTCCACATGTGTACCTACGTGGATGCTTTCATGTTTCATAAACATGTTGAACACATCAAACATTCAAGCAAGTGAAGGAAATCTTAGAGTTCAAATACCATATGGGGATTTTTTGTCATAAATAAATATTATTTATGAACAGCTGGTGAATGGGTTATTATGAAACATGGCAAAAGAAGTACATGGAAGGAATAAGCATCGCCATCCTTTTTCCAGGACAATCTAAGGAGCATACTCCACTATTTGAACATATGAGTTAATTTATTTTTAAAAAAGATTCATTTATTCTTTGTCAGAGTCTAAAGAATAAGCAGAAAGTTTCTTCAGCACTTTAAGTAGCTCTTGTTATGATTATAACAATAATATGTACCATTTAGTGAATACCTATGTTTTAGAAAGTGCCAATCACTTTTTACATATTTATCTTATTGTTAT
>NW_012133953.1:14091-14508 GCF_000956105.1 Propithecus coquereli | reverse complement strand
CACATGAATTAAATGAGTGAAAGAGAAGAGAAATTATCTTGAAGCTTGCTATCAAGACATGAAGGTGAACCATTTCTACCCCATATTGTTACATGTGATGAAAAATGGATTCTTTGTGATAATCGCGAGCATTGGGCACAATGGTTGGATAAAGAAGAAGTGCTGAAACACAGTCCGAAACCAAATATTCATCACAAAAAGCTAATGGTGTCTGTTTGGTGGTCCAGCACTGGTGTTATCACTACAGCTACATGAAACCTGGTCAATCGATTACAGTGGATGTCTACTGCAACCAATTGGATGAAATAATGAGGATGTTTGCGATTAAGCAGCCGAGATTGGTCAATAGAGACAGGACAATCCTCTTGCAAGACAACAATTGACCACATGTAGCACAAACAACACTGCACAAACTAC
>NW_012133953.1:11123-11521 GCF_000956105.1 Propithecus coquereli | reverse complement strand
ATTATTATTCCAGAAAATGATTAATCCCTAAAACTCATTTTAGAAAATGTTACCTTATCCTATGTAACAGACGTGATTTCAAAGTGTTGACTAGTCATCTTAATTTTACATGTATGTTTGTCTACATGATACAAACCAGATGAATGCTTTGGGTATTTGAAACAACTCAATTCAGTTAAAGCTGTTGATCTATGAGCCCCGCAAAGGTATAATCGAGAATTATTATTGAGGAATTTTTGATTTTCACTTTGATGTTTATATTTTTCACTTACATTTAAGGAGGATGTTTTTCAGTGTAGTTAAGATTAAATGTAGTGGACCTTAATCTCCACAGCTATGAAACTGTGCTCAGTACAGCTTCTAATTTACAAAAGTCTCATGAGAATTGAATTCAAGCT
>NW_012133953.1:0-358 GCF_000956105.1 Propithecus coquereli | reverse complement strand
TGTGAAGCTGGGTTTCTGGGTAAACATTTAGCTGTAGCTTTTAAAATCCCAAACCCAGCCCCTATGTTTGCATTGTTATTGCTCCTAAAAAAAAATATCAGCTCTTAATGATGGCCCTGACATCTGCCTTATAAGGTCAGTTTGCTGTGGAGAATGACACACCAGAAAATCTGGGTTATAATTTGAGCTCTTTCAGTGACTTTTGGAGCAACCTTGCAAAGTAGCTTTCTCTTTTTTGGATTATGTTTTCTCAAATACAGTAAGTTGGGAGGTGGGGGTGTGGAAGGAGGTATATCACAGAATATTGTATAATTTTGTTTTTAAAAGGACTTTTTAAAAAGCATCTTATGATAAAAAT
>NW_012133952.1:5625-5961 GCF_000956105.1 Propithecus coquereli | reverse complement strand
TGGGAGAAACATACAAGTAAATAGCAATTAAACTACTATGTGGTGAGTGTTTCTCTTGCGTAGCACATAGAAGAGGCACAACTCATTCTAGGAAATACACATGCTGTATTTAATATGCATGTATGTGTGTATATATTCGATAAAGTTAGCTTCTACAAAATTCCTTAGGGCTCCCCTAGCATTAATGTACTCACTTGTATGAGTGAATTATGTATTGAGTCCTTTTTTTAGGATCCACAGGTAGAGAAATGATTAAGTGTGGACCCAATGTCATTTCCTCCAGGAGCTCAGATTCTATTGGGAGAAACATACAAGTAAATAGCAATTAAACTACTA
>NW_012133952.1:2031-2407 GCF_000956105.1 Propithecus coquereli | reverse complement strand
TCAGTTTTTTCTACTGCCTATTTGTATGATAGTTAAAAATATGAGTGAGAAACTAATTCTCCAAATAATATTCTGTCCTTTTAGCCTTTTTAATACAGCTTATATGTTTACATATCTGTGTTCCTCATTTGACTATTAGCTCCATAAGGGGAGGAGTATTTGATACTGTATCCAATGTACTTAATTTCTCAAAACATATACACATCAAATGGCCTAATGAAAGGAAAAAGGAAGAAACAAAGGGAACATATTAATAAACCTTGAAGAAAATGCCAAGTCTGTTTAGAAAATTGGTTCTTAAATGTCCACATCATTCTCAATCAAAAAGAAAATTGTGATCAAAATTTAATTTTACAGACAGTACATGAATATTTTA
>NW_012133952.1:0-753 GCF_000956105.1 Propithecus coquereli | reverse complement strand
GCCTCAAACTGCCAAGCTTAGGCAATTTTCCTGCCTCAGCCTCCTGAGTAGCTGGGGCTGCAGACGCCTGCCACCACTCCTGTCTAATTTTTCTATTTTTTTTGTAGAGGTAGGATCTTGCTATTTTCAGGCTGGTCTTGAACTCCTGGCCTCTAGCAATCCTCTGGCCTTGGCCTCACGAAGTGCTAGGATTACAGGTGTGAGCCACCATACCTAGCCCATTTTTTAAATTAGGAAAATTTTCAGACTTGTGAATATACAAAAATATTGAAAGAATGTATCATGCATATACCTACCACCTGAACTCAGCAGTTACTAATATTGTGCTATATTTGCTTCATCTGCATTTATTTCATGAACCATTTGAAAGTAGCTATGTTCTTTTAGCACTTGTATTTTCAGTAGCTGGAAGTTCCATATACATATGTGATTACAACCACTTTGGAAGATAGTTTGGCAGTGTTTTACAAAACTAAACGTCTCTTACCCTGTGAGCCAGCAATCATGCTCCTCAGTATTTACTCAAATCAGTTGAAAACTTACGTCCACACTATAATCTGTACATGATATTTAAGCTGCTTTATTCATAATTGCCAGAATTTGGAAGCAACTAAGATGTCTTTCAGTGGGTAAATGGATAAATAATAAACTGTGGTACATCCAGACACTGTAATATTATTTGGGACTAAAAATAAATGAGCTATGAAGTCAGGGAAAGCAATGGGGGAGACTTAAATCTATTACTAAGTGAAA
>NW_012133951.1:12047-12945 GCF_000956105.1 Propithecus coquereli | reverse complement strand
AAAATTCATATAAAGGAGAATTAACGGATATATACATGTATAATTGCATTACTATGCTTTAAAGTGATTGGAAATAAGTCATCAACTTGATACACAGTTAAATTCATGGGTTTTATTTTCTTTTTTGTTCTAGGATTTGCTGTATTTAATTTTGATTTAACTTTAGATTATGATTACATGAAATATCTACATGGTTCCAAAGTCAAAACTACAAAACAAGGAAAATACTTGGATAATCTTGCTTCCATCTCTATTGCCTATATCATACTTACTCCACCTGACCAACATACGTAATCATTTTTACTAATTTTTAGTGTATCCTTTCATTGTTTTTCTTTTTCTTTATATCTTTTTGGACAAACAAGCAACTATGTATGAATGTTTATATAAGTACCCATGTGTGGATACATACACATATACAGATACATACACATACACTTCATTCTAAGATAAAAAGCAGCATACTATACACACTGTTCTGAACCCTGTTTTTTTTTTTTTTTACTTAATAAACCTGAATAAACCTGGAGATCATTCGACTATAGTACATTGTGCCATAAAATAATAAAATGAATGCATTTCTTTTTATGGGAATTGTGAAAAACTTTCTTAGCTGCAAAATTCAGAAGTAATACAAAATTAATTTTTACATAAAAATTTTAAAACTATTTGCATGGTAAAAATATAATTAGCAAAACTAAAGACAAATGGGCATCCAAAGTTTCAGAAGCAAAAGACTAATATTCCTATAAAAAACTGTGTGTAGAAAATCTAGTTGACTTTGGGCCTAGTGATAACTTTTTAGATATCACATTAAAGTTGTAATCTATGAAGGAAAGAATTGATAAGCCAGATTTCATTAAAATTTAAAATTTCTGCTCTGTTAAAGTCATGAAGA
>NW_012133951.1:1871-2280 GCF_000956105.1 Propithecus coquereli | reverse complement strand
ATAAATTTCCAGAAGTGTTTCCAAAGAGCATGAACAAGTATTTTTCACCACTTTTGAATTTTAACAAACAGTAAAGTGGGCAAAATGCAAACTGAGAAGGGATAGACAAAGGTGGAATTAGCAGGAATAATCAGTAATTCATATAGTCAACAGTTCAATGAATAATGACCTTTAGCTAATTTTTAAATGGTTACCTAGGACATCAGTATGTTGGCAGCAATGAAGTCTAATTGTAAGAATGTTCTGTACCAGAAATTTTATCTATTCTGTCTACTGAAGGAAAAAAAAATTTAACCTCCAAAATATAAATATATGCAATAATCTATTTATACTGGAAGACACTAGATGAATTAAGAAACTTACTCTCTTATTGATAAATATTTAAATAAATGAAAACAACTCATATTAC
>NW_012133951.1:0-294 GCF_000956105.1 Propithecus coquereli | reverse complement strand
TGTTTAAATATTTACTAAATTGTTAGCTATTACAAGTTTATTTTTTATTTTAGTTGCCACTATCTTAGTGCAGGAGCTATGCAGGTTAACATTTCTAAAAGAGACAGGGAAACTAGCATCCTGTGGGCATTTCATTACCATTTTCAGTAACTTTAATTTGCATCCATCTTTGTGAAATCTATAAACCAGGATGTTTACTACTCGCCCTATCAAAGCCCTTAGAGGAGAAGAAAGAGATGATTAAGTAAACTATATGAAATTAATTTTATATATTAATTTCATTGCCTTTCCCAA
>NW_012133950.1:2962-3256 GCF_000956105.1 Propithecus coquereli | reverse complement strand
ATAATGTACGTTTTTAAATGTATTAGTCTCTTAATTCATGTAGGAAACAAAAAGGAAAGTTAAAAACTGTTGTTACAATATGACTGTTATAATTGTCCATGTATTTCTTTTATTGAGATGTTTATTTCTTCCTATGGCTTCAGGTTACTTTCGTTTCACCATTGCATTCAGGTTCAGTGGTAACGGATTATCTCAGTTTTTGTTTATTTGGGGATAACTTAATTTTTCCCTCATGTTTAAAGAACAGTTTTGTCAGATATAGGATTCGTGATTCACAGTTTTTTTTTTTTTTTT
>NW_012133950.1:1953-2912 GCF_000956105.1 Propithecus coquereli | reverse complement strand
ATAATGTACGTTTTTAAATGTATTAGTCTCTTAATTCATGTAGGAAACAAAAAGGAAAGTTAAAAACTGTTGTTACAATATGACTGTTATAATTGGCCATGTATTTCTTTTATTGAGATGTTTATTTCTTCCTATGGCTTCAGGTTACTTTCGTTTCCCCATTGCATTCAGGTTCAGTGGTAACGGATTATCTCAGTTTTTGTTTATTTGGGGATATCTTAATTTTTCCCTCAGGGTTAAAGAACAGTTTTGTCAGATATAGGATTCGTGATTCACAGTTTTGTTTTGTTTTGTTTTTTCTTTTAGCAGTTTAAATATATCAGCCACTGCGTTGTGACAAGTTTCTGATGAGGAAACTGCTGATAATCTTACTGAAAATCCTGTGTATGTGATGATTGGCTTCTCCCTTGCTACTCTCAAAATTCACTGCCTTTGTCTTTCAAAAATGATTTTAATGTCTCTGTGCGTGGGCGTCTTTGAGTTCATCTTACATAGAGTTTGTTGAGTTTCTTCAATGTCTAAATTCATTTCATCAAATTTAGAAAGTTTTCAGCCATTAATTCTCCAAATATTCTTCTTTCCCTTCCTCTCCCTCCTCTTCTTCTGGCAGTCCCCAATGCATACGTTTGCCCATTTAATGGTGTCCCACAGGTTTATTAGGCTCTGTTCACTTTTCTTCAATATTTTTTATTTCTGCTACTCAGACTTGATAAATATTAATATCATTGTCCTATCTTCAAGTTCACTAATTCTTTCTTCCACCTGCTCAAATCTGTCTTTATATATCTTTCTACTAAATTTTTTATTTCAGTTACTGTGCTTTCTGCTCCAGTATTTCTTTTTAGTTTCCTTTTAAGTTTTATATCTCCTTATTAATTAATTGATATTTCCACTTTATTCATACATTTTTTTCCCTTTCTCTACGTACGTCTCCCTTTAGCTCTTTGAGAATCATTAAG
>NW_012133950.1:0-663 GCF_000956105.1 Propithecus coquereli | reverse complement strand
GTAATCATCGTCACATATTAATTCAGTCAATGTTAATATAATGGAAAAAGATTTCTGATCAACTTTTATCTGTGTAATGTGTCTATATGAAAGAATCAAAATTGAAAGTAACATGAACTAATAGGAAAGAGCCAATATATTTCTGTAAGATAACTGAGGTCATGACTGTTCTTGGACAAATAATAAATTTACCATGGACAAAGCCACCAGGAAACTTCTAAAGTATAAAAGGATAGAAAATTATTTTTCCTACCTCTTGGTTTCCAGCAAGAAAGATTTTTCCCTAAATTCAGACTTTTCTGCTGTTTGTGTGCCTTTATTCATTATATTTCTGGAAAAGAGAGTAATTTGCATATTGGTAAACTTGGGAATAAGGCACACATGACTCTTTCCTACCCTTTATTCTTCAGGGGAATGAAATCTGGAAGGGAGCAGAAGAACGAGCCATTTCTATTTACCCTTAATGTCATCTTTCTTTTGAGTCGTACAAATTTCTTTCTCATTGGTTACTTCCAAGCATGGTAACTGAGTCAACCAAATAATCACTGCCTTCTGAATATTATCTTACCTTGGTTTACCCCTCAGAGAAATATTCCATAAGGTGCCAAAGACTGATAAGCTTTCTAAGCAATATCTCACCAGGCTTTGTAAAAATGATAGATA
>NW_012133949.1:4122-4441 GCF_000956105.1 Propithecus coquereli | reverse complement strand
TGCACATATAAGAATAACAGCTATTGGATGTCGGGCACGGGGGAGGGGGGCGGGGAGAGGAGGGGACGGGGATTTGTATACACAAGGAGTGCAATGCGCACCACCCGAAGGTTGGACATATTTGAAACTCGGACTTGGGGGGAGGACCAAGGGCAACATACGTAACCTAAACATCCGTACCCCCATAATATGCTGAAATAAAAGAAAAAAAAATGATAGCACACCTTTAGGGAAAAAAAAAATGTTGGTTCTTTGAAAAAATAAACAAAATTGATACGCTTTTGGCTAAACTAACAAAAAACAGAAAAGAAAAATCCCT
>NW_012133949.1:1877-2672 GCF_000956105.1 Propithecus coquereli | reverse complement strand
TGATCAACACATAAGTGCACATATAAGAATAACATCTATTGGATGTCAGGGAGGAGGGGGGAGGAGGGGACGGGTACATGCATACACAAAGAGTGCAATGTGCACCATCCGAGGGATGGACACACTTGAAAGTTGGACTTGGGGGGAAGGGGGGCAAGGGCAACATACGTAACCTAAACATCTGTACCCCCATAATATGCTGAAATAAAAAAAAAAAGAGTTCATATATACAATGGATATAAACTCTTTGTACTTAGAATTTTAATCCCTAATGAGGTTAATTTTGGCATCGTTTTCTTTCATATTTTACACTTTTAGTGTTCTACCAAAAAAAAATCTTTGCATAAGCTAATAAAACAAATATTTTCACCTCTTTTCTTTTAGTTTAACGGTTAATACTTTACATTTAAGTCTATGTCCCTTTGTTTAATTTTTAAATTTGTTCAATTTTGCATATCATGTGAGGTAATATAAGAAGTCCACTCTTTTATCCCTTCTAGATCTTTTTTTTTTTTTATTTCAGCATATTATGGGGGTATAGATGTTTAGGTTACATATGTTGCCCTTGGCCACCCCTACCCCCCTAAGTCCGAGTTTCAAATATGTCCATCTTTCGGGTGGTGCGCATTGCACTCTTTGTGTATGAAAATACCCATCCCCTCCTCCCTCCTCCTCCTCCCTGCTCCCCCCTCCCTCCTGCCCAACATCCAATAGATGTTATTCTTATATGTGCATTTATGTGTTGATCAGTTAATACCAATTTTATGGTGAGTACATGTGGTGCTTGTCTTTCCA
>NW_012133949.1:0-307 GCF_000956105.1 Propithecus coquereli | reverse complement strand
TATTATTTAGAATACATTGTATTTTTTTGGTTCCAACTTTTTATTTATTTTATTTTTTTTATTTCAGCATATTATGCGGGTACAGATGTTTAGGTTACGTATGTTGCCCTTACCCCCTCTCCCCCTAAGTCAGAGCTTCAAGCGTGTCCATCCCCCAGATGGTGCGCATCGCACTCGTTATGTATGCATATACCCATCCGCTCCTCCCCCCTCCCACCTTCCTGACATCCAATAAATGTTATTCTTATATGTGCACTTATGTGTTGATCAGTGAAACCAATTTGCTGGTGAGTACATGTGGTGCTTA
>NW_012133948.1:51710-52013 GCF_000956105.1 Propithecus coquereli | reverse complement strand
TAGACTTAGGGGGTACAAGTGTTTTTTGTTACATAGATGAATTGTACAGTGGTGAAGTCAGGGCTTTTGGTGTACCCATTGCCAGAACAGTGTACATTGTACACAATAGGTAATTTTTGATCCTTCAGCACCTTCCCACCTTCTACCCTTTGTAGTTTTTAATATCCATTATGCCAGTTTATGACCATATATGCCCCTCATCTAGCTGCCACTTATAAGTGAGAACATGGGGTATTTGTTTTTCCATTCCTGAGCTACTTGACTTAGGATAATGGTCTCCAGTTCCATCTAAATTGCTACAAT
>NW_012133948.1:39179-39875 GCF_000956105.1 Propithecus coquereli | reverse complement strand
AAATCTTAAAAACCAGAACATTGTAAGTACTAAGATTAATCTGGCAAACCATGTTTAACCCATAAACCAAAGCATGTCATTCAGGGAAATACATACTAGAACATTTTTTTTTTTTTTTTGTCCCGTGAATTCTCAGCTCTCTTTAATTCCTAATACCTTAATATGAAACTAGAAAACATATTAAGTGATAATAGAAGTCATCAAAAAAGGGCTTTGGGGACAAAATCAAGAAGTTTTAACATGTGTTTTAAAACTTCAAGTGTTCAATATGTGAGCACCATCTTAATGCCAACAAGAACCTTATGTTAATGAATCCTGGAACCTATGGAATTGTGATGAAAGGTGAAGGGGGATCAATTTTTACCTGTGAAAAAATAATCACAAATAATTGAAAAATTAATCAATCAATGTGATGTTAAGAAAACCAAGTGCCAGCCTTGATATTGACCATACTGTTTGTTCTTGTTTTGCTGAAGAATATTCAATTCATTCTGCATTAAACACAAAAAAACTGCTACATTTGATATTTGCCTGCCCCAATTTGCAAAGTGACCTATGAAGCTTAAATAATAACCAATTCATGGAACAAAACTTACTGAAGGGTTGTATTATAGTGAGGATAACTAAAGATCCAGTACAAACTGACTAGAAGGTAGAGATCCAGCCAAGAAGATGCCAAATGTTCATACTTCATAA
>NW_012133948.1:35725-37199 GCF_000956105.1 Propithecus coquereli | reverse complement strand
TTTTTTTAGTAGAGACGGGGTCTTGCTCTTGCTCAGCTTGGTCTCGAACTCCTGAGCTCAAACGATCTGCCCGCCTCGGACTCCCAGAGTGCCAGGATTACAGGCGTGAGCCACAACGCCCCGCCTGTTTTTCATATTTAAAATGTGGCTCCTGTAGGCATCCTCTCCTTGGCTCTGGCATTTTTATTCACTGTAACAAACCGTCTTCTAGTTAAAGTGCTTAGAAGGCTAACATTTAGTGTTGTTATTGATATGGTTGGATTTAGATCTATATTTTTTTTTCTGCTTGTCCCACATGTTCTTTTTTCCACTGATCTTCCTTTCCTACACTCTTTAGAATTATTTGACTATTATTTGGAATTCTAGTTTACTCTATCCATTGGCTTTCTGCATCCTCTTTTCATTATTTTTTATTAGTTTCTCTACAGACTACAATGCACATCCCTAAGCTTTCACAGTCTACTTAACGTTACTATTGTACCGCTTCAGAGAAAATGTAGAAATCTTCTAATATATAGGTCACTATTCCACTCCCGCCATCCTTTATGTTGGAAAAAAAATCAAAAACTATATTGGTATTTAAGTTTTAAAACAGTCATTTGTATTTTCTTTTGTATGTTCTCAGATATTAAATATTTCTATTGTTCTTCCTTCCTGGTAATCTAAGTCTCCTTCTGTTATAATTTCTCTGTCTCAAGAACTTTTAACACTTTTTTGTAATTCAGATCTGCTAATGAGAATTTTCTCAGTTTTCTTTTTGCTTAAAATGTCATTATTTCAACTTCGTTTCTAACATATTTTCACTGAATATAGAATTCTGGGTTGCCCTTTCTTTCTTGCACAAATTTAAAGATTCATTCACAGTCTTTTGACCTTATTGATTTCAGATGACAAATCTATGTACATTCAAATTGTTGTCCCCTTTTATGTAATTTGTTCTTTTTCTCTGGCTTCTTTCAATTTTTTAAAAATTTGGTTACCATGTGAAAATTTGGTTTTATTTTTAAATAATCCTGTTTTGCCGGCACTGAAATTGTTTCTGTACATTCATGTCTTTCAGAAAATACAAAAAGATTTTGATCATTACTTTATTTTTTTCCCTCACTCTCTCTTGCTAATCCTGATAAGACCATGCATGTTTAAAGTGACTATTGATAGGCTTGGTAAAAATCTATCATCTTGCTGTCCATTTTCTATTTCTCCATTTTGTTCTTTGTTTTTTCCCTTTTTCCACCTTCTCTGAGTTGACTTGAGCATTTCTTCTGATTCTATTTCATATCCTTTATTGACTTATTATTTAAATCTTTTTAAAAAATATAGTGTTTGCTTTAGAGTTTAAAACACACACTTTAATTATTCCATATTCAAATATTATTATACTACTTTACGTTGTATAAGGACCTGGCAAAAGTACATTTCCAATTCTTTCCTCTCATCTTTTACGCCATTTTGTCATACATTTTACTTTTATATA
>NW_012133948.1:34743-35675 GCF_000956105.1 Propithecus coquereli | reverse complement strand
ATATTACAGTTGCTTCCAGTGATAATTAAGTGTTAATTTATATCACTATATAGTGTTTTCTATGGATCTGAAGCCACACATTCTATAGAATCATACATCAATTGGATGCTGTGACTAAAGTCTCTAGTCTTTACTTACATTTCAAAAAGTTTAATGAACACCTATAAAAGTTTATTTTGTGTCAGGTTCATTTCCAAGCACTTTACAAATAACGGTCATTTAGTCTTCCTAACAATATTATCTCCATGATACATATGAGAAAACTGAGGCACACAGAGGTTATATAAATTGCTGAAAGTCACATAGCTATGAAGTGGGAAAGAGGGATTTCAAATCAAGGCAGTCTGGTTTCTGGAGTCTATGAACTATTCTGCTATTCTGTTTTTTTGAGTCACAAGTTGAAAAAGAACTTTGTCTTTTATGTTGTGTCAAAGGTACTAATAATGCTGTTTCCTTCTAACTTTTGGCTCACTAGTTATTCAAATGCCACTAATATTTTATACTTTTATTATTTTGACTCCCACTGAAAATGGTAAATATGGTATAGAAGAAGCATCTGTATTTTAGTATGCATCAATATACTTACAGCTTTATTTCAATTAAAATCATTTTGGAGATAATGCCAGCAGAGTTGAATTAATCTAATGGTTAAATTTACATTATTGTGGAGAAAAAAGGTCTGACAGTTGTCTCAGTAGTCTCAAAGATGTATTTGGTAATGACTTCAGTATTTTACTAGACATGGATTTTTGTTTTTTTCCTGTGTCAATTTTGAATCTTGTATTTTTTAAGGAATTTGTCCACGTGACTTTCTGAATCTGTTGGCATAAAGCTGCTCATAATATTTCTATTATCTTTTGAATATGTAGAATCTGTAGTTAAAACTGTTTCATTCTTGATATTTGTGATTTGTATACTCTCTTTTTCACCTT